>NW_027590228.1:215000-515000 GCF_964213995.1 Mustelus asterias
CACCGATTATCACCAGCGTGGCACCTACCGAGAGAGTGCAGGGGAACAGTTAGTGCCATGGGCAGGGCGAGAGAGCGGCGGGCAGGGGAACAGTTAGTGCCATGGGCAGGGCGAGAGAGCGGCGGGCAGGGGCTGGGCGAGGCGGGGGGGGGGGGGGGGGAGAGGAGTGAGAGTGGCAAGCAGAGCGAGAGAAGGGCAGGGGGAGAACCAAAGAGGAGCAGGTGGAGCTCGTATAAGGAAGTGGGAAGGGGCAGAGAAGCCAGGAGGAGAGGAAAAAGGAAGGAACAGGAGGAGGAGCAGGGGAAGGATAGAACATAGAACAGTACAGCACAGAACAGGCCCTTCGGCCCACGATGTTGTGCCGAGCTTTATCTGAAACCAAGATCAAGCTATCCCACTCCCTATCATCCTGGTGTGCTCCATGTGCCTATCAAATAACCGCTTAAATGTTCCGAAAGTGTCTGACTCCACTATCACTGCAGGCAGTCCATTCCACACCCCAACCACTCTCTGCGTAAAGAACCTACCTCTGATATCCTTCCTGTATCTCCCACCACGAACCCTATAGTTATACCCCCTTGTAATAGCTCCATCCACCCGAGGAAATAGTCTTTGAACGTTCACTCTATCTATCCCCCTCATCATCTTATAAACCTCTATTAAGTCTCCCCTCAGCCTCCTCTGCTCCAGAGAGAACAGCCCGAGCTCCCTCAACCTTTCCTCATAAGACCTACCCTCCAAACCAGGCAGCATCCTGGTAAATCTCCTCTGCACTCTTTCCAGCGCTTCCACATCCTTCTTATAGTGAGATGACCAGAACTGCACACAATATTCCAAATGTGGTCTCACCAAGGTCCTGTACAGTTGCAGCATAACCCCACGGCTCTCAAACTCCAACCCCGTTAATAAAAGCTAACACATTATAGGCCTTCTGCACAGCTCGATCCACTTGAGGGGATCTGTGGATATGGACCCCAAGATCTCTCTGTTCCTCCACAGTCTTCAGAACCCTGTAATCCACATTTAAATTTGTCCTACCAAAATGAATCACCTCACATTTATCAGGGTTAAACTCCATCTGCCATTTTTCAGCCCAGCTTTGCATCCTAGCTATGTCTCTTTGCAGTCTACAACAGCCCTCCACCTCATCCACTACTCCACCAATCTTGGTGTCATCAGCAAATTTACTGATCCACCCTTCAACCCCCTCCTCCAGGTCATTAATAAAAATCACAAATAGCAGAGGACCAAGCACTGATCCCTGTGGCACTCCGCTAGCAACCTGCCTCCAGTCCGAAAATTTTCCATCCACCACCACCCTCTGTCTTCGATCAGATAGCCAGTTACCTATCCAATCGGCCAACTTTCCCTCTATCCCACACCTCCTTACTTTCATCAGAAGCCGACCATGGGGGACCTTATCAAACGCCTTACTAAAATCCATGTATATGACATTAACTGCCCTACCTTCATCAACACACTTAGTTACCTCCTCAAAAAATTCAATCAAATTTGTGAGGCACGACTTGCCCTTCACGAATCCGTGCTGACTATCCCGGATTAATCTGCATCTTTCTAAATGGTCGTAAATCCCATCCCTAAGGACCTTTTCCATCAATTTACCAACCACCGAAGACAGACTAACCGGCCTATAATTACCAGGGTCATTTCTATTCCCTTTCTTAAACAGAGGAACAACGTTCGCCACTCTCCAGTCCTCTGGCACCATCCCCGTGGACAGTGAGGACCCAAAGACCAAAGCCAAAGGCTCTGCAATCTCATCCCTTGCCTCCCAAAAAATCCTAGGATACATTTCATCAGGCCCAGGGGACTTATCGACCTTCAGTTTATTCAAAACTGCCAGTACATCCTCCCTCCGAACATCTATTTCCTCCAGCCTATTCGCCTGTAACACCTTCTCTTCCTCAAAAACATGGCCCCTCTCCTTGGTGAACACTGAAGAAAAGTATTCATTCATCACCTCGCCTATCTCTACTGACTCCATACACAAGTTCCCACTACTGTCCTTGACCGGCCCTAACCTCACCCTGGTCATTCTTTTATTCCTCACATAAGAGTAAAAAGCCTTGGCGTTTTCCTTGATCCGACCCGCCAAGGACTTCTCATGTCCCCTCCTAGCTCACCCAAGCCCGGATCAGGGGGAAGGGGGGAAGAGGTGAGGTGTCAGGGTAGGGAGGGAGGAGCTGTACGATGCGCTGGTTCCTCAGGGTATCCGCTCCCTCCCCCCATCCCGCTGATACTTACCCAGCACCCAGAATACAGCAGAGCCTGCACCAGCGAGCCAGAAGAAAGGGAAGGAGATGGCTCCAGACACTCCGTACTGGTGAGCGGGACTCAGCTCCCGACCTGCAGACAGACAGAGACACGAGACTCAGCGTGCAACGTGGACAATCCAGAGACCAATACACAGTGCAGGGAGAGTGCCCAGGGCCGCACAGAGGCTGACGCAGGACACATCAATGCCTGGGTGAACCTCTGTGGGGGTGGAGAGAGAGAGAGAGAGAGAGAGGAGAAGCTGGAAGCAATTGCCCCTCGAGGTACTGGCGGCACGGACTGCTCTCCAATCTGGCATAGGTGGAACGTGGAGTCGGTATTGACGCTGACTGAGAATACGTACATTCCCACAGCATCACTCACCTCCTCCTGTCATCCCCAACCCCATCGCACAGTGAGGCACCGATTGAAGTGTAGGCACTGTCGTCATGTTCGAAACACAGCAGCCAATTTATGCACAGCAGGATTCCACAGCCAGCGATAACTCACACAACTCCACTTTTCCAGCCCTGACAACATTCTTGTCTGCTCTCTCCAGAGCAATTATGTCCTTCCTGTAACGTAGTGACCAGGACTGCAGACAGTACTCCAGTTGCGGCCTCACTGGTGTTTTATACAATTCCAGCATTACATCCTTACTTTTATATTCTATACCTCTGCCAATGAAGGAGAGCTTTCCAAAGGGGCAGCACGGTGGCACAGTGGTTAGTGCTGCTGTCTCAGCGCCAGGGACCTGGGTTCCATTCCCGGCTTGGGTCACTGTCTGTGTGGAGTCTGCACATTCTCTCCCTGTGTCTGCGTGGGTTTCCTCCGGGTGCTCCGGTTTCCTCCCACAGTCCAAAAGACATGCTGGTTAGGTGCACTGGCCATGCTAAATTCTCCCTCGGTGAAACCCAACCAGGTGCCAGAGTGTGGCTACTAGGGGATTTTCACAGTAATTTCATTACAGTGTTAATGTAAGCCTACTTGTGACTAATAAATACACTTTACTTTAAAATAACTTCTTTATAACTTCGTCTATTTAAACTGCTGCCTTTGAGAACCTGTGTCTTTGTACACCAAGATCTATCACTTCATCTACCCCTCTCGGGTTATTCCCATTTATTGTGCATTTCCTACAACTGTCTGACCTCCCTAAATGCATTACTTCACACTTCTCTGTTAAAATCCATCTACCACCCACTCCACCAACACGTCAATATAATTTTGGAGATTATAGCTATCCTCTACTCGGCCAATCTTTGTGTCGTATGAAAATTCCACATCCAAATCATTACGAATGCCACAAACCAGAGCAACCTCTGCTTTGATGTGCTGGTGATTTTGTACACTCTGTCCATTCCTGCAATGCTGGTTAGGCCACAGCTAGAGTACCTTTTTAAAAAAAAAGTTTATTTATTAGTGTCACAAGTAGGCTTACATTAACACTGCAATGAAGTTACTGTGAAAATCCCCTAGTCGCCACACATTCTGGCGCCTGTTCGGGTACACCTAGGGAGAATTTGGCATGGTCAATGCACCTAACCAGCACGTCTTTCAGACTGTGGGAGAAAAACCAGAGCAAACCAATGCATACACAGGGAGAATTTGCAATCTTTGCAGAGTGACCCAAGCCAGGAATTGAACCCAGGTCCCTGGTGCTGTGAGGCAGCAGCGTTAACCACTGTGCCACCGTGCCGCCCAGGTTAGGCCACAGCTGGAGTATTGTGTATCATTCTGGTCACCTCACTATTGGAAAGATGTGATTGCACTAGAGGGGACACAGAGGAGATTCACCAGGATGTTGCCTGGGATGGAGCATTTGAGCTATAAGGAGAGATTGGATAGACTTTGATTGTTTTCTCTAGAGCAGAGAAGGCTGAGGGGGGACATAATATTATGAGGGGTTTGGACAGGGTGAATAAGAAGCACTTTCCCCTTGGTTGTGGGGTCAATCATGAGGGGGCCAGTGTTTTAGGGAAAGGGCAGGAAATTCCAGTGGATTTGAGAAAATGTTTCTTCACTCAGAGGGTTGTGGGAATCTGGAATGCACTGCCTGGAAAGAGGCCAGAAACCTTACAACCTTTAACAAGTACTTGGATGAACACTTGAAATGTCATAACATCCAAGGATACAGGACAAGTGCAGGAAAATAGGGTTAGTGCGACTTTAGTGGTAGTTATTGTTGGTGCAGACCCTTTCCTGCACTGCATGAGGGGTTTGTCGTACAAAGAAAGATTGGGCAGTTTAGGACTATGCTCCTCGGAGTTTAGAAGAATGAGGGGCAATCTAATTGAGGTATACAAGATGATGAAGGGGATTGGCAAAGTATATGTGGAGAGGATGTTTCCTCATGTAGGGCTATCTAGAACAAGAGGTCATAGCTTTAGGATAAGGGGTGGCAGATTTAAAATAGAGATGAGAAATTACTTCTCTCAAAGGGTGGTGAATCTGTGGAATTTATTACCCCAGAGTGAGGTGGATTCACATTGAGTAAGTTTAAGGAGATAGACAAGTTTTTGTTTAGTCAGGATTTGAAGGGCGATGGTGAATGGGAAGGAAAATAGAGTTGAGGCTGAGATCAGATCAGCGACGATTGTAATAAATGTCGGAGCAAGGCCGAGGGGCTGAATTCCCTACTCCTGCTCCTAGTTCTGACGTTAAAAACAGAAAATGCTGGAAAATCTCAGCAGGTCCAACAGCATCTGTGGGGAGAGAATACAGCCAACGTTTCGAGTCCAGATGACCCTAGTTTTGATGTAATGTGCCCAATACCAATTTACTTGTGCCTCAGGTAGTAACCCCAGAAATGATAAACCTTTAGCATTCTACTTTTTTATAATTTAGACCCGAGTAGTTCATTCTTCCCACACGCCCTCTTTCCAAGTCCTATCCACATGGACCATGACAACTAGATCCCCCCCCCCCCGCTCCATGCCGACTGCCAAGTTGCTCTCTCTGACCCAGAGCAGATGTCCCAAAGCCTGGGACTAGGTAGGCAATGCAGCATCTGGGCGCTCTCGGCTGATCCCCCTGAATAAACTGCCCCCGACAACCACTAGATTCCCCTGAAGTCCCCCAAACCCCCTGCACTTGACCTAATAAGGTGGTCAGTTTGCCCATCCACTTTGCAGCCACCAGCCAACATCCCCCCCCTCACCCATGCAGGCTCATACTCAGGTTGTGACTGGTGGGGTAACACCGGGATCGGTGCTTCGGGCCTATCCACCCCCAGCTATTCAGTCTACATCGATAATTTGGATGTGAGAAGAGCAAGTTTGCAGATGACAGGCTAGGTGGGAGCGTGCGTAGTGACAGGAGGGTGCAAAGTGTCTTCAAGGGGATTTAGACTGGCTAAGCCAGTGTACAAGAACCTCGCCGATGTAATATTCTGCGGGAAAGACGCAGTTACCCACTATGGGAAGGGAAAAAGAACAGAAATGCAGAGAATTTAATAAATGAGAAATTCAGGAGAGTTGATGTGCTAAGGGTGTCCTTGTGCATGAATCTCCGAAAGCGATCGGAGCAGTGAATCAGCTGGATGTCGCATCCGAGATCAAATGTCAGACAGTTCCTTTTCACACACAGCCAAACACGGCACGCCCATTCCCAATGGCTCAGTGAAATAACCTCCCAGGATTCCTGACGCAGCACTGCCTCCTTGTGGTCATTACGTGAATCCGTCAAGATCATGCACAAGGGGAGCAGTCAGCGTGGGAGCAAGGAGTGGTTATAGCAGTGACGGGCAACCCAGGCTAGTGAGTGTACCGTGTGCGAGCATGTTCGCACGTGAAAATGGGGCAGGATTAGGCCACTCGGCCCCTCCAGCCTGTTCCGCCACCATTTAATAAGATCATGGTTGATCTGTTTGAGTTTCGAATGCCACATTCCCCATCGACCCCGATAAGTTTTTCATTCCCTTGTCCGGCAAGAATCTGTCCACCTTCGCCCTCAGAATCTTAAATCCACCCCTTGTGGAAACTCAGTCGAACAAAACGATGCACATCATTGGAAACTCTCTACTCCACACCCCGGGATTCCTGACCTTGTGAACATTAACCCGCCCCGTCCTGCTCTTTTCATACCACTAGTTAATTTAACCCATAATAACAGAGTCCAATCCAATACACGGATCCTGTATTTGGCTACAAAGGGTCTTGGTCTATTCTTCCTCCTGGTTCACTGGTCTATAGAGTAGGTCGACACATTCCCTTTTCTGTCTCAGGAGCTCGGCAGCACGCCCTACTGTCACCTCCTATCAGCGCGTTGATGACGAGCCGAGTTGATGTCACTGTGCCTTTAACAAATGTATTTTAGTCATGTTTCTGTGCAAGATGTTTTGAGCAGTTTTATCGATGCCGTTCTCTCTTATCGGCATCCTCCATTGTTACCGCAGCAGCATAATTAATCCTAATTGCTAAAACGTTTGTTTTAATCTGGACTAATGCTGTTCTGTCGTTTTAAGTGTGTTTCCCTGGGGCTTTGCAGAGTAGGGCTTGATTATGTTGATTGACAGGTAGGGTCATATGATTGGGTGGAGCTAGGCTTACACGAAGAATTCAAACTCAGTTGCTGTTTAGATGCTGCTTGGAGTTGAGAGAGAGAGACTCTTTTTTCCCCTCTCTAAAACTGGAGACTGGAATTTGCCAAGAGCTAAGTCTCTTTGAGATTTGGCTGTGAGAGAGTGGATCTCTCTCAGAGTTGCTGTTTGAAAACTGCGGCCTGGATCTCTGTCCAGAAGTGTTAAAAGGCTGGAAATTTAGCACTACATGAGCATAGTATTTTTTACGCTAACTAATTCCAAAGAAGGCTATATGTCTGTGGAGACATTGCCTTACATTGGAGCTATAGAGATAGCTCATTAAGAATTATACCCTTGTCCTGTTTAAATTTAAATGGTAAAAGTTACGCTAATTCTGTGTGTTATATTCTGTGTTCTTACATAAAGTTTGTTTCGATAAAAGCTTCCTTGTGGGTCACTTGAATCATACCTGGAGCGAAACACCTTATGCTCATCCTATTGTCAAAATCGAAAGGAAAAGTTGGGTTTGAGCTAACTTCAGAATATACCTTGGAGTTTCTGGTTTGGTCCCTAACACCGAGGCAGTGATCCCAGACCAGGAAGGTAGCGGCATCATTCCTCCATGGACAAGGCTCAAGGGACCACAGTCGGGAGCCTGAAGAGCCGCATGACGTTGCCCACCACTGTCCTAGTAAGCCTTTCTTGAACTGGTTCCAACGGAAGTAAATTCCTCTTTAAAGAATTTAACCAGCACTGTACATAGCACTCAAAAGGATGGGTGGGGAGTCTCACTAATGCTCTGTGCAGTTGTAGCGAGACTTCCATCCTTTTATACTCCATTGCCCTCTTTTTAGGTCAAACCAAATAAACAAACTCAGATTAAATCAGGACAAAGTAAAAGGGGCAGCTCCCCAAAAAGGAGGGGGAACAGCCCGAACAGAAATCAAAGTACAAAGGAAACTTAAAAACATCAAATTAAAATGTGATTATTAGGGTCAATAACGCACCCCAACCCCTGCGGAAGGCGTCAACCGCGCCCGTGGACACCGCATGCTCCCTCTCCAGGGACACCCGGCCGCGAACGTAGCCGCGGTAGAGGGGCAGACAGTCAGGATGGACGGCCCCCTCGATCGCCCGCTGCCTGGACCTATTGATGGCACGTTTCGCCAGGCCCAGGAGTAGGTTCACGAGGAGATCGCCATCCCGACCCTCCCCTCTCCGCACCGGGTGTCCGTAGATCAGGAGCGTGGGACTGAAGTGCAAACAAAACACCAATAAAAGGTTCTTTCGGAAAACATAAAGGGAGTGCAGCCTAAGACACACAACATAGACATGGTCCACGGACTCCCCAAGGCCACAGAAAGGGCAGTCTTCGGAGCCCGTGAACCAGTGAATCCTACGGTTGTGCGGCACTGCTGCATGCATCACCCTCCACCCCAGGTCCCCGACGTAATTGGGGGAGAACCCTCCGTAGAGGGACCTCCACCGCCCGGCGGCAACAAGGCCCGCCAAGGTGTATCCGGGCGACAGGCGAGGAGGCGGTAGTGGAGGGTGTGCAGCAGCAGCCCGCACAGGAAACAGCTCCGCGCGGTAGAAAAAGGCACGGAGGACATTTCCTATTGAAGGCCAACACTGCACTTACCTTCCTCATTACTTTGCCACATGCTAACATTTTGTGACTCGTGCACAAGGACACCCAGAACCCTCCATACCATTCTGCATACACTGTCTCTATTTCAATAACACTGTGGTTTTCCATTCTTCCTTCCAAAGTGGAGAACCTCACATTTTCCCCACATTATACTCCATCTGCCAAACTTTCACCCTTTCGCTTAGCCTATCCCCGACCCTCACAACTTGCCGACCCATCCATCGGTGTTGTGTTGCCGGCAAGTTTGGCTGGATTACTGCCAGCGCCTTTGTCTAGGTCATTAATATAGATCGTTAAGTAGCTGACCAGAAGACGTAGGAGCAGGAGGAGGCAGTTTGGCCCATTGAGTCAGCTCCACCATTCAATGAGATTGCGACTGATCTGATGTGATAATCCTTAATTCCACTTTCCGTGTTGTCCCCATGACCCTCAATTCCCTGATCTGTCTCTCGCAGCCTTGAACATACTTAACGATTCCACCTCTATGGTAAAAAATTCCACAGATTCACTACCCTCAAGAGAAGAAATTCCTCCGTATTTCTTTTTTAAACATGCTACCCCTGCCTTGAGTCGAGGCCGCAGCACTGATCCGTGCTGCACTCTGACTTGTTATAACTTGCCAACCAGTGACCCCGTTTTCCCAACTCTGTTTCCTGTTAAGTTAGCCACTCCTCTATCCAAGTTAATTTATCGTCAGCTCCGATCTTATGCAGCAACCCTTTACTTGGCACCTTCTCAAATGCCTTTTGGAAATCCGAATACAGCACATCTACTGCTACCCCTTTACCCACATTCTTTGTTACATCTTCAAAAGAACTCGAACAAATGAGGCAAATAAGACTTCACTTTCACAAAACCACATTGACTCTGCTTGATTGTAATGTGATTTTTGAAATCCCACCTCTTTGATAATGGAATTTTCCCAGTGACACACGTTAGGCTAACTGGCAGATAGTGTCAGGCTTTCTCAAATAGCAGCGTTACACTTGCTGGAATTGGCTGGAACTTTCCAAGAATCGAGGGGAATTTGGGAAGATTACAACCAATCTCACCATTTCTGCAGCCAATTCTTTTAAGACCCTCGGATGCAGATGAGGACCAGAGTAGTTATCAGTCTCGAGTCCTATTAGTTTTCCTAGTACTTTTTCCCCAGTGACTGTGATTTAAGTTCCTCTCTCACTTTCCCCCTCTTGAACTTCGGCTATACTTGGGATGCATCTCTTCCACTGTGAAGACAAATATTAAATACTTGGTCAAAATTGCCACCATTTCCTTGCTGCCCCTTATTCTTTCCCTACTCTCACCCTCTAAAGGGACCGACGCCCATTTTAGCTACTCTCCTCCTTTTAAAAAAAAATACACTCACAGAAGCTCTTCCTGCCTGCTATAACATTCTGGCTGGTTTCCTCTCAGTCTATTCCCTCGTTGTTGCACATTTGTTACAGATGGAGAGATTCAGTATCACACAGGGTGGATGGGGTTAAAAACGTACCAACAGCATCTGGAATAACGGACTTACCAAAGAGGATGAGGCGGGACTGAGCGGCTCGGAGGTGGACAATGTAACAGGCACCGAAAAACACCACCAAGGCGATGAGCAGCATCGGAGAGGTGATCCTGAGAGAGAGAGACACAGAGAGAAAGAAAAACTATCGGGTTCAACAGGAAACAGATTAAAGCGATTCACATCACTGGGGTCAGGGGAGTAGGACAAAGAACATCTCCCAGCATTCGGGGATATTTCAGGAGAGTTTCCCAGTGTTGTGGGGAATATCAACGATGCCATTTTGGGAGAGTAGGTGGAGTCAGTCCCAGGACAGGTGCCCAGTCCCAGGGAACCTGCTGCCCACTCCCGGGGCTCACATCTCCTCCCTGACCCTTACCCAGGTTGCTCCAAGACAGACTCACACCGCAGGTCTATCCTCCTATTGAGGGTGTTCCTCCGGCATTTCCCACATTCCCCTCCATCATACCCCTCCCCTCGCCCACTCTGTGCCCCCTCACTCCTCAACTTCCCTCCCTCACCTCCTCCCATAACCATGCTCCCTCCCCCACGCTGCCCTCCCCCTCTCTCCCCACCTTGACCTCCCCCTCCCTCACATACCCTACCTCCCGCACCACCCTGCGCTCCCTCCTCCTCCCCTCCCTCAGCACACACCAGTCACTCACACACAGTACACGATCAGCCCCAGGAAGACGAACACATAGTTGCTCTGAAAATACTCCACGTTCTTCACCAGCCGTTTACACATCTCGCCAAAGTTCTTGGGCCTGGAGAAGCGTTTCTGGTCGATGAAGGAGGCCCAGGGGCGGATGGTGAGTCTGCGGCGCTCAATCCACTCCTTAGCTGGGCCCTGAGAGATGATTTTTGGGATGTACATCCTGCGGGAGAGGGCCAAGAAGGAAAACAAAGAATGGTTACAGTGCAGAGGGAGGCCATTTGGCCCATCATCTCTCATAGAAACCCTACAGTGCAGAAAGAGGCCATTTGGCCCATCGAGTCTGCACCGACCACGATCCCACCCAGACCCTACCCCCATATCCCTACATATTTACCCGCAAATCCCTCTAATCTACGCATCTCAGGACACTAAGGGGCAATTTTTAGCATGGCCAATCGACCTAACCCGCACATCTTTGGACTGTGGGAGGAAACCGGAGCACCCGGAGGAAACCCACGCAGACACGAGGAGAATGTGCAAACTCCACACAGACAGTGACCCAAGCCAGGATCATGAATTGTGCTATTCCCGTCTTTTCCCCGTAACCCCTGCACGTTGTTTCTTTTCATACAATTATCTAATCCCCTCTTGAATGCCTCGATTGAACCTGCCTCCAGCACACTTCCAGGCAGAACATTCCAGGCCCCAACCACCCGCTGTGTGAAAAAGATTTTTCTCACATCACATTGGCCTCTTTTGCAAATTACTTTACAGCTGTCTTCTCCTCACAGAATCCTACAGCGCAGAAGAGGCCCTTCGGCCCATCGAGTCTGCACCAAAGCATGAAAGGCCCTGGCTGCCCACCTAATCCCACTTGCCAGCACTTGGCCCATAGCCTTGAATGTTATGGTGTGCCAAGTACTCATCCAGGTACTTTTTAAAGGATGTGAGGCATCCCACCTCCATCACCCTCCCAGGCAGTGCATTCTAGACTGTCACCACCCTCTGACCTCTTGGTCTCGATCCTTTTACGAGTGGGAACAGTCTCTTCCTATCTAGTCTGTCCAGCCCCCTCGTGACTTTGAACATCTCTATTAGAACTCCTTTCAGCCTTCTTCTCTCCAAGGAGAGTAGTCCCCACCTCTCCAATCTATCTTCATAACTGAAGTTTCTCATCCCCAGAATATTCCTTTAAACCTCTTCCGCACTTTCTCGAATGCGTTCATATCCTTCCTAAAGTGTGGTGCACAGAACTGGACACAATACTCCAGCTGAGGTCTAACTAGTATCTTGTATAAGTTCGGCATAACCCCCTGTGTACAAGAGTACACAGAACTCTTGTACTCAGTGCCCCTATTAATAAAGTCCAGAACACTATATGCTTTATTAACTGCTATCCATCTGTCCTGCCGCCTTCAATGATCAATGCACGTCTATACCCAGGTCCCTCTGCTCATGCACCCCTTTACAAAATCTACACTGTCTCTCCATGTTCTTCCTAACAAAATGCACCTCCTTACACTTCCCCGTATTGAGCTTCATCTGCCCACTCCATCAACTTGTCGATGTCCTGTTGATGTTCTACACTGTCCTTTTCACAGTTTACAATACTTCCATCAATGTCATTGGGTGGAGGAGGGGAGGCAATGAGGGGAGGGTATGAGGAGGAGTTGGAGTAGGGTACAGCTGGGAAACTCCTCCCCCTGCGTACTTGCACTGTCCATTAAAGACCCTCTGGTCAGGTACATAATAACATACAAATTAGGGGCAGGAATAGGCCCCTCGAGCCTGCTCCATCATTCAATATGATCATGCTGATCTGATTGTAACCTCAACCCCGCATTCCTGCTGACTCCCCAATGACCTCACAATCCCTCGTTAATCAAGAATCTATCTAGCTCTGCCTAAAATATAATCACTGACCCGGTCTCCGCCACTCTCTGTGGAAGGGAGTTCCACAGACTCACGATTCTCAGAAATAAATTCCTCATCTCCAACTGAAATGGGAGACCCTCATTTTTAAACTGTGTCCCCCAGTTCCAGTCTCTCCCACAAGGGCAAACATCCTCTCAGCCTCTGTTTCAATACGATTGCCCTCTCATTCTTCTGAACTCCAGTGGATGCAAACCCAGCCTGCCCAACCTTTCCTCGAAGAATAACCCCCCCATCCTCAGAATCAGCCAAGCATCCCCCATTCCAACACCCCTCCCGTCCCTCAGATTAGCAAACATAGCTCGAGGCAACAACCAGGATTGAGTCACAGAGCCACTGGGGCTCAAGGGCCAACAGCCTGAGCTCGCGGCAGGACAGCGAGACATAGCCTGCTCAGTGGGACAGCGGGCTGGGAGATGTTACCTGCCAGTCACTCCTGCAGCTTCATCCTCCTTCGTCAGAGAGAACACATCCTCAACATTGGAAGTCATGATCTCTTAAATCAGGTCACAGAGGCAAGAAACTCTGAGGAAAAGCAGCAATAAAAATTAATCCAGAGATAACCATGGACTCTCACCAGAGCTATGGATACTTTAGATATCGCTAGTAAATCAGACAGTATATATATATATGGTGCTGATAGAGATTTCTATACTGATGTTCCACACAGAATCCATACGGTGTCTGTACCAATCAGCAGGGTGCTGGTGGGGCTATGCTGATCTACAGGGTGTATTGGTCTGATCTACAGGGTGTATTCATCTGATCTACAGGGTGTATTGGTTTGATCAATAGGTGTCTACACTGATCTATGGGGCGTATACACTGATCTATGGGGTGTCTACAATGATCTATGGGGTGTCTACACTGATCTATGGGGTGTCTACACTGATCTATGGGGCGTCTACACTGATCTATGGGGCGTCTACACTGATCTACGGGGTGTATACACTGATCTACGGGGTGTATACACTGATCTACGGGGTGTATACACTGATCTACGGGGTGTATACACTGATCTACGGGGTGTATACACTGATCTACGGGGTGTATACACTGATCTACGGGGTGTATACACTGATCTACGGGGTGTCTACACTGATCTACAGGGTGTATACACTGATCTACAGGGTGTATACACTGATCTACAGGGTGTATACACTGATCTACAGGGTGTATACACTGATCTACAGGGTGTATACACTGATCTACAGGGTGTATACACTGATCTACAGGGTGTATACACTGATCTACAGGGTGTATACACTGATCTACAGGGTGTATACACTGATCTACAGGGTGTATACACTGATCTACAGGGTGTATACACTGATCTACAGGGTGTATACACTGATCTGTAGGGTGTATACACTGATCTATGGGGTGTCTACAATGATCTATAGGGTGTATACACTGATCTATGGGGTGTATACACTGATCTATAGGTGTCTACAATGATCTATAGGGTGTATACACTGATCTATGGGGTGTATACACTGATCTATGGGGTGTCTACAATGATCTATAGGGTATATTCACTGATCTATGGGGTGTATACACTGATCTATAGGTGTCTACAATGATCTATAGGGTGTATACACTGATCTATGGGGTGTCTACAATGATCTATAGGGTATATTCACTGATCTATGGGGTGTATACACTGATCTATGGGGTGGCTACAATGATCTATAGGGTGTATACACTGATCTATAGGGTGTATACGATTATCTATAGGGTGTATATTCTGAGAGTGAGCTTTTTACCTGTTTCTTTGCCGTTTCCGTTGTCTTGTTGGCAGCGGAAGTGATGTCAGGAACTCCTGTTCTCTGGTTGGTGGGAGAATTTTTATTGTATTTCCGTTTAATTATCAACCAATCAGCGGCCTGTTGCTGGGTCTGTCCCTATATTTCAGCCAATCAACGAGCGGACGCCGGATACTGCACCAATCAGCGGTTGACTCCCGGACGACCAATCAGCGGCGGTAGAAAAGCTGCTGGTCCAATCAGCGTCTGGGCGCCGATCAGCTGTGGGGATAATCGGGTCGCTCCACCAATCACTGAGCCGTAACCAGGCGCCTGACTGGATGGACCAATCCCCTGGGGGAGGAGTGATTTGGTTGATTATTGTCCCATGTATTGGGACACAGTGGAAAGTATTGCTTCTTGTGCCCTGTACAGACAAAGCATACCGTTCATAGAGTACATGAGGGAGAAGGAAACAAGAGAGTGCAGAATGTAGTGTTAGTCATAGCTAAGGTGTAGAGAAAGATCAGCTATGAGATAGGTCCACTCAAAAGTCTGATGGCCGCAGGGAAGAAGCTGTTCTGAGTTGGTACATGACCTCAGACTCTTGTATATTTTTCCCGATGAAAGAAGGTGGAAGAGAGAATGTCTGGGGAGCGTGGGGTCCTTAATTATGCCGGCTGCTTTGCCGAAGCAGTGGGAAGTGTAGACAGAGTCAATGGATGGGAGATTGGTTTATGTGATGGACTGGGCTATATTCACGACCTTTTGTAGTTTCTTGCGGTCTTGGGCAGAGCAGGAGCCATACCAAGCTGTGATACACCCATAAAGAATGCTTTCTAAGGCGCATCTGTAAAAGTTGGTGAGAGTCGTGGCTGACATGCCAAATTTTCTTAGTCTTCTAAGAAAGTGGAGGCATTGGTGGGCTTTCTTAACTATAGTGTCGGCATGGGGGGACCAGGACAGGTTGTTGGTGAGCTGAACGCCTAAAAACTTGAAACTCTCAACCTTTTCTACTTCGTTCCCATTGATGTAGACAGGAGCATGTTCTCTATGCTTCCTGAAGTCAATGACAATCTTCTTTGTTTTGTTGACATTGAGGGAGAGATTATTGTTGCTGCACCCGATTCTCTATCTCATTCCTGTACTCTGTCTCGTCAGTGTTTGAGATCTGACCCACTACGGAGATGTCATCACCAACTTGAAAATCCCCTCCCCTCCAACTGGAGATCTAAGGGGCAATATACCATCCCAATCCAACTAACCTACATATCTTTGGACACCAACAGGCAATTGTGCATGGCCCATCCTGCTAACCTACACAGCTTTCGTCAGGTATGATTTCCCCTTTCATGAAGCCATGCTGATTCTGCTCGATTAGATTATCTTTTTCTAAATGCTCTGCTATGGCATCCTTTCTAATGGACTCGAACAGTTTCGCAAATGTTAAGCTAACTGGCCTAATAATGTCTTCCTTGGTTGTCTGTGTAGATGAGGTCTTAGAAACCCTACAGTGCAGAAGGAGGCCATTCGGCCCATCGAGTCTGCACCGACCATAATCCCACCCAGGCCCTACCCCCACATATTTACCCGCTAATCCCTTTAACCTACGCATCTCAGGACTCTAAGGGACAATTTTTAACCTGGCCAATCAACCTAACCCGCACATCTTTGGACTGTGGGAGGAAACCGGAGCACCCGGAGGAAACGCACGCAGACACGAGGAGAATGTGCAAACTCCCCACAGACAGTGACCCAAGCCGGGAATCGAACCCAGGTCCCTGGAGCTGTGAAGCAGCAGTGCTAACCACTGTGCTACCGTGCCGCCCTTGATCAATGTCGCAGCATTTACAGACGTATGAGCCATGCTGCACCTGGAGTCTTACAGATACAGGGGAATTTTTTTTTGACTAGTTGTTGTTGCAGGACAGTTATCATCTTCCTTTGTATCATGCTATGACTTTTGCGTCTATGAAGAGAGGACTGGTTTGCATAAACCATCCAGCGAGATTGATTTTGCCTCGAGATCGTAAATTTGCCATCGTGTCAGTGATCCAGGAAAGCAAGAGAGGGGCAGCCAAGAGATACTCGGGGTGAGCGAACACTTAGATTGGGCTTTTCTGGATCATGGCACCATGTTACCTGGAGCATGTTGCAAGGAGATTCGCTCCTCATGGTTAGATATCATAACATCCATAGCAATCTGCTTCAGGGTTCTGTGAATGTTCACTCCGAAGGTCCCCTCTACACCTCTCAGCACCCTCGCATTCTGTGAAAACTCTCGGCCTTGTTCAACCGCCTGAAACACATCGCCTCACACTCCTCTGGGTTGAATCTCGTTTGCCACTTTCTTGACCAGCCCACTGCTATTCACCCCCCCACCCCCCCGGCAGGTCTGCTGCTATCCCCTTTGCTGTCAGTCAGGTGGGCAGTTTTCTCTGAACTTGCTGATCATTAAACCTCCCCCACTGCACTTCCATCCAAATCATCTATATACACCATGGGAAGCCAACGCAGCAAGTGCTGAGCACAGCTGGAAACCCCACTAGAAACATTCGTCCCCAACACCAAACCCACCCATCCACCATCAACCCCAATTCTATATCCAGCTTGCTACCTTCCCCTGCATCCCAAGGGCTTCAACTTTTCTAAACAGTCTGCAACCTGCTCCGGAGTCTTGTTGAATTGGAATGGTCCCTGAAAATACCCCAGGAATTTATCCATTCTAATCCTCAAACCCTCAGGACATTGGTCCATTCTGATCCTTAACCACCCCTCCTCCTCCTGCCCCCCCCCTCTCCCCACCCCTCCCGGGAGATTGGTCCATTCTGACCCTTAACAACCCCTCCCCCTCCCTCTGTTCCCCCTCAGGGAGTGAAGGGTTTGGGAGTGAGAGGAACTGAGGGGTTTGGGAGTGAGGGGGCTGGGAGTGGGAGGGAGTGAGAGGATTGGAGGAGTGAGGGGATTGGGAGTGGGGAGGGAGTGAGAGAGAGTGAGGGGTTAGGGAGTGGGAGTGATATGATTGGGAGGGTGAGCGGGTTGGGAGTGAGAGGGAGTGAGGGGGTAGGGAGTGAGAGGGAGTTGGGAGTGAGAGAGAGAAAGTGAGGGGGTTGGGAGTGAGGGGGAGTGTGGGGTTAGGGAGTGATAGGATTGGGAGGGTGAGCATTGGGAGAGTGAGGGGATTGGGAGCGAGAGGGACTGAGGGGGTTGGAGTGAGAGCATTGGGAGAGTGAGGGAGTGCTGGGTTTGGGAGTGGGGAATGGGAGAGGGAACCAAGTTTAGAAACTGCAGACTTGTGCACAGTTACATTGTGGTTCCTGTCGCCTGTGCAGTAACTGCATTAAAACAGTGTGCTTCAAACAGGGGATATATTTACACTTTGAAAATAATTCATTGTCCTTAAAGCAGTGTGCTATATAACTGTATATTATCTTAACCTTAAATAATTGACAAGTTGTCAAAATCTCTCCCTTCGAGAATGAAGCTCAGTCACTTCTAACGGTTATCATTTAATTCCTGCCTAATCATTATGTTGAGACCAATAGCGATGTTGCCTTGACAAGTACACCTCTGAGGCTTCTCTCTGCTTGTCCTTGTCAGATGACTTTATGCTGCTGCTGTATGCCTCGATGCAGTGGCAAGTGTTTGAAGATGAGAACACAGCGGCGATACGGATGATTGCAGGCGACAATGTTGAAATCAGTTGTTGCCTGGATACAGCGACTGTGACTCAGTATATTCCTGTCACCAACTTCCTTCACTGCAGGTAAAGTATTCCAGCAAAACCCTAACGCTTCTATTTGGCACTTCAGGTAAACTGGAAAATCAGCATTAGCAGAAAACCAACCATTACCAGTGGGAAAGTAGTTATTTCTCTGTAAAACTCAGACGAGCAGGAAAAATGAAATTAATGCAACCTATAAATATATATCTGACATCAAACATACTGGAAGGAGGTACACTGCAGTTTAATCAGAGCACAGAACTCACCCCAGGCTAGGCACAGGACAGAGCAGACACTACCCCAGACTAGGCACAGGACAGGGCAGACACTACCCCAGACTGGACACAGCACAGGGCAGACACAGACCCAGACTGGGCACAGTATTGGACAAATCCTAACCTAGACTGGGCTCAGCGCAGGGCAGACACTACCCCAGACTGGGCATAGTACAGGGCAGACACTACCCCAGACTGGACATAGCACAGGTCAGACACTACCCCAGACTGGACACAGCACAGGGCAGACACTACCCCAGACTGGACACAGTGCAGGGCAGGCACTGACCCAGACTGGGCATAGTACAGGGCAGACACTACCCCAGACTGGACACAGTACAGAGCAGACCCAACCCAGACTGGACACAGTGCAGGGCAGACCCAACCCTGACTGGGCACAGTGTAGGGCAGACACTACCCCAGACTGGGCACAGTACAGGGCAGACACTGACCCAGACTGGGCACAGTACAGGGCAGACACTAACCCAGACTGGGCACAGCACAGCGCAGACACAGCGCAGACCCAACCCAGACTGGGCACAGTACAGGGCAGACACGAACCCAGACTGGACTCAGCACAGGGCAGACACTACCCCAGACTGGACACAGTACAGGGCAAACACTAACCCAGACTGGGCACAGCACAGCGCAGACCCAACCCAGACTGGGCACAGTACAGGGCAGACACTAACCCAGACTGGACTCAGCACAGGGCAGACACTACCCCAGACTGGGCACAGTACAGGGCAGACGCAGACCCAGACTGGACACAGCACAGGGCAAACACGACCCCAGACTGGGCACAGTACAGGGCAGACACTACACCAGACTGGGCACAGTGCAGGGCAGACACTACCCCAGACTGGACACAGCACAGGGCGAACACTACCCCAGACTGGGCACAGTACAGGGCAGACACTACCCCAGACTGGGCACAGCACAGGGCAGACACTACCCCAGACTGGGCACAGTACAGGGCAGACACTACCCCAGACTGGGCACAGTACAGGGCAGACACTACCCCAGACTGGGCACAGCACAGGGCAGACACTACCCCAGACTGGGCACAGCACAGGGCAGACAATACCCCAGACTGGGCACAGTACAGGGCAGACGCAGACCCAGACTGGACACAGCACAGGGCAGACACTACCCCAGACTGGGCACAGTGCAGGGCAGACCCAACCCAGACTGGGCACAGTGCAGGGCAGACACTACCCCAGACTGGGCACAGTACAGGGCAGACACTACCCCAGACTGGGCACAGCACAGGGCAGACACTACCCCAGACTGGGCACAGTACAGGGCAGACACTACCCCAGACTGGGCACAGCACAGGGCAGACACTACCCCAGACTGGGCACAGCATAGGGCAGACACTACCCCAGACTGGGCACAGTACAGGGCAGACGCAGACCCAGACTGGACACAGCACAGGGCAGACACTACCCCAGACTGGGCACAGTACAGGGCAGACCCAACCCAGACTGGGCACAGTGCAGGGCAGACACTACCCCAGACTGGGCACAGTGCAGGGCAGACCCAACCCAGACTGGGCACAGTGCAGGGCAGACACTACCCCAGACTGGGCACAGTGCAGGGCAGACCCAACCCAGACTGGGCACAGTACAGGGCAAACACTAACCCAGACTGGACACAGCACAGCGCAGACACTAACCCAGACTGGACAGAGCACAGGGCAGACACTAACCCAGGCTGAGCTCAGTAGACACTAACTCCTGGTCAGGTTACACCTGGGTAGGGTTGGACTGATGTGCTCGGGGGAGTATTTGCTCGAGTGGATGGGAATAAAATAGCAGGGGGTCAGAAATGGGGAATCAAGGACAAGAACAAAAGACAAGAAGGAGAATAAGAAAAATGATCGGCAGAGAAATCAAGGGCCAGAATCAAAGAGGGCCACAGTGAAAACTAATTAGAATGGGACAAGGAATGTTATGAAAAAGAAATATTTGGCAATGTAATTGTGCAAGACCCCCTGTGGATGAGCGATTCTTCATCAAGATGGGGAGTGAGGTAGTTGATTCTGAGAGTAGGGTTCTGAATCTTAAAAAAAGGAATTACGATGGTATGAAGTGTGTGTTGGCTATGATGGATTGGGAAATGATCCTTAAAGGGATGACGGTGGATAGGCAATAGCAAATATTCAAAGAGTGCATGGGTGAACTACAATTGTTCATTCCTGACTGCCGCATAATTAAAATGGGTAAGGGGACCAAACCATGACTTACAAGGGAAACTAGAGATAATATCAGATCTGAGGAAGATCCAAGGTTGCCAGAAAAAGAATGGACTTGAGGATTGGGAGCATTTTAGCATTCAGCAAAGGAAGACCAAGGGATTGATGAAGAGTATGTGAGTAAGCCTGTGGGAAACATAAAAACTAACTGTAAAAGTTTCCATAGGTTTGTAAGAGAAAACGATTGGTGAAGACAAATGTAGGTCCCATACAGTCAGAAACAGGGGAACTTATAATGGGGAGCAAAGAAATGGCTGACCATGAAACATAGGAAGAAGTTTAACAACACCAGGTTAAAGTCCAACAGGTTTATTTGGTAGTCCAACGCCGGCATCTCCACATCATAAAATATAGGAGCAGAATTTGGCTATTCAGCCCGTTAAGTCTCTTCCGCCAGTCAGTCATGGCTGATACGTTTCTCAACCCCATTCTTCTGTTTTTTTCCCCATAACACTTGATCCTTTTTACCAATCAAGAATCTATCTATCTTAGAAATCTTAGAAACCCTACAGCACAGAAAGAGGCCATTCGGCCCATCGAGTCTGCACCGACCACAATCCCACCCAGGCCCTACCCCCATATCCCTACATATTTACCCACGAATCCCCCTAACCTACGCATCCCAGGACACCAAGGGGCAATTTTAACATGGCCAATCAGCCTAACCCGCACACCTTTGGACTGTGGGAGGAAACCGGAGCACCCGGAGGAAACCCACGCAGACACGAGGAGAATGTGCAAACTCCACAGAGACAGTGACCCAAGCCGGGAATTGAACCCAGGTCCCTGGAGCTGTGAAGCAGCAGTGCTAACCACTGTGCTACCGTACCGCCCCTGTCTTAAATGCACTCAATGACCCGGCCTCCACAGCCTCCTGTGGCAATGAATTCCATAGATTCACCATCCTCTGGCTGAAGAAATTCCTCTTCATCTCAGTTCTAAAGGGCTGTCCCTTTATTCTGAGGCTGTGCCCTCGGATCCGAGTCTCTCCTACTGATGGAAACATCGTCCCCACGTCCACTCTATCCAGACCTTTCATTATTCTGTAAGTTTCAATGGCAACCCTTCTCATCCTTCTAGACTCCATCGAGTACAGACCCAGAGTCCTCAAGCTTTTCATTCCCGGGATAATTCTCGTGAACAATTAAATACATACCTTGGTTCTGCCTTCACAAAGGAGGACACAAATGACATCAAAAATGTTTGGGAATATAAGGTTTAGTGAGAGGGAGGACCTGAAGGAAATCAGTATTAACAGAGAAATTGTGCTGGGGAAACTGATGGAATTGAAAGCCGATAAATCCCAGGGACTGATAATCTATATCCCAGAGTACTTAATGAAGTGGCCCGAGAAATAGTGGATGCATTGCTAGTCATCTTCCAAGATTCTATAGAGACTGGAACAGTTCCTACAGATCGGAGGGTATCCAAAGTAACCCCTATTTAAAAAGGTAGGTAGAGAGAAAAAAGGGAATTATAGACCTGTCAGCCTGACGAAGGTAGTGGGGAAAATTCTAGAATCCATTATCAAAGATCTGGTAACAGAACACTTGGAAAACAGTGGCAGGATTGGGCAGTCAGCATGGATTCACAAAAGGGAAATCATACTTGACAAATCTAATGGAATTCTTTGAGGATGTAACTGGTAGGGTTGATGAGGGGAGCCAGTGGATGTGGTTTATTTGGACTTTCAGAAGGCTTTTGACAAAGTCCCACACAGACAATAACATGCAAAGTTAAAGCGTGGGATTGGGGGTAGTGTATTGAGATGGATAGAAAACTGGTTGGCAGACAGGAATCAAAGACTAGGAATAAACAGGTCATTATTCCAAATGGCAGGCAGTGACTAGTGGGGTACCACAGGGATCTGTGCTCTGACCCCTATTATTCAAAATATATTTTAATGATTTAGAAGAGGGAATTAAATGTAATATTTCCAAATTTGCAGATGACACTGTCGAAGGGAGATTTAAAGAATAGCTTTAGAGGGAATAATATCATTGGTTTGGGTGCCTGTACAACAATTGATATTCGTAGGTACCTGTATAGTAATTTATATTGGTAGGGATAGATAGTATATCATAAATGTGTATGAATTTATTGTTATACGATCACAAATGGCATGCATATAAGCTCCACCATATGAACAGAAGTTCAGAATATTAAATGACACAAAATGGATACGAGCTGGGTTAGCCACATTCCTGAACACAATTAGCTGGCTGAATCACAAGCTTATGTTCAACAACAGAAACAGTTACCATAGATACTGGTGGCTGGTACCAGCCGATGGTCCAAGGTCTCGGATGGAAGCCAGACATATAAGATTAGGGAGGACATTCATAGAAGATGATAAGGAGGCCCACTGGTTGGCAGACAGGATTATAAACTCAAGGACTCCAGATGGGAGAAAGGAAGATAATATTAATGAGTTGTGTCCATGAGACCACCAGTTGATCATGCACAAGCCCACCTTATGTAATGCCTTTTTCATTGGATATGTGACTAATGTATGTAATTTATAATCGATATTATTGGATAAGGTCCAGCCATGATGGGCTGTGTAGATGTTTGAAAAATGTGTAAGAATGGATGTTTTTCCTTTGTTTGTCAGAGGCACTGGGCTTTACCATCGCCATCTCCCTGTCGGCGAAAATAAACCGTTTGATGCAAGGACCAACCCTGAGCGTTGAGTGATTTCTTTGAGATTCTCTCCCGCTAACAACACAAAGCTGGGTGGGAGGATGAGCTGTGAGGAGGATGCAGAGATGCTTCAGTGTGATTTGGACAAGTTGAGTGAGCGGTCAAATGCATGGCAGCTGTGGTATAACATGGACAAATGTGAGGTTATCCACTTTGGTAGTAAAAACAGTAAGGTACTATCTGAATGGCTATAAATTAAGAGTGGGGAATGTGAACGAGACCTGTGTGTACTCGTGTACCACTTGCTGAAGGTAAACATGTAGATGCAGTGGGTGGTCAAGAAGGCCAGTGGTATGTTGGCCTTCATAGCAAGAAGATTTGAGTACAGGAGCAGGGTTGTCTTGCTGCAGTTATACAGGGCCTTGGTGAGGCCACACCTGGAATATTGTCTGCTGTTTCGGTCTCATCTGAGGATGTCCTTGCTCTCGCGGGAGTGTAGAGAAGGTTTACCAGGCTGATTCCTGGATGTTGGTACTGATGTTTGATAAGACATTTGAGTCATTTAGGATCATATTCACCAGAGGTCAGAAAAATTAGGGTGATCTCATAGAAACGTACACAGTTCCAACAGGACTAGACAGAGTAGATGCAGGAAAGATGTTCTCGAATATCAGGATCCAGAACCAGGGGTCACAGTCTGAGGATAAGGGGTAAATCTTTGAGGACTGAGATGGGGAGAAATGTCTTCACCCAGAGAGTGGTGAATCTGTGGAAGTTGCTCCCATAGAAAGCAACTGAGGCCAAAAATTGTGTTTTCAAGAGAGTTATTTATATATATATATAATATAGCACTTGAGGTGAAGGAGATCAAAGGATATAGGGGAAAGCAGAATCAGGCTACTGAGTTGGATGATCAGTTGTGATCAAAATTAATGGCAGAGCAGGCTCACAGGACCAAATCACCTAACCTGTTAACCCAATGGCCAATCAATCTAACCTGCACATCTTTGGAGTGTGTGAGGAAACCAGAGCACCCGGAGGAAACTCCACAAAGACAGCGATCTGAGGCTGGAATTGAACCCGGGTCCCTGGTGCTGTGAGGCAGCAGTGCTAACCACTGCGCCACCGTGCCGTCCTACATCTGCTCCTATTTTCCATGTTTCTCCGATAGAGCATTGGCTAACTGATGGAAGACTGAGACTTCTGATAAGAGGGGCATTTTCAACATGGCAACCTATAACTATTGGAGTGCCACAGGAATCAGTGCTGGGGCCACAATTATTTACAATATATATTAATGACTTGCACAAGGGAAGTAAATGTACTATTGCCAAGTTTGTGGATGACACGAAAATAGGTGGGAAGGGAAATGGTGCGGAGAAACAGGGAGTGTACCGAGATATGTAGACAGGTTAAATGAGTGAGTAAAAACTTGACAGATGGAATATAAGTTGGAAAATGTGAATTATGCACTTTGGTGGGAAGAATAAAGGAGCTGAATGTTATTTAAATTGAGAAAGACTGCAGAAAGCTGCAGTGCAGAGGGATTTGGGGGTTTTCATGTGTAAGTCACAAAAAGGTAGTGTGCAAATTCAGGTAATAGGAATGTTGTCCTTTATTTCAAAGGGAATAAAGTGTAAAAGGGAAATTTATACAAAGCACAAGTTAGACCGCGCTTGGAATACTGAGAACAGTTTTGGTCCCCTTATCTAACAATATACTGACATTGGAGGCAGTGCAGAAATGGTTTACTAGGTTGTTCCCGGGTATGGAGGGATTTTCTTATGAGGAGAGGTTGGACCTGTACTCTTCGGAATTTAGAAGAATGAGAGGCAGCCTTTTTGCGTCATGTAGGATTCTCAGGGGGCTGAGAGATCGTTTCCCCTCATGGGACAGTCTAGGACCAGAGGGCATTAGCTCAGAGTTTGAAGACACAGATGAGGAGGAATTTCTTCTCTCGGAGGTAGTGAATGTGTGGAAGTTTTACCGCAAAGGGCTGTTAGAGGCTGGGTCGTCAAGTTTGTTCAAGGCTGAGATAGATTTTTAATCAATAAGGAATCAAGCATTCCACAGTATTTTTCTTTTACCTGAAGGAATCAAGGAGTATGGGGATAAGGCGGGAGTATGGGGATTATCACATCAGGTCAGGATGAGACTTGATGGGCTGAATAGCCTACTGCTCTTATTTATTTTGAGAGTTTGTACCTGTATTTGTGAATGTGTGACCGTGCATTAGTCATTATGTGTTTGTAACTATATGTGAGAGCTTGTCAATGTGTATATGTCAATGTATGTGTGTGCATTTGTGACTCTGCATATTGGTGAATGTGAGTTAGTTTGTGAATGTGTCTTTGTGCGAGTTTTATTTATTAGAGTCAAAAATAGGCTTACATTAACACTGCAATGAAGTTACTGTGAAAATCCCCCAGTCGCCACACTCCGATGCCTGTTCAGGTACGCTGAGTATTTAACATGGCCAATGCACCTAACCAGCACATCGTGGGAGGAAACTGGAGCACCCGGAGGAAACCCACGCAGACACAGGGACAACGTGCAGACTCCGCACAGACAGTGACCCAAGCCGGGAATCGAACCCAGATCCCTGGCGCTGTGAGGCACTGTGCCACTAGTTTGTGAATATGTGGTGTGTGTTTGTGAATGTTGGTTTTTATGTCTGTGTGAATGAGTCTGTGAGTGCGTGTGAGTTAGAATAATGTGTGGTGCGTGAGTACGCGGTGTGTGCGTCTGCACATGTTTGTGTTCGTGTGTTTTTGAGAACGTGTGAGCGTATGTGGTGTGCCTGACATCTCAGTGCAATGTATTTCAGTCAGAATGCAAGCAGCCAACAGGTAAAGTCGGAATTGTTAATGGGTAATACTTTATTGATTTATACAAATGCTGTGAATTGACATTATCACCATGTACTGTTCTCCTCCCAGCCCACTCCCTAGCTTCCTGCTGTCTTTGCTACACTAGTGTTCTTACAATTCAACATCCCCATCCTTCCCCTACCTCTTCAATATGTGCCGAATGAGATACAGTCCAGCCCCGGGTGAGAGGCTCATGTCCGTCGATCTCTCACAGCTCGGACACGAGGGGCCTTGACTTCACCCTGCGGCATCGCTCCTGCCTCCAGGGCAGTGGGCATTTGGCGATGAGGCGAGGCAGTCGGCGGACTGGTGTCCCGAGCGAGGCCGGCAGGCACCCCTCCTGCTGCCGTGCCGGCTCCGAGTTGCGGAAGGGCAGCCTGCAGGAGGTCAGTGACCTGCCCGAAGCCCCGGTCGACGCGCGTGCACAGCCTCTCCAGGCCGGAGGAGATGGCACAGGCCAGGCTCTGGATGGCACCCGTCTGGGCCTCGATCAACGATGCCAGGGCCGGCGCGGCGGGCTCCTGGGCCGGGGAGCCGGCCACGGCCTCCACCGAGCTGACCACCCGCTCCATGGTGGACTGCAGGGCGCTGATACCCTGCGCAACGACACCGCACAGGATGGAGGCCGACTCTTCCATGCTCTCGGACAGGGTGAGACAGCTCCTGGGCAGGCTGTCCAAAGCCTCCAGCAACTGGTGGTGTTCGTGGAAGATCCTTCTCTTGAAGGCCGGGCCGCTCAAGTCAGCGTCTCTGTCCTCATCGGCGTAGCTGGAGTCTGAGCCAGCCCCATGGCCGTCTGCCTCCTGCACTGTCCTCTCCAGGATACTCAGCTCCTGCTCACAATGGTTGAATAACTCGCCCGGTGCTGATCCTTCCAGCTCGCTGTCCCTGCCGTCGGAGACGCTGATCTCTCTGCTGGTGTACTGGAAGGACAGGGCCGGCGAGGGGGCTTCTTCCATCAGGTGGTGCTGCTCCTCCAGCTCCTGCCCCGTGAGCGCCAAGTAATGAGACAGACCTGGAACGAGAGGGAGGAGGAGGACAAGGGTCAGCCAGGTGGAAGCAACTCGTAGGACACGCTCCGCGCCTAACCCCTCCACCTCCCCCCCCACCACCCCTCCGCGGGCGTCCTTGGTGATAAAGTCAGTAAGCGAGCGCAGGTGAAGAGAATCTGGAAGCCACCCTGTGGGACTCGGCCTCCCGCCTCGCCGTTCTCCACGCTTCTCCGGCTGTTGGGTCCAATGATGTCGAGAGCCTCCTGCTCCATCTGGGTGAGGTCCAGGATGGAGGGCAGCCGCTCCCCACTGCTGGTCCTCTTGCGTGCCCTTCGAGCCAGCTTCTCCTGGGGACAGAATGAGACCCACATTAGCGCTCGCTCGCCATCTTGACGCTTTAACGCAGGGGAGGGGCAGGTTCGTCGGGGGGGTTGCTGGGAGAGCGAGGTGGGGAAGGCTCGTGTTCATGGGGCAACACGTGGAAGAAAGGATCATCTTTCGATGGCGCCCGTTGGTGAGATCTCGATGGGAAAGAAACTCTTTGCAGCCAATCGGTGTTCTGCAAATGTGGCCCCTTGCTAGAATCGTGGGAAACCAGCGGCCAATCCACACCCATCGCCCAATCCTGGAGAGAGTATAGTTCATAGAATCCCAACAGTGCAAAAGAAGGCAATTCGGCCCATCAGATGTGCATCAACTCTCCACCCAGGCACTCTCCCCACAACCCCACACATTTACTATGGCTAATCCATCTAACCTACACGTTGAGGGACACTAAGGGGCAGTTTAGCATGACCAATCCACCTAAGCTGCATATCTTTGGAGTGTGGGAGGAAACGGGAGCACCTGGAGCAAACCCACGCAGACATGGGGTGAATGTGCAAATTCCACACAGACAGTAACCCGCGACCAGAATCGAACCTGGGGCCCTGGTGCTATGAGATAGCAGTGCTAACCACTGTGCCGCCGCAATCCTGAGACCTCTACAACCTAGAAGTACATGGGAATGTCATGACCTGGTTGTTCCCTCCTGCCCCATCCCACTTAATCGCCATCTAGACTTGGAGATATATCAACCGTTCCTTTGGATCCAAATCATGTAATTCCCTCTCTAGCAGCACTGTGGGTGTACACAGGGACTGCAGCAGGTCCAAGATGGTGGCTCACCATCTTGACGGCAATTAGGGATGGGCAGTAAACTATGGGCATGGCCAGTGATCTCCTCGTTTCGTCAATGAATTAAATAAAACGACGCCAGCTCCCACCAACTGCCTTGGAGAAGGAGAAGATAGTTTGGATATTGATTGAGGGATGAATGTTGGCCTGGGAAACAGGGTTGGGTTAGTGATCCATTCAGGACAACTGCATTAGCCGCAGTGGACACACATCGTGAGGGCAGATACCAGAATTGAATCTGATGCAAGGAGGGACAAGCTGGCTGAGTGTTGGTGTGGTGTAGACGCTGTGTTCACTCAGTTTTGCTGCGCTGTTGACTGGGTGTTCACTCAGTGTGGGTGCCTTGTTGACGCTGTGTTCACTCAGTGTCGGTGCGGTGTTGACGCTGAGTTCACTCAGTGTTGGTGCGGTGTTGACGCTGTGTTCACTTAGTGTCGGTGCGGTGTTGACGCTGTGTTCACTCAGTGTGGGTGCGGTGTTGACGCTGTGTTCACTCAGTGTCGGTGCGGTGTTGACGCTGTGTTCACTCAGTGTCGCTGCGGGGTTGACGCTGTGTTCACTCAGTGTCGCTGCGGTGTTGACGCTGTGTTCACTCAGTGTCGCTGCGGTGTTGACGCTGTGTTCACTCAGTGTCGCTGCGGTGTTGACGCTGTGTTCACTCAGTGTCGCTGCGGTGTTGACGCTGTGTTCACTCAGTGTCGCTGCGGTGTTGACGCTGTGTTCACTCAGTGTCGCTGCGGTGTTGACGCTGTGTTCACTCAGTGTGGGTGCAGTGTTAACGCTGTGTTCGTTCAGTACCGTTGCGCTGTTGACAGGGTGTTCAATCAGTGTCAGCGCGGTGTTGGCGCTGTGTTCACTCAGTGTGGGCGCGATGTTGACGCTGTGTTCACTCAGTGTGGGTGCGGTGTTGACGCTGTGTTCACTCAGTGTGGGTGCAGTGTTAACGCTGTGTTCGTTCAGTACCGTTGCGCTGTTGACAGGGTGTTCAATCAGTGTCAGCGCGGTGTTGGCGCTGTGTTCACTCAGTGTGGGCGCGGTGTTGGCGCTGTGTTCACTCAGTGTGGGTGCGGTGTTGACGCTGTGTTCACTCAGTGTGGGCGCGGTGTTGACGCTGTGTTCACTCAGTGTGGGCGTGGTGTTGGCGCTGTGTTCACTCAGTGTGGGCGCGGTGTTGACGCTGTGTTCACTCAGTGTGGGTGCGGTGTCGACGCTGTGTTCACTCAGTGTGGGCGCGGTGTTGACGCTGTGTTCACTCAGTGTTGGTGCGGTGTTGACGCTGTGTTCACTCAGTGTCGGTGCGGTGTTGACGCTGTGTTCACTCAGTGTCGGTGCGGTGTTGACGCTGTGTTCACTCAGTGTCGGTGCGGTGTCGACGCTGTGTTCTCTCAGTGTCAGTGCGGTGTTAACTCTGTGTTCGTTCAGTATCGCTGCGGTGTTTACAGGGTGTTCAATCAGTGTCAGCGCAGCGTTGACGCTGTGTTCGCTCAGTGTCGCTGCAGTGTTACTCTGTGTTCACTCAGTCTGGGTGCAGTGTTGACGCTGCGTTCCCTGAGTGTTAGTGCGGTGTTGACACTGTGTTCACTCAGTGTTGGTGCGGTGTTGACGCTGTGTTCACTCAGTGTCGGTGCGGTGTTGACGCTGTGTTCACTCAGTGTCGGTGCAGTGTTGACGCTGTGTTCACTCAGTGTGGGTGCAGTGTTGACGCTGTGTTCACTCAGTGTCGCTGCAGTGTTGACGCTGTGTTCACTCAGTGTTGGTGCAGTGTTGACGCTGCGTTCACTCAGTGTTGGTGCGGTGTTGACGCTGTGTTCAGTCAGTGTCGGTGCGGTGTTGACGCTGCGTTCACTCAGTGTCGGTGCGGTGTTGACGCTGTGTTCACTCAGTGTCGGTGTGGTGTTGACTCTGCCTTCACTCAGTGTTGGTGCGGTGTTGACGCTGTGTTCACTCAGTGTCGGTGCGGTGTTGACGCTGTGTTCACTCAGTGTCGGTGCAGTGTTGACGCTGTGTTCACTCAGTGTCGGTGCGGTGTTGACGCTGTATTCACTCATTGTCGGTGCAGTGTTGACGCTGCGTTCACTCAGTGTCATTGCGGTGTCGACGCTGTGTTCACTCAGTGTTGGTGCTGTGTTGACGATGTGGTTACTCAGTGTTGGTGCGGTGTTGACGATGTGTTCACTCAGTGTTGCTGCGGTGTTGACGCTGCGTTCACTCAGTGTCAGCGCGGTGTCGACGCTGTGTTCACTCAGTGTTGCTGCGGTGTTGACGCTGTGTTCACTCAGTGTCGGTGCGGTGTTGACGCTCTGTTCACTCAGTGTTGCTGCGGTGTCAAAGCTGAGTTCACTCAGTGTCAAAGCTGAGTTCACTCAGTGTCAGCGCGGTGTCGACGCTGTGTTCACTCAGTGTGGGTGCGGTGTTGACACTGCGTTCACTCAGTGTCAGCGCGGTGTTGACGCTGCGTTCACTCACTGTCAGCGCGGTGTTGACGCTGTGTTCACTCAGTGTCAAAGCTGAGTTCACTCAGTGTCGGTGCGGTGTTGACGCTCTGTTCACTCAGTGTCGGTGCGGTGTTGACGCTGTGTTCACGCAGTGTCGGTGCGGTGTTGACGCTGTGTTCACTCAGTGTCGGTGCGGTGGTGACACTGTGTTCACGCAGTGTCGGTGCGGTGTTGACGCTGTGTTCACGCAGTGTCGGTGCGGTGTTGACGCTGTGTTCACTCAGTGTCGGTGCGGTGTTGACGCTGTGTTCACTCAGTGTTGGTGCTGTGTTGACGATGTGGTTACTCAGTGTAGGTGCGGTGTTGACGATGTGGTTACTCAGAGTTGGTGCGGTGTTGACGATGTGGTTACTCAGTGTTGGTGCGGTGTTGACGATGTGGTTACTCAGTGTTGGTGCTGTGTTGACGATGTGGTTACTCAGTGTTGGTGCGGTTTTGACGATGTGGTTACTCAGTGTTGGTGCGGTGTTGACGATGTGGTTACTCAGTGTTGGTGCGGTGTTGACGCTGTGTTCACCTCAGTGTCCGCGCGGTGTCGACGCTGTGTTCACTCAGTGTTGGTGCTGTGTTGACGATGTGGTTACTCAGTGTTGGTGCGGTGTTGACGATGTGGTTACTCAGTTTTGGTGCGGTGTTGACGCTGTGTTCACTCAGTGTCCGTGCGGTGTCGACGCTGTGTTCACTCAGTCATGGTGCTGTGTTGATGATGTGGTTACTCAGTGTTGGTGCGGTGTTGACGATGTGGTTACTCAGTGTTGGTGCGGTGTTGACGATGTGGTTACTCAGTGTTGGTGCGGTGTTGACGATGTGGTTACTCAGTGTTGGTGCGGTGTTGACGATGTGGTTACTCAGTGTTGGTGCGGTGTTGACGATGTGGTTACTCAGTGTTGGTGCGGTGTTGACGATGTGTTCGCTCAGTGTTGGTGCGGTGTCGACGCTGTGTTCACTCAGTGTCAGCGCGGTGTTGACGATGTGGTTACTCAGTGTTGGTGCGGTGTTGACGATGTGTTCACTCACTGTTGGTGCGGTGTTGACGCTGCTTTCACTCAGTTTTGGTGCGGTGTTGACGCTGTGTTCCCTCAGTGTTGGTGCGGTGTTGACGCTGTGTTCCCTCAGTGTTGGTGCGGTGTTGACGCTGTGTTCACTCAGGGTGGGCGCGATGTTGATGCTGTGTTCACTCAGTGTGGGCGCGATGTTGATGCTGTGTTCACCTCGTGTCAGCGCGGTGTTGACGCTGTGTTCACTCAGTGTCAGCGCGGTGTTGACGCTGCGTTCACTCAGTGTCGGTGCGGTGTTGACGCTGTGTTCCCTCAGTGTTGGTGCGGTGTTGACGCTGTGTTCACTCAGTGTGGGCGCGATGTTGATGCTGTGTTCACCTAGTGTGGGTGCGGTGTTGACGCTGTGTTCACTCAGTGTGGGCGCGGTGTTGACGCTGTGTTCACTCAGTGAGGGCGCAGTGGTGACGCTGTGTTCACTCGGTGTCGGCGCAGTGTTGACGCTGTGTTCACTCAGTGTCAGCGCGGTGTTGACGCTGTGTTCACTCAGTGTCGGTGCGGTGTTGACGCTGTGTTCACTCAGTCTGGGTGCGGTGTTGACACTGAGTTCCCTGAGTGTTGACGCTGTGTTCACTCAGTGTGGGTGCGGTGTTGATGCTGTGTTCACTCAGTGTCGGTGCAGTGTTGACGCTGTGTTCACTCAGTGTGGGCGCGGTGTTGACGCTGTGTTCACTCAGTGTGGGCGCGGTGTTGACGCTGTGTTCACTCAGTGTGGGCGCGGTGTCGACGCTGTGTTCACTCAGTGTGGGCGCGGTGTCGACGCTGTGTTCACTCAGTGTCGACGCGGTGTTCACTCAGTGTGGGTGCGGTGTTGACACTGTGTTCACGCAGTGTCGGTGCGGTGTTGACGCTGTGTTCACTCAGTGTTGACGCTGTGTTCACTCAGTGTGGGCGCGGTGTTGACGCTGTGTTCACTCAGTGTGGGTGCGGTGTTGACGCAGTGTTCACTCAGTGTGGGCGCGGTGTTGACGCTGTGTTCACTCAGTTTTGGTGCGGTGTTGACACTGTGTTCACTCAGTGTGGGCGCGGTGTTGACGCTGTGTTCACTCAGTGTGGGCGCAGTGTCGGCGCTGTTTTCACTCAGTGTTGACGCTGTGTTCAGTCAGTGTGGGTGCGGTGTCGACGCTGTGTTCACTCAGTGTCAGCGCGGTGTTGACGCTGTGTTCACTCAGTGTTGGTGCGGTGTTGACGCTGTGTTCACTCAGTGTCAGCGCGGTGTTGACGCTGTGTTCACTCAGTGTCGGTGCGGTGTTGACGCTGTGTTCACTCAGTGTTGGTGCGGTGTTGACGCTGTGTTCACGCAGTGTCAGCGCGGTGTTGGCGCTGTGTTCACTCAGTGTCGGTGCGGTGTTGGCGCTGTGTTCACTCAGTGTGGGCGCGAGGTTGACGCTGTGTTCACTCAGTGTCAGCGCGGTGTTGACGCTGTGTTCACTCAGTGTCGGTGCGGTGTTGGCGCTGTGTTCACTCAGTGTGGGCGCGAGGTTGACGCTGTGTTCACTCAGTGTCAGCGCGGTGTTGACGCTGTGTTCACTCAGTGTCGGTGCGGTGTTGACGCTGTGTTCACTCAGTTTTGGTGCGGTGTTGATGCTGTGTTCACGCAGTGTCAGCGCGGTGTTGACGCTGTGTTCACTCAGTGTCGGTGCGGTGTTGGCGCTGTGTTCACTCAGTGTCGGTGCGGTGTTGACGCTGTGTTCACTCAGTGTTGGTGCGGTGTTGACGCTGTGTTCACTCAGTTTTGGTGCGGTGTTGATGCTGTGTTCACGCAGTGTCAGCGCGGTGTTGACGCTGTGTTCACTCAGTGTCGGTGCGGTGTTGGCGCTGTGTTCACTCAGTGTGGGCGCGAGGTTGACGCTGTGTTCACTCAGTGTCAGCGCGGTGTTGACGCTGTGTTCACTCAGTGTCGGTGCGGTGTTGACGCTGTGTTCACTCAGTTTTGGTGCGGTGTTGATGCTGTGTTCACGCAGTGTCGGTGCGGTGTTGACGCTGTGTTCACTCAGTGTGGGTGCGGTGTTGACACTGTGTTCACTCAGTGTCGGTGCGGTGTTGACGTTTTGTTCACTCAGTGTCGGTGCGGTGTTGACGTTTTGTTCACTCAGTGTCGGTGCGGTGTTGACGTTTTGTTCACTCAGTGTCGGTGCGGTGTTGACGTTTTGTTCACTCAGTGTCGGTGCGGTGTTGACGTTTTGTTCACTCAGTGTCGGTGCGGTGTTGACGTTTTGTTCACTCAGTGTCAGCGCGGTGTTGACACTGCGTTCACTCAGTGTCGGTGCGGTGCTGGCACTGTGTTCACGCAGTGTCGGTGCGGTGTTGACGTTTTGTTCACTCAGTGTCGGTGCGGTGTTGACGTTTTGTTCACTCAGTGTCAGCGCGGTGTTGACACTGTGTTCACTCGGTGTCGGTGCAGTGTTGACACTGTGTTCACTCAGTGTGGGCGCCGTGTTGACGCTGTGTTCACTCAGTGTTGGTGCGGTGTTGACGATGTGTTCACTCAGTGTTGGTGCGGTATTGACGCTGCTTTCACTCAGTTTTGGTGCGGTGTTGACGCTGTGTTCACCTCGTGTTGGTGCGGTGTTGACGCTGTGTTCCCTCCGTGTTGGTGCGGTGTTAACGCTGTGTTCACTCAGTGTCAGCGCGGTGTTTACACTGTGTTCACTCAGTGTCGGTGCGGTGTTGACGTTTTGTTCACTCAGTGTCGGTGCGGTGTTGACGTTTTGTTCACTCAGTGTCGGTGCGGTGTTGACGTTTTGTTCACTCAGTGTCGGTGCGGTGTTGACGTTTTGTTCACTCAGTGTCGGTGCGGTGTTGACGTTTTGTTCACTCAGTGTCGGTGCGGTGTTGACGTTTTGTTCACTCAGTGTCAGCGCGGTGTTGACACTGCGTTCACTCAGTGTCGGTGCGGTGTTGACGCTGTGTTCACTCGGTGTCGGTGCAGTGTTGACACTGTGTTCACTCAGTGTGGGCGCCGTGTTGACGCTGTGTTCACTCAGTGTTGGTGCGGTGTTGACGATGTGTTCACTCAGTGTTGGTGCGGTATTGACGCTGCTTTCACTCAGTTTTGGTGCGGTGTTGACGCTGTGTTCACCTCGTGTTGGTGCGGTGTTGACGCTGTGTTCCCTCCGTGTTGGTGCGGTGTTAACGCTGTGTTCACTCAGTGTCAGCGCGGTGTCGACGATGTGGTCACTCAGTGTTGGTGCGGTGTTGACGCTGTGTTCACTCAGTGTTGGTGCGGTGTTGACGATGAGGTTACTCAGTGTTGGTGCGGTGTCGACGCTGTGTTCACTCAGTGTTGGTGCGGTGTTGACGATGAGGTTACTCAGTGTTGGTGCGGTGTTGACGATGTGGTTCCTCAGTGTTGGTGCGGTGTCGACGCTGTGTTCACTTAGTGTCGGCGCTGTGTTCACTCAGTGTGGACGCGGTGTTGACGCTGTGTTCACTCAGTGTGGGCGTGGTGTTGATGCTGTGTTCACTCAGTGTGGGCGCGGTGTTGACGCTGTGTTCACTCAGTGTTGCTGCGGTGTTGACGCTGTGTTCACTCAGTGTCAAAGCTGAGTTCACTCAGTGTTGCTGCGGTGTTGACGCTGTGTTCACTCAGTGTCAAAGCTGAGTTCACTCAGTGTTGCTGCGGTGTTGACGCTGTGTTCACTCAGTGTCAAAGCTGAGTTCACTCAGTGTCTGTGCGGTGTTGACGCTGTGTTCACTCAGTGTCGGTGCGGGGTTGACGCTCTGTTCACTCAGTGCCAGTGCGGTTGTGACACTGTGTTCACTCAGTGTCGGTGCGGGGTTGACGCTCTGTTCACTCAGTGTCGGTGCGGTGTTGACACTGTGTTCAGGCAGTGTCGGTGCGGTGTCGACGCTGTGTTCACTCAGTGTGGACGCGGTGTTGACGCTGTGTTCACTCAGTGTGGGTGCGGTGTTGACGATGTGGTTACTCAGTGTCGGTGCGGTGTTGTCGCTGTGTTCCCTCAGTGTTGCTGCGGTGTTGACGATGTGTTCACTCAGTGTCGGTGCGGTAGTGACACGGTGTTCACTCAGTGTAGGTGCGGTGTTGACGCTGTGTTCACTCAGTGTCGGTGCGGTGTTGACGCTGTGTTCACTCAGTGTCGGTGCGGTGTTGACACTGTGTTCACGCAGTGTCGGTGCGGTGGTGACGTTTTGTTCACTCAGTGTCAGCGCGGTGTTGACACTGCGTTCACTCAGTGTTGGTGCGGTGTTGTCGCTGTGTTCCCTCAGTGTCGGTGCGGTGTTTACACTGTGTTCATGCAGTGTCGGTGCGGTGCTGGCACTGTGTTCACTCAGTGTCGGTGCGGTGTTGACGCTGTGTTCACTCGGTGTCGATGCAGTGTTGACGCTGTGTTCACTCAGTGTCGGTGCGGTGCTGGCACTGCGTTCACTCAGTGTTGGTGCGGTGTTGTCGCTGTGTTCATGCAGTGTCGGTGCGGTGCTGGCACTGTGTTCACTCAGTGTGGGCGCCGTGTTGACGCTGTGTTCACTCAGTGTTGGTGCGGTGTTGACGATGTGTTCACTCAGTGTTGGTGCGGTATTGACGCTGCTTTCACTCAGTTTTGGTGCGGTGTTGACGCTGTGTTCACCTCGTGTGGGTGCGGTGTTGATGCTGTGTTCCCTCCGTGTTGGTGCGGTGTTGACGCTGTGTTCACTCAGTGTCGGTGCGGTGTTGGCGCTGTGTTCACTCAGTGTGGGCGCGATGTTGATGCTGTGTTCACTCAGTGTCGGTGCGGTGTTGACGCTGTGTTCACTCAGTGTCAGCGCGGTGTTGACGCTGTGTTCACTCAGTGTGGGTGCGGTGTTGACGCTGTGTTCACTCAGTGTCGGTGCGGTGTTGGCGCTGTGTTCACTCAGTGTGGGCGCGATGTTGATGCTGTGTTCACCTAGTGTGGGTGCGGTGTTGACGCTGTGTTGACTCAGTGTGGGCGCGGTGTTGATGCTGTGTTCACTCAGTGTCGGCGCAGTGGTGACGCTGTGTTCACTCAGTGTTGGTGCGGTGTTGACGCTGTGTTCACTCAGTGTTGGTGCGGTGTTGACGCTTTGTTCACTCGGTGTCGGCGCAGTGTTGACGCTGTGTTCACTCAGTGTTGGTGCGGTGTTGACGCTGTGTTCACTCAGTGTGGGCGCAATGTTGATGCTGTGTCCACCTAGTGTGGGTGCGGTGTTGATGCTGTGTTCACTCAGTGTCAGCGCGGTGTTGACGCTGTGTTCACTCAGTGTCAGCGCGGTGTTGACGCTGTGTTCACTCAGTGTCAGCGCGGTGTTGATGCTGTGTTCACTCAGTGTCGGTGCGGTGTTGTCGCTGTGTTCACTCAGTGTTGGTGCGGTGTTTACACTGTGTTCATGCAGTGTCGGTGCGGTGCTGGCACTGTGTTCACTCAGTGTCGGTGCAGTGTTGACGCTGTGTTCACTCAGTGTCAGCGCGGTGTTGACGCTGTGTTCACTCAGTGTCAGCGCGGTGTTGACGCTGTGTTCACTCAGTGTCAGCGCGGTGTTGATGCTGTGTTCACTCAGTGTCGGTGCGGTGTTGACGCTGTGTTCACTCAGTGTCAGCGCGGTGTTGACGCTGTGTTCACTCAGTGTCAGCGCGGTGTTGACGCTGTGTTCACTCAGTGTCAGCGCGGTGTTGACGCTGTGTTCACTCAGTGTCAGCGCGGTGTTGACACTGTGTTCACTCAGTGTTGGTGCGGTGTTGTCGCTGTGTTCATGCAGTGTCGGTGCAGTGTTGACACTGTGTTCACTCAGTGTGGGCGCCGTGTTGACGCTGTGTTCACTCAGTGTGGGCGCCGTGTTGACGCTGTGTTCATGCAGTGTCGGTGCGGTGCTGGCACTGTGTTCACTCAGTGTCGGTGCAGTGTTGACACTGTGTTCACTCAGTGTGGGCGCCGTGTTGACGCTGTGTTCACTCAGTGTTGGTGCGGTGTTGACGATGTGTTCACTCAGTGTTGGTGCGGTATTGACGCTGCTTTCACTCAGTTTTGGTGCGGTGTTGACGCTGTGTTCACCTCGTGTGGGTGCGGTGTTGATGCTGTGTTCCCTCCGTGTTGGTGCGGTGTTGACGCTGTGTTCACTCAGTGTCGGTGCGGTGTTGGCGCTGTGTTCACTCAGTGTCAGCGCGGTGTTGACGCTGTGTTCACTCAGTGTGGGTGCGGTGTTGACGCTGTGTTCACTCAGTGTCGGTGCGGTGTTGACGCTGTGTTCACTCAGTGTTGGTGCGGTGTTGACGCTGTGTTCACTCAGTGTGGGTGCGGTGTCGACGCTGTGTTCACTCAGTGTCGGTGCGGTGTTGACACTGTGTTCACTCAGTGTGGGTGCGGTGTCGCCGCTGTGTTCACTCAGTGTCGGTGCGGTGTTGACACTGTGTTCACTCAGTGTCGGTGCGGTGTTGGCGCTGTGTTCACTCAGTGTCAGCGCGGTGTTGACGCTGTGTTCACTCAGTGTTGGTGCGGTGTTGACGCTGTGTTCACTCAGTGTCGGTGCGGTGTTGGCGCTGTGTTCACTCAGTGTGGGCGCGATGTTGATGCTGTGTTCACCTAGTGTGGGTGCGGTGTTGACGCTGTGTTGACTCAGTGTGGGCGCGGTGTTGATGCTGTGTTCACTCAGTGTCGGTGCGGTGTTGACGCTGTGTTCACTCAGTGTCGGCGCAGTGGTGACGCTGTGTTCACTCAGTGTTGGTGCGGTGTTGACGCTGTGTTCACTCAGTGTTGGTGCGGTGTTGACGCTTTGTTCACTCGGTGTCGGCGCAGTGTTGACGCTGTGTTCACTCAGTGTTGGTGCGGTGTTGACGCTGTGTTCACTCAGTGTCAGCGCGGTGTTGACGCTGTGTTCACTCAGTGTCAGCGCGGTGTTGATGCTGTGTTCACTCAGTGTTGGTGCGGTGTTGACGCTTTGTTCACTCAGTGTCGGTGCGGTGTTGATGCTGTGTTCACTCAGTGTCAGCGCGGTGTTGACGCTGTGTTCACTCAGTGTCAGCGCGGTGTTGACGCTGTGTTCACTCAGTGTCAGCGCGGTGTTGATGCTGTGTTCACTCAGTGTCAGCGCGGTGTTGACGCTGTGTTCACTCAGTGTCGGTGCGGTGTTGACGCTGTGTTCACTCAGTGTCGGTGCGGTGTTGACACTGTGTTCACGCAGTGTCGGTGCGGTGTTTACACTGTGTACATGCAGTGTCGGTGCGGTGCTGGCACTGTGTTCACTCAGTGTCGGTGCGGTGTTGACGTTTTGTTCACTCAGTGTCGGTGCGGTGTTGACGTTTTGTTCACTCAGTGTCGGTGCGGTGTTGACACTGCGTTCACTCAGTGTCGGTGCGGTGTTGACGCTGTGTTCACTCAGTGTCGGTGCGGTGTTGACACTGTGTTCACGCAGTGTCGGTGCGGTGTTTACACTGTGTACATGCAGTGTCGGTGCGGTGCTGGCACTGTGTTCACTCAGTGTCGGTGCGGTGTTGACGTTTTGTTCACTCAGTGTCGGTGCGGTGTTGACACTGTGTTCACGCAGTGTCGGTGCGGTGTTGACGTTTTGTTCACGCAGTGTCGGTGCGGTGTTGACGTTTTGTTCACTCAGTGTCAGCGCGGTGTTGACACTGCGTTCACTCAGTGTCGGTGCGGTGTTGACGCTGTGTTCACTCGGTGTCGGTGCAGTGTTGACACTGTGTTCACTCAGTGTGGGCGCCGTGTTGACGCTGTGTTCACTCAGTGTTGGTGCGGTGTTGACGATGTGTTCACTCAGTGTTGGTGCGGTATTGACGCTGCTTTCACTCAGTTTTGGTGCGGTGTTGACGCTGTGTTCACCTCGTGTGGGTGCGGTGTTGATGCTGTGTTCCCTCCGTGTTGGTGCGGTGTTAACGCTGTGTTCACTCAGTTTTGGTGCGGTGTTGGCGCTGTGTTCACTCAGTGTCAGCGCGGTGTTGACGCTCTGTTCACTCAGTGTCGGTGCGGTGTTGGCGCTGTGTTCACTCAGTGTGGGCGCGATGTTGATGCTGTGTTCACCTAGTGTGGGTGCGGTGTTGACGCTGTGTTGACTCAGTGTGGGCGCGGTGTTGATGCTGTGTTCACTCAGTGTCGGCGCAGTGGTGACGCTGTGTTCACTCAGTGTTGGTGCGGTGTTGACGCTGTGTTCACTCAGTGTTGGTGCAGTGTTGACGCTTTGTTCACTCGGTGTCGGCGCAGTGTTGACGCTGTGTTCACTCAGTGTGGGCGCAGTGTCGGCGCTGTTTTCACTCAGTGTTGACGCTGTGTTCAGTCAGTGTGGGTGCGGTGTCGACGCTGTGTTCACTCAGTGTCAGCGCGGTGTTGACGCTGTGTTCACTCAGTGTCGGTGCGGTGTTGACACTGTGTTCATGCAGTGTCGCTGCGGTGCTGACACTGTGTTCACTCAGTGTCTGTGCGGTGTTGACGTTTTGTTCACTCAGTGTCGGTGCGGTGTTGACACTGTGTTCACGCAGTGTCGGTGAGGTCTTGACGGTGTGTTCACTCAGTGTCGGTGCGGTGTTGACGTTTTGTTCACTCAGTGTCAGCGCGGTGTTGACGCTGCGTTCAGTCTGTGTCGGTGCGGTGTTGACACTGTGTTCACTCGGTGTCGGTGCAGTGTTGACACTGTGTTCACTCAGCGTGGGCGTCGTGTTAACGCTGTGTTCACTCAGTGTTGGTGCGGTATTGACGCTGCTTTCACTCAGTTTTGGTGCGGTGTTGACGCTGTGTTCCCTCAGTGTTGGTGCGGTATTGACGCTGCTTTCACTCAGTTTTGGTGCGGTGTTGACGCTGTGTTCCCTCAGTGTTGGTGCGGTGTTGACGCTGTGTTCACTCAGTGTCGGTGCGGTGTTGTCGCTGTGTTCCCTCAGTGTTGCTGCGGTGTTGACGCTGTGTTCACTCAGTGTCGGTGCGGTGTTGGCGCTGTGTTCACTCAGTGTGGGCGCGAGGTTGATGCTGTGTTCACCTAGTGTGGGTGCGGTGTTGACGCTGTGTTCACTCAGTGTCAGCGCGGTGTTGGCGCTGTGTTCACTCAGTGTCGCTGCAGTGTTACTCTGTGTTCACTCAGTCTGGGTGCAGTGTTGACGCTGCGTTCCCTGAGTGTTAGTGCGGTGTTGACACTGTGTTCACTCAGTGTTGGTGCGGTGTTGACGCTGTGTTCACTCAGTGTCGGTGCGGTGTTGACGCTGTGTTCACTCAGTGTCGGTGCAGTGTTGACGCTGTGTTCACTCAGTGTGGGTGCAGTGTTGACGCTGTGTTCACTCAGTGTCGGTGCAGTGTTGACGCTGTGTTCACTCAGTGTTGGTGCGGTGTTGACGCTGTGTTCACTCAGTGTCGGTGCAGTGTTGACGCTGCGTTCACTCAGTGTTGGTGCGGTGTTGACGCTGCGTTCACTCAGTGTTGGTGCGGTGTTGACGCTGCGTTCACTCAGTGTCGGTGCGGTGTTGACGCTGTGTTCACTCAGTGTCGGTGCGGTGTTGACGCTCTGTTCACTCAGTGTCGGTGCGGTGTTGACTCTGCCTTCACTCAGTGTTGGTGCGGTGTTGACGCTGTGTTCACGCAGTGTTGGTGCGGTGTTGACGCTGTGTTCACTCAGTGTTGGTGCGGTGTTGACACTGTGTTCACTCAGTGTCGGTGTGGTGTTGACTCTGCCTTCACTCAGTGTTGGTGCGGTGTTGACGCTGTGTTCACTCAGTGTTGGTGCGGTGTTGACACTGTGTTCACTCAGTGTCGGTGTGGTGTTGACTCTGCCTTCACTCAGTGTTGGTGCGGTGTTGACGCTGTGTTCACTCAGTGTTGGTGCGGTGTTGACGCTGTGTTCACTCAGTGTCGGTGCGGTGTTGACGCTCTGTTCACTCAGTGTCGGTGCGGTGTTGACGCTGTGTTCACTCAGTGTCGGTGCGGTGTTGACGCTGCGTTCACTCAGTGTCGGTGCGGTGTTGACGCTCTGTTCACTCAGTGTCGGTGCGGTGTTGACTCTGCCTTCACTCAGTGTTGGTGCGGTGTTGACGCTGTGTTCACGCAGTGTTGGTGCGGTGTTGACGCTGTGTTCACTCAGTGTTGGTGCGGTGTTGACACTGTGTTCACTCAGTGTCGGTGTGGTGTTGACTCTGCCTTCACTCAGTGTTGGTGCGGTGTTGACGCTGTGTTCACTCAGTGTTGGTGCGGTGTTGACACTGTGTTCACTCAGTGTCGGTGTGGTGTTGACTCTGCCTTCACTCAGTGTTGGTGCGGTGTTGACGCTGTGTTCACTCAGTGTTGGTGCGGTGTTGACGCTGTGTTCACTCAGTGTCGGTGCGGTGTTGACGCTCTGTTCACTCAGTGTCGGTGCGGTGTTGACGCTGTGTTCACTCAGTGTCGGTGCGGTGTTGACGCTGCGTTCACTCAGTGTCGGTGCGGTGTTGACGCTCTGTTCACTCAGTGTCGGTGCGGTGTTGACGCTGTGTTCACTCAGTGTCGGTGCAGTGTTGACGCTGCGTTCACTCAGTGTCATTGCGGTGTCGACGCTGTGTTCACTCAGTGTTGGTGCTGTGTTGACGATGTGGTTACTCAGTGTTGGTGCGGTGTTGACGATGTGTTCACTCAGTGTTGCTGCGGTGTTGACGCTGCGTTCACTCAGTGTCAGCGCGGTGTCGACGCTGTGTTCACTCAGTGTTGCTGCGGTGTTGACGCTGTGTTCACTCAGTGTCGGTGCGGTGTTGACGCTCTGTTCACTCAGTGTTGCTGCGGTGTCAAAGCTGAGTTCACTCAGTGTCAGCGCGGTGTCGACGCTGAATTCACGCAGTGTCCGTGCGGTGTTGACGCTGTGTTCACTCAGTGTTGGTGCGGTGTTGACACTGTGTTCACGCAGTGTCGGTGCGGTGTTGACGCTGTGTTCACTCAGTGTCGGTGCGGTGTCGACGCTGTGTTCACTCAGTGTGGGTGCGGTGTTGACACTGCGTTCACTCAGTGTCAGCGCGGTGTTGACGCTGCGTTCACTCACTGTCAGTGCGGTGTTGACGCTGCGTTCACTCAGTGTCAGCGCGGTGTTGACGCTGCGTTCACTCACTGTCAGCGCGGTGTTGACGCTGTGTTCACTCAGTGTCAAAGCTGAGTTCACTCAGTGTCGGTGCGGTGTTGACGCTCTGTTCACTCAGTGTCGGTGCGGTGTTGACGCTGTGTTCACGCAGTGTCGGTGCGGTGTTAACGCTGTGTTCACTCAGTGTCGGTGCGGTGTTGACACTGTGTTCACGCAGTGTCGGTGCGGTGTTTACACTGTGTTCACTCAGTGTCGGTGCGGTGTTGACACTGTGTTCACTCAGTGTCGGTGCGGTGTTGACACTGTGTTCACGCAGTGTCGGTGCGGTGTTGACGTTTTGTTCACTCAGTGTTGGTGCGGTGTTGACGTTTTGTTCACTCAGTGTCAGCGCGGTGTTGACACTGCGTTCACTCAGTGTCGGTGCGGTGTTGACGCTGTGTTCACTCGGTGTCGGTGCGGTGTTGACACTGTGTTCACTCAGTGTGAGCGCCGTGTTGACGCTGTGTTCACTCAGTGTTGGTGCGGTGTTGACGATGTGTTCACTCAGTGTTGGTGCGGTATTGACGCTGCTTTCACTCAGTTTTGGTGCGGTGTTGACGCTGTGTTCACCTCGTGTGGGTGCGGTGTTGATGCTGTGTTCCCTCCGTGTTGGTGCGGTGTTAACGCTGTGTTCACTCAGTGTCGGTGCGGTGTTGGCGCTGTGTTCACTCAGTGTCAGCGCGGTGTTGACGCTGTGTTCACTCAGTGTTGGTGCGGTGTTGACGCTGTGTTCACTCAGTGTCGGTGCGGTGTTGGCGCTGTGTTCACTCAGTGTCAGCGCGGTGTTGACGCTCTGTTCACTCAGTGTTGGTGCGGTGTTGACGCTGTGTTCACTCAGTGTCGGTGCGGTGTTGGCGCTGTGTTCACTCAGTGTGGGCGCGATGTTGATGCTGTGTTCACCTAGTGTGGGTGCGGTGTTGACGCTGTGTTGACTCAGTGTGGGCGCGGTGTTGATGCTGTGTTCACTCAGTGTCGGCGCAGTGGTGACGCTGTGTTCACTCAGTGTTGGTGCGGTGTTGACGCTGTGTTCACTCAGTGTTGGTGCGGTGTTGACGCTTTGTTCACTCGGTGTCGGCGCAGTGTTGACGCTGTGTTCACTCAGTGTGGGCGCAGTGTCGGCGCTGTTTTCACTCAGTGTTGACGCTGTGTTCAGTCAGTGTGGGTGCGGTGTCGACGCTGTGTTCACTCAGTGTCAGCGCGGTGTTGACGCTGTGTTCACTCAGTGTCGGTGCGGTGTTGACACTGTGTTCATGCAGTGTCGCTGCGGTGCTGACACTGTGTTCACGCAGTGTCGCTGCGGTGTTGACACTGTGTTCATGCAGTGTCGCTGCGGTGTTGACGCTGTGTTCACTCAGTGTCTGTGCGGTGTTGACGTTTTGTTCACTCAGTGTCGGTGCGGTGTTGACACTGTGTTCACGCAGTGTCGGTGAGGTCTTGACGGTGTGTTCACTCAGTGTCGGTGCGGTGTTGACGTTTTGTTCACTCAGTGTCAGCGCGGTGTTGACGCTGCGTTCAGTCTGTGTCGGTGCGGTGTTGACACTGTGTTCACTCGGTGTCGGTGCAGTGTTGACACTGTGTTCACTCAGCGTGGGCGTCGTGTTAACGCTGTGTTCACTCAGTGTTGGTGCGGTATTGACGCTGCTTTCACTCAGTTTTGGTGCGGTGTTGACGCTGTGTTCCCTCAGTGTTGGTGCGGTATTGACGCTGCTTTCACTCAGTTTTGGTGCGGTGTTGACGCTGTGTTCCCTCAGTGTTGGTGCGGTGTTGACGCTGTGTTCACTCAGTGTCGGTGCGGTGTTGTCGCTGTGTTCCCTCAGTGTTGCTGCGGTGTTGACGCTGTGTTCACTCAGTGTCGGTGCGGTGTTGGCGCTGTGTTCACTCAGTGTGGGCGCGAGGTTGATGCTGTGTTCACCTAGTGTGGGTGCGGTGTTGACGCTGTGTTCACTCAGTGTCAGCGCGGTGTTGGCGCTGTGTTCACTCAGTGTCGCTGCAGTGTTACTCTGTGTTCACTCAGTCTGGGTGCAGTGTTGACGCTGCGTTCCCTGAGTGTTAGTGCGGTGTTGACACTGTGTTCACTCAGTGTTGGTGCGGTGTTGACGCTGTGTTCACTCAGTGTCGGTGCGGTGTTGACGCTGTGTTCACTCAGTGTCGGTGCAGTGTTGACGCTGTGTTCACTCAGTGTGGGTGCAGTGTTGACGCTGTGTTCACTCAGTGTTGGTGCGGTGTTGACGCTGTGTTCACTCAGTGTCGGTGCAGTGTTGGCGCTGTGTTCACTCAGTGTCAGCGCGGTGTTGACGCTCTGTTCACTCAGTGTTGGTGCGGTGTTGACGCTGTGTTCACTCAGTGTCGGTGCGGTGTTGGCGCTGTGTTCACTCAGTGTGGGCGCGATGTTGATGCTGTGTTCACCTAGTGTGGGTGCGGTGTTGACGCTGTGTTGACTCAGTGTGGGCGCGGTGTTGATGCTGTGTTCACTCAGTGTCGGCGCAGTGGTGACGCTGTGTTCACTCAGTGTTGGTGCGGTGTTGACGCTGTGTTCACTCAGTGTCGGTGCAGTGTTGACGCTGTGTTCACTCAGTGTGGGTGCAGTGTTGACGCTGTGTTCACTCAGTGTTGGTGCGGTGTTGACGCTGTGTTCACTCAGTGTCGGTGCAGTGTTGACGCTGTGTTCACTCAGTGTTGGTGCGGTGTTGACGCTGTGTTCACTCAGTGTCGGTGCAGTGTTGACGCTGCGTTCACTCAGTGTTGGTGCGGTGTTGACGCTGCGTTCACTCAGTGTCGGTGCGGTGTTGACGCTGTGTTCACTCAGTGTCGGTGTGGTGTTGACTCTGCCTTCACTCAGTGTTGGTGCGGTGTTGACGCTGTGTTCACTCAGTGTTGGTGCGGTGTTGACGCTGTGTTCACTCAGTGTCGGTGCGGTGTTGACGCTCTGTTCACTCAGTGTCGGTGCGGTGTTGACGCTGTGTTCACTCAGTGTCGGTGCGGTGTTGACGCTGCGTTCACTCAGTGTCGGTGCGGTGTTGACGCTCTGTTCACTCAGTGTCGGTGCGGTGTTGACGCTGTGTTCACTCAGTGTTGGTGCGGTGTTGACGCTCTGTTCACTCAGTGTCGGTGCGGTGTTGACGCTGCGTTCACTCAGTGTCATTGCGGTGTCGACGCTGTGTTCACTCAGTGTTGGTGCTGTGTTGACGATGTGGTTACTCAGTGTTGGTGCGGTGTTGACGATGTGTTCACTCAGTGTTGCTGCGGTGTTGACGCTGCGTTCACTCAGTGTCAGCGCGGTGTCGACGCTGTGTTCACTCAGTGTTGCTGCGGTGTTGACGCTGTGTTCACTCAGTGTCGGTGCGGTGTTGACGCTCTGTTCACTCAGTGTTGCTGCGGTGTCAAAGCTGAGTTCACTCAGTGTCAAAGCTGAGTTCACTCAGTGTCCGTGCGGTGTTGACGCTGTGTTCACTCAGTGTCCGTGCGGTGTTGACACTGTGTTCACGCAGTGTCGGTGCGGTGTTGATGCTGTGTTCACTCAGTGTCGGTGCGGTGTCGACGCTGTGTTCACTCAGTGTCGGTGCGGTGTCGACGCTGTGTTCACTCAGTGTGGGTGCGGTGTCGGCGCTGTGTTCACTCAGTGTGGGTGCGGTGTTGACACTGCGTTCACTCAGTGTCAGCGCGGTGTTGACGCTGCGTTCACTCACTGTCAGTGCGGTGTTGACGCTGCGTTCACTCACTGTCAGCGCGGTGTTGACGCTGTGTTCACTCAGTGTCAAAGCTGAGTTCACTCAGTGTCGGTGCGGTGTTGACGCTCTGTTCACTCAGTGTCGGTGCGGTGTTGACGCTGTGTTCACGCAGTGTCGGTGCGGTGTTGACGCTGTGTTCACTCAGTGTCGGTGCGGTGTTGACGCTGTGTTCACTCAGTGTTGCTGCGGTGTTGACGCTGTGTTCACTCAGTGTCAAAGCTGAGTTCACTCAGTGTCGGTGCGGTGTTGACGCTCTGTTCACTCAGTGTCGGTGCGGTGTTGACGCTCTGTTCACTCAGTGTTGGTGCGGTGGTGACACTGTGTTCACGCAGTGTCGGTGCGGTGTTGACGCTGTGTTCACTCAGTGTTGCTGCGGTGTTGACGCTGTGTTCACTCAGTGTCAAAGCTGAGTTCACTCAGTGTCGGTGCGGTGTTGACGCTCTGTTCACTCAGTGTCGGTGCGGTGTTGACGCTCTGTTCACTCAGTGTCGGTGCGGTGTTGACGCTGTGTTCACGCAGTGTCGGTGCGGTGTTGACGCTGTGTTCACTCAGTGTCGGTGCGGTGGTGACACTGTGTTCACGCAGTGTCGGTGCGGTGTTGACGCTGTGTTCACGCAGTGTCGGTGCAGTGTTGACGCTGTGTTCACTCAGTGTCGGTGCGGTGTTGACGCTGTGTTCAGTCAGTGTGGGTGCGGTGTTAACGCTGTGTTCACTCAGTGTCGGTGCGGTGTTGACGCTGTGTTCACTCAGTGTCGGTGCGGTGTTGACGCTGTGTTCACTCAGTGTCGGTGCGGTGTTGACGCTGTGTTCACTCAGTGTTGGTGCTGTGTTGACGATGTGGTTACTCAGTGTAGGTGCGGTGTTGACGATGTGTTCACTCAGTGTTGGTGCTGTGTTGACGATGTGGTTACTCAGTGTAGGTGCGGTGTTGACGATGTGGTTACTCAGAGTTGGTGCGGTGTTGACGATGTGGTTACACAGTGTGGGTGCGGTGTTAACGCTGTGTTCACTCAGTGTCGGTGCGGTGTTGACGCTGTGTTCACTCAGTGTCGGTGCGGTGTTGACACTGTGTTCACGCAGTGTCGGTGCGGTGTTGACGTTTTGTTCACTCAGTGTTGGTGCGGTGCTGGCACTGTGTTCACTCAGTGTCGGTGCGGTGTTGACGTTTTGTTCACTCAGTGTCAGCGCGGTGTTGACACTGCGTTCACTCAGTGTCGGTGCGGTGTTGACGCTGTGTTCACTCGGTGTCGGTGCAGTGTTGACACTGTGTTCACTCAGTGTGGGCGCCGTGTTGACGCTGTGTTCACTCAGTGTTGGTGCGGTGTTGACGATGTGTTCACTCAGTGTTGGTGCGGTATTGACGCTGCTTTCACTCAGTTTTGGTGCGGTGTTGACGCTGTGTTCACCTCGTGTGGGTGCGGTGTTGATGCTGTGTTCCCTCCGTGTTGGTGCGGTGTTAACGCTGTGTTCACTCAGTGTCGGTGCGGTGTTGGCGCTGTGTTCACTCAGTGTCAGCGCGGTGTTGACGCTGTGTTCACTCAGTGTCAGCGCGGTGTTGACGCTCTGTTCACTCAGTGTTGGTGCGGTGTTGACGCTGTGTTCACTCAGTGTCGGTGCGGTGTTGGCGCTGTGTTCACTCAGTGTGGGCGCGATGTTGATGCTGTGTTCACCTAGTGTGGGTGCGGTGTTGACGCTGTGTTGACTCAGTGTGGGCGCGGTGTTGATGCTGTGTTCACTCAGTGTCGGCGCAGTGGTGACGCTGTGTTCACTCAGTGTTGGTGCGGTGTTGACGCTTTGTTCACTCGGTGTCGGCGCAGTGTTGACGCTGTGTTCACTCAGTGTGGGTGCGGTGTCGACGCTGTGTTCACTCAGTGTCAGCGCGGTGTTGACGCTGTGTTCACTCAGTGTCGGTGCGGTGTTGACACTGTGTTCATGCAGTGTCGCTGCGGTGCTGACACTGTGTTCACGCAGTGTCGGTGCGGTGTTGACGCTGTGTTCACTCAGTGTCGGTGCGGTGTTGACACTGTGTTCACGCAGTGTCGCTGCGGTGCTGACACTGTGTTCACGCAGTGTCGGTGCGGTGCTGACACTGTGTTCACGCAGTGTCGGTGCGGTGTTGACGCTGTGTTCACTCAGTGTTGGTGCGGTGTTGACGTTTTGTTCACTCAGTGTTGGTGCGGTGTTGACGCTTTGTTCACTCGGTGTCGGCGCAGTGTTGACGCTGTGTTCACTCAGTGTGGGCGCAGTGTCGGCGCTGTTTTCACTCAGTGTTGACGCTGTGTTCAGTCAGTGTGGGTGCGGTGTCGACGCTGTGTTCACTCAGTGTCAGTGCGGTGTTGACGTTTTGTTCACTCAGTGTCAGCGCGGTGTTGACGCTGCGTTCAGTCTGTGTCGGTGCGGTGTTGACACTGTGTTCACGCAGTGTCGGTGAGGTCTTGACGGTGTGTTCACTCAGTGTCGGTGCGGTGTTGACGTTTTGTTCACTCAGTGTCAGCACGGTGTTGACGCTGCGTTCAGTCTGTGTCGGTGCGGTGTTGACACTGTGTTCACTCGGTGTCGGTGCAGTGTTGACACTGTGTTCACTCAGCGTGGGCGTCGTGTTAACGCTGTGTTCACTCAGTGTTGGTGCGGTATTGACGCTGCTTTCACTCAGTTTTGGTGCGGTGTTGACGCTGTGTTCCCTCAGTGTTGGTGCGGTATTGACGCTGCTTTCACTCAGTGTTGGTGCGGTGTTGACGCTGTGTTCACTCAGTGTCGGTGCGGTGTTGTCGCTGTGTTCCCTCAGTGTTGCTGCGGTGTTGACGCTGTGTTCACTCAGTGTCGGTGCGGTGTTGGCGCTGTGTTCACTCAGTGTGGGCGCGAGGTTGATGCTGTGTTCACCTAGTGTGGGTGCGGTGTTGACGCTGTGTTCACTCAGTGTCAGCGCGGTGTTGGCGCTGTGTTCACTCAGTGTCGCTGCAGTGTTACTCTGTGTTCACTCAGTCTGGGTGCAGTGTTGACGCTGCGTTCCCTGAGTGTTAGTGCGGTGTTGACACTGTGTTCACTCAGTGTTGGTGCGGTGTTGACGCTGTGTTCACTCAGTGTCGGTGCGGTGTTGACGCTGTGTTCACTCAGTGTCGGTGCAGTGTTGACGCTGTGTTCACTCAGTGTCGGTGCGGTGTTGACGCTGTGTTCACTCAGTGTCGGTGCAGTGTTGACGCTGTGTTCACTCAGTGTCGGTGCGGTGTTGACGCTGTGTTCACTCAGTGTTGGTGCGGTGTTGACGCTGTGTTCACTCAGTGTCGGTGCAGTGTTGACGCTGTGTTCACTCAGTGTCGGTGCAGTGTTGACGCTGTGTTCACTCAGTGTCGGTGCGGTGTTGACGCTGTGTTCACTCAGTGTCGGTGCGGTGTTGACGCTGTGTTCAGTCAGTGTGGGTGCGGTGTCGACGCTGTGTTCACTCAGTGTCGGTGCGGTGTTGACGCTGTGTTCACTCAGTGTTGGTGCGGTGTTGACGCTGTGTTCACTCAGTGTCGGTGCAGTGTTGACGCTGCGTTCACTCAGTGTTGGTGCGGTGTTGACGCTGTGTTCACTCAGTGTCGGTGTGGTGTTGACTCTGCCTTCACTCAGTGTTGGTGCGGTGTTGACGCTGTGTTCACTCAGTGTTGGTGCGGTGTTGACGCTGTGTTCACTCAGTGTCGGTGCGGTGTTGACGCTGTGTTCACTCAGTGTCGGTGTGGTGTTGACTCTGCCTTCACTCAGTGTTGGTGCGGTGTTGACGCTGTGTTCACTCAGTGTTGGTGCGGTGTTGACGCTGTGTTCACTCAGTGTCGGTGCGGTGTTGACGCTCTGTTCACTCAGTGTCGGTGCGGTGTTGACGCTGTGTTCACTCAGTGTCGGTGCGGTGTTGACGCTGCGTTCACTCAGTGTCGGTGCGGTGTTGACGCTCTGTTCACTCAGTGTCGGTGCAGTGTTGACGCTGTGTTCACTCAGTGTCGGTGCGGTGTTGACGCTGCGTTCACTCAGTGTCGGTGCGGTGTTGACGCTCTGTTCACTCAGTGTCGGTGCGGTGTTGACGCTGTGTTCACTCAGTGTCGGTGCGGTGTCGACGCTGTGTTCACTCATTGTCGGTGCAGTGTTGACGCTGCGTTCACTCAGTGTCATTGCGGTGTCGACGCTGTGTTCACTCAGTGTTGGTGCTGTGTTGACGATGTGGTTACTCAGTGTTGGTGCAGTGTTGACGCTGTGTTCACTCAGTGTCATTGCGGTGTCGATGCTGTGTTCACTCAGTGTTGGTGCTGTGTTGACGATGTGGTTACTCAGTGTTGGTGCGGTGTTGACGATGTGTTCACTCAGTGTTGCTGCGGTGTTGACGCTGCGTTCACTCAGTGTCAGCGCGGTGTCGACGCTGTGTTCACTCAGTGTTGCTGCGGTGTTGACGCTGTGTTCACTCAGTGTCGGTGCGGTGTTGACGCTCTGTTCACTCAGTGTTGCTGCGGTGTCAAAGCTGAGTTCACTCAGTGTCAAAGCTGAGTTCACTCAGTGTCCGTGCGGTGTTGACGCTGTGTTCACTCAGTGTCCGTGCGGTGTTGACACTGTGTTCACGCAGTGTCGGTGCGGTGTTGATGCTGTGTTCACTCAGTGTCGGTGCGGTGTCGACGCTGTGTTCACTCAGTGTTGGTGCGGTGTTGACACTGCGTTCACTCAGTGTCAGCGCGGTGTTGACGCTGCGTTCACTCACTGTCAGCGCGGTGTTGACGCTGTGTTCACTCAGTGTCAAAGCTGAGTTCACTCAGTGTCGGTGCGGTGTTGACGCTGTGTTCACTCAGTGTCGGTGCGGTGTTGACGCTGTGTTCACGCAGTGTCGGTGCGGTGTTGACGCTCTGTTCACTCAGTGTCGGTGCGGTGTTGACGCTGTGTTCACGCAGTGTCGGTGCGGTGTTGACGCTGTGTTCACTCAGTGTCGGTGCGGTGGTGACACTGTGTTCACGCAGTGTCGGTGCGGTGTTGACGCTGTGTTCACTCAGTGTCGGTGCGGTGTTGACGCTGTGTTCACTCAGTGTTGGTGCTGTGTTGACGATGTGGTTACTCAGAGTTGGTGCGGTGTTGACGATGTGGTTACTCAGTGTTGGTGCGGTGTTGACGATGTGGTTACTCAGTGTTGGTGCTGTGTTGACGATGTGGTTACTCAGTGTTGGTGCGGTTTTGACGATGTGGTTACTCAGTGTTGGTGCGGTGTTGACGCTGTGTTCACCTCAGTGTCCGCGCGGTGTCGACGCTGTGTTCACTCAGTGTTGGTGCTGTGTTGACGATGTGGTTACTCAGTGTTGGTGCGGTGTTGACGATGTGTTCACTCAGTGTCCGTGCGGTGTCGACGCTGTGTTCACTCAGTCATGGTGCTGTGTTGATGATGTGGTTACTCAGTGTTGGTGCGGTGTTGACGATGTGGTTACTCAGTGTTGGTGCGGTGTTGACGATGTGGTTACTCAGTGTTGGTGCGGTGTTGACGATGTGGTTACTCAGTGTTGGTGCGGTGTTGACGATGTGGTTACTCAGTGTTGGTGCGGTGTTGACGATGTGGTTACTCAGTGTTGGTGCGGTGTTGACGATGTGTTCACTCAGTGTTGGTGCGGTGTCGACGCTGTGTTCACTCAGTGTCAGCGCGGTGTTGACGATGTGGTTACTCAGTGTTGGTGCGGTGTTGACGATGTGTTCACTCAGTGTTGGTGCGGTGTTGACGCTGCTTTCACTCAGTTTTGGTGCGGTGTTGACGCTGTGTTCCCTCAGTGTTGGTGCGGTGTTGACGCTGTGTTCACTCAGTGTCGGTGCGGTGTTGGCGCTGTGTTCACTCAGTGTGGGCGCGATGTTGATGCTGTGTTCACCTAGTGTGGGTGCGGTGTTGACGCTGTGTTCACTCAGTGTGGGCGCGGTGTTGACGCTGTGTTCACTCAGTGAGGGCGCAGTGGTGACGCTGTGTTCACTCGGTGTCGGCGCAGTGTTGACGCTGTGTTCACTCAGTGTCAGCGCGGTGTTGACGCTGTGTTCACTCAGTGTCAGCGCGGTGTTGACGCTGTGTTCACTCAGTGTCGGTGCGGTGTTGACGCTGTGTTCCCTCAGTGTTGGTGCGGTGTTGACGCTGTGTTCACTCAGTGTCGGTGCGGTGTTGGCGCTGTGTTCACTCAGTGTGGGCGCGATGTTGATGCTGTGTTCACCTAGTGTGGGTGCGGTGTTGACGCTGTGTTCACTCAGTGTGGGCGCGGTGTTGACGCTGTGTTCACTCAGTGAGGGCGCAGTGGTGACGCTGTGTTCACTCGGTGTCGGCGCAGTGTTGACGCTGTGTTCACTCAGTGTCAGCGCGGTGTTGACGCTGTGTTCACTCAGTGTCGGTGCGGTGTTGACGCTGTGTTCACTCAGTCTGGGTGCGGTGTTGACACTGAGTCACCTGAGTGTTGACGCTGTGTTCACTCAGTGTGGGTGCGGTGTTGATGCTGTGTTCACTCAGTGTCGGTGCAGTGTTGACGCTGTGTTCACTCAGTGTGGGCGCGGTGTTGACGCTGTGTTCACTCAGTGTGGGCGCGGTGTTGACGCTGTGTTCACTCAGTGTGGGCGCGGTGTCGACGCTGTGTTCACTCAGTGTGGGCGCGGTGTCGACGCTGTGTTCACTCAGTGTCGACGCGGTGTTCACTCAGTGTGGGTGCGGTGTTGACACTGTGTTCACGCAGTGTCGGTGCGGTGTTGACGCTGTGTTCACTCAGTGTTGACGCTGTGTTCACTCAGTGTGGGCGCGGTGTTGACGCTGTGTTCACTCAGTGTGGGTGCGGTGTTGACGCAGTGTTCACTCAGTGTGGGCGCGGTGTTGATGCTGTGTTCACTCAGTGTGGGCGCGGTGTTGACGCTGTGTTCACTCAGTTTTGGTGCGGTGTTGACACTGTGTTCACTCAGTGTGGGCGCGGTGTTGACGCTGTGTTCACTCAGTGTGGGCGCAGTGTCGGCGCTGTTTTCACTCAGTGTTGACGCTGTGTTCAGTCAGTGTGGGTGCGGTGTCGACGCTGTGTTCACTCAGTGTCAGCGCGGTGTTGACGCTGTGTTCACTCAGTGTCGGTGCGGTGTTGACGCTGTGTTCACTCAGTCTGGGTGCGGTGTTGACGCTGTGTTCACTCAGTGTTGGTGCGGTGTTGACAATGTGGTTACTCAGTGTTGGTGCGGTGTTGACGCTGCTTTCACTCAGTTTTGGTGCGGTGTTGACGCAGTGTTCCTTCAGTGTGGGCGCGGTGTTGATGCTGTGTTCACTCAGTGTGGGCGCGGTGTTGACGCTGTGTTCACTCAGTTTTGGTGCGGTGTTGACGCTGTGTTCACTCAGTGTGGGTGCGGTGTTGACGCAGTGTTCACTCAGTGTGGGCGCGGTGTTGATGCTGTGTTCACTCAGTGTGGGCGCGGTGTTGACGCTGTGTTCACTCAGTTTTGGTGCGGTGTTGACACTGTGTTCACTCAGTGTGGGCGCGGTGTTGACGCTGTGTTCACTCAGTGTGGGCGCAGTGTCGGCGCTGTTTTCACTCAGTGTTGACGCTGTGTTCAGTCAGTGTGGGTGCGGTGTCGACGCTGTGTTCACTCAGTGTCGGTGCGGTGTTGATGCTGTGTTCACTCAGTGTCGGTGCGGTGTCGACGCTGTGTTCACTCAGTGTTGGTGCGGTGTTGACACTGCGTTCACTCAGTGTCAGCGCGGTGTTGACGCTGCGTTCACTCACTGTCAGCGCGGTGTTGACGCTGTGTTCACTCAGTGTCAAAGCTGAGTTCACTCAGTGTCGGTGCGGTGTTGACGCTGTGTTCACTCAGTGTCGGTGCGGTGTTGACGCTGTGTTCACGCAGTGTCGGTGCGGTGTTGACGCTCTGTTCACTCAGTGTCGGTGCGGTGTTGACGCTGTGTTCACTCAGTGTCGGTGCGGTGGTGACACTGTGTTCACGCAGTGTCGGTGCGGTGTTGACGCTGTGTTCACGCAGTGTCGGTGCAGTGTTGACGCTGTGTTCACTCAGTGTCGGTGCTGTGTTGACGATGTGGTTACTCAGAGTTGGTGCGGTGTTGACGATGTGGTTACTCAGTGTTGGTGCTGTGTTGACGATGTGGTTACTCAGTGTTGGTGCGGTTTTGACGATGTGGTTACTCAGTGTTGGTGCGGTGTTGACGCTGTGTTCACCTCAGTGTCCGCGCGGTGTCGACGCTGTGTTCACTCAGTGTTGGTGCTGTGTTGACGATGTGGTTACTCAGTGTTGGTGCGGTGTTGACGATGTGTTCACTCAGTGTCCGTGCGGTGTCGACGCTGTGTTCACTCAGTCATGGTGCTGTGTTGATGATGTGGTTACTCAGTGTTGGTGCGGTGTTGACGATGTGGTTACTCAGTGTTGGTGTGGTGTTGACGATGTGGTTACTCAGTGTCGGTGCGGTGTTGACGATGTGGTTACTCAGTGTTGGTGCGGTGTTGACGATGTGGTTACTCAGTGTTGGTGCGGTGTTGACGATGTGGTTACTCAGTGTTGGTGCGGTGTTGACGATGTGGTTACTCAGTGTTGGTGCGGTGTTGACGATGTGGTTACTCAGTGTTGGTGCGGTGTTGACGATGTGTTCACTCAGTGTTGGTGCGGTGTCGACGCTGTGTTCACTCAGTGTCAGCGCGGTGTTGACGATGTGGTTACTCAGTGTTGGTGCGGTGTTGACGATGTGTTCACTCAGTGTTGGTGCGGTGTTGACGCTGCTTTCACTCAGTTTTGGTGCGGTGTTGACGCTGTGTTCCCTCAGTGTTGGTGCGGTGTTGACGCTGTGTTCACTCAGTGTCGGTGCGGTGTTGGCGCTGTGTTCACTCAGTGTGGGCGCGATGTTGATGCTGTGTTCACCTAGTGTGGGTGCGGTGTTGACGCTGTGTTCACTCAGTGTGGGCGCGGTGTTGACGCTGTGTTCACTCAGTGAGGGCGCAGTGGTGACGCTGTGTTCACTCGGTGTCGGCGCAGTGTTGACGCTGTGTTCACTCAGTGTCAGCGCGGTGTTGACGCTGTGTTCACTCAGTGTCAGCGCGGTGTTGACGCTGTGTTCACTCAGTGTCAGCGCGGTGTTGACGCTGTGTTCACTCAGTGTCGGTGCGGTGTTGACGCTGTGTTCCCTCAGTGTTGGTGCGGTGTTGACGCTGTGTTCACTCAGTGTCGGTGCGGTGTTGGCGCTGTGTTCACTCAGTGTGGGCGCGATGTTGATGCTGTGTTCACCTAGTGTGGGTGCGGTGTTGACGCTGTGTTCACTCAGTGTGGGCGCGGTGTTGACGCTGTGTTCACTCAGTGAGGGCGCAGTGGTGACGCTGTGTTCACTCGGTGTCGGCGCAGTGTTGACGCTGTGTTCACTCAGTGTCAGCGCGGTGTTGACGCTGTGTTCACTCAGTGTCGGTGCGGTGTTGACGCTGTGTTCACTCAGTCTGGGTGCGGTGTTGACACTGAGTCACCTGAGTGTTGACGCTGTGTTCACTCAGTGTGGGTGCGGTGTTGATGCTGTGTTCACTCAGTGTCGGTGCAGTGTTGACGCTGTGTTCACTCAGTGTGGGCGCGGTGTTGACGCTGTGTTCACTCAGTGTGGGCGCGGTGTTGACGCTGTGTTCACTCAGTGTGGGCGCGGTGTCGACGCTGTGTTCACTCAGTGTGGGCGCGGTGTCGACGCTGTGTTCACTCAGTGTCGACGCGGTGTTCACTCAGTGTGGGTGCGGTGTTGACACTGTGTTCACGCAGTGTCGGTGCGGTGTTGACGCTGTGTTCACTCAGTGTTGACGCTGTGTTCACTCAGTGTGGGCGCGGTGTTGACGCTGTGTTCACTCAGTGTGGGTGCGGTGTTGACGCAGTGTTCACTCAGTGTGGGCGCGGTGTTGATGCTGTGTTCACTCAGTGTGGGCGCGGTGTTGACGCTGTGTTCACTCAGTTTTGGTGCGGTGTTGACACTGTGTTCACTCAGTGTGGGCGCGGTGTTGACGCTGTGTTCACTCAGTGTGGGCGCAGTGTCGGCGCTGTTTTCACTCAGTGTTGACGCTGTGTTCAGTCAGTGTGGGTGCGGTGTCGACGCTGTGTTCACTCAGTGTCAGCGCGGTGTTGACGCTGTGTTCACTCAGTGTCGGTGCGGTGTTGACGCTGTGTTCACTCAGTCTGGGTGCGGTGTTGACGCTGTGTTCACTCAGTGTTGGTGCGGTGTTGACAATGTGGTTACTCAGTGTTGGTGCGGTGTTGACGCTGCTTTCACTCAGTTTTGGTGCGGTGTTGACGCAGTGTTCCTTCAGTGTGGGCGCGGTGTTGATGCTGTGTTCACTCAGTGTGGGCGCGGTGTTGACGCTGTGTTCACTCAGTTTTGGTGCGGTGTTGACGCTGTGTTCACTCAGTGTGGGTGCGGTGTTGACGCAGTGTTCACTCAGTGTGGGCGCGGTGTTGATGCTGTGTTCACTCAGTGTGGGCGCGGTGTTGACGCTGTGTTCACTCAGTTTTGGTGCGGTGTTGACACTGTGTTCACTCAGTGTGGGCGCGGTGTTGACGCTGTGTTCACTCAGTGTGGGCGCAGTGTCGGCGCTGTTTTCACTCAGTGTTGACGCTGTGTTCAGTCAGTGTGGGTGCGGTGTCGACGCTGTGTTCACTCAGTGTCAGCGCGGTGTTGACGCTGTGTTCACTCAGTGTGGGTGCGGTGTTGACGCTGCGTTCACTCAGTGTCAGCGCGCTGTTGACGCTGCGTTCACTCAGTGTCAGCGCGGTGTTGACGCTGTGTTCACTCAGTGTCAAAGCTGAGTTCACTCAGTGTCAGCGCGGTGTCGACGCTGAGTTCACGCAGTGTCGGTGCGGTGTTGACGCTGTGTTCACTCAGTCTGGGTGCGGTGTTGACGATGTGGTTACTCAGTGTTGGTGCGGTGTTGACGATGTGGTTACTCAGTGTTGGTGCGGTGTTGACGCTGTGTTCACTCAGTGTCAGCGCGGTGTCGACGCTGTGTTCACTCAGTGTGGACGCGGTGTCGACGCTGTGTTCACTCAGTGTGGACGCGGTGTTGACACTGTGTTCACTCAGTGTGGGTGCGGTGTTGACGCTGCGTTCACTCAGTGTTGCTGCGGTGTTGACGCTGTGTTCACTCAGTGTCGGTGCGGTGTTGACGCTGTGTTCACTCAGTCTGGGTGCGGTGTTGACGCTGTGTTCACTCAGTGTGGGTGCGGTGTTGACAATGTGGTTACTCAGTGTTGGTGCGGTGTTGACGCTGCTTTCACTCAGTTTTGGTGCGGTGTTGACGCAGTGTTCCTTCAGTGTGGGCGCGGTGTTGATGCTGTGTTCACTCAGTGTGGGCGCGGTGTTGACGCTGTGTTCACTCAGTTTTGGTGCGGTGTTGACGCTGTGTTCACTCAGTGTGGGTGCGGTGTTGACGCAGTGTTCACTCAGTGTGGGCGCGGTGTTGATGCTGTGTTCACTCATTGTGGGCGCGGTGTTGACGCTGTGTTCACTCAGTTTTGGTGCGGTGTTGACACTGTGTTCACTCAGTGTGGGCGCGGTGTTGACGCTGTGTTCACTCAGTGTGGGCGCAGTGTCGGCGCTGTTTTCACTCAGTGTTGACGCTGTGTTCAGTCAGTGTGGGTGCGGTGTCGACGCTGTGTTCACTCAGTGTCAGCGCGGTGTTGACGCTGTGTTCACTCAGTGTGGGTGCGGTGTTGACGCTGCGTTCACTCAGTGTCAGCGCGCTGTTGACGCTGCGTTCACTCAGTGTCAGCGCGGTGTTGACGCTGTGTTCACTCAGTGTTGCTGCGGTGTTGACGCTGTGTTCACTCAGTGTCAAAGCTGAGTTCACTCAGTGTCAGCGCGGTGTCGACGCTGAGTTCACGCAGTGTCGGTGCGGTGTTGACGCTGTGTTCACTCAGTCTGGGTGCGGTGTTGACGATGTGGTTACTCAGTGTTGGTGCGGTGTTGACGATGTGGTTACTCAGTGTTGGTGCGGTGTTGACGCTGTGTTCACTCAGTGTCAGCGCGGTGTCGACGCTGTGTTCACTCAGTGTGGACGCGGTGTCGACGCTGTGTTCACTCAGTGTGGACGCGGTGTTGACACTGTGTTCACTCAGTGTGGGTGCGGTGTTGACGCTGCGTTCACTCAGTGTTGCTGCGGTGTTGACGCTGTGTTCACTCAGTGTCGGTGCGGTGTTGACGCTCTGTTCACTCAGTGTCGGTGCGGTGTTGACGCTGTGTTCACTCAGTGTCGGTGCGGTGCTGACGCTCTGTTCACTCAGTGTCGGTGCGGTGTTGACGCTGTGTTCACTCAGTGTCGGTGCGGTGTTGACGCTGTGTTCACTCAGTCTGGGTGCGGTGTTGACACTGTGTTCACGCAGTGTCGGTGCGGTGTTGACGCTGTGTTCACTCAGTGTTGACGCTGTGTTCACTCAGTGTGGGCGCGGTGTTGACGCTGTGTTCACTCAGTGTGGGTGCGGTGTTGACGCAGTGTTCACTCAGTGTGGGCGCGGTGTTGATGCTGTGTTCACTCAGTGTGGGCGCGGTGTTGACGCTGTGTTCACTCAGTTTTGGTGCGGTGTTGACACTGTGTTCACTCAGTGTGGGCGCGGTGTTGACGCTGTGTTCACTCAGTGTGGGCGCAGTGTTGGCGCTGTTTTCACTCAGTGTTGACGCTGTGTTCAGTCAGTGTGGGTGCGGTGTCGACGCTGTGTTCACTCAGTGTCAGCGCGGTGTTGACGCTGTGTTCACTCAGTGTCGGTGCGGTGTTGACGCTGTGTTCACTCAGTCTGGGTGCGGTGTTGACGCTGTGTTCACTCAGTGTTGGTGCGGTGTTGACAATGTGGTTACTCAGTGTTGGTGCGGTGTTGACAATGTGGTTACTCAGTGTTGGTGCGGTGTTGACACTGCTTTCACTCAGTTTTGGTGCGGTGTTGACGCAGTGTTCCTTCAGTGTGGGCGCGGTGTTGATGCTGTGTTCACTCAGTGTGGGTGCGGTGTTGACGCTGTGTTCACTCAGTTTTGGTGCGGTGTTGACGCTGTGTTCACTCAGTGTGGGTGCGGTGTTGACGCAGTGTTCACTCAGTGTGGGCGCGGTGTTGATGCTGTGTTCACTCAGTGTGGGCGCGGTGTTGACGCTGTGTTCACTCAGTTTTGGTGCGGTGTTGACACTGTGTTCACTCAGTGTGGGCGCGGTGTTGACGCTGTGTTCACTCAGTGTGGGCGCAGTGTCGGCGCTGTTTTCACTCAGTGTTGACGCTGTGTTCAGTCAGTGTGGGTGCGGTGTCGACGCTGTGTTCACTCAGTGTCAGCGCGGTGTTGACGCTGTGTTCACTCAGTGTGGGTGCGGTGTTGACGCTGCGTTCACTCAGTGTCAGCGCGCTGTTGACGCTGCGTTCACTCAGTGTCAGCGCGGTGTTGACGCTGTGTTCACTCAGTGTTGCTGCGGTGTTGACGCTGTGTTCACTCAGTGTCAAAGCTGAGTTCACTCAGTGTCAGCGCGGTGTCGACGCTGAGTTCACGCAGTGTCGGTGCGGTGTTGACGCTGTGTTCACTCAGTCTGGGTGCGGTGTTGACGATGTGGTTACTCAGTGTTGGTGCGGTGTTGACGCTGTGTTCACTCAGTGTCAGCGCGGTGTCGACGCTGTGTTCACTCAGTGTGGACGCGGTGTTGACACTGTGTTCACTCAGTGTGGGTGCGGTGTTGACGCTGCGTTCACTCAGTGTTGCTGCGGTGTTGACGCTGTGTTCACTCAGTGTCGGTGCGGTGTTGACGCTGTGTTCACTCAGTCTGGGTGCGGTGTTGACGCTGTGTTCACTCAGTGTGGGTGCGGTGTTGACAATGTGGTTACTCAGTGTTGGTCCGGTGTTGACGCTGCTTTCACTCAGTTTTGGTGCGGTGTTGACGCAGTGTTCCTTCAGTGTGGGCGCGGTGTTGATGCTGTGTTCACTCAGTGTGGGCGCGGTGTTGACGCTGTGTTCACTCAGTTTTGGTGCGGTGTTGACGCTGTGTTCACTCAGTGTGGGTGCGGTGTTGACGCAGTGTTCACTCAGTGTGGGCGCGGTGTTGATGCTGTGTTCACTCATTGTGGGCGCGGTGTTGACGCTGTGTTCACTCAGTTTTGGTGCGGTGTTGACACTGTGTTCACTCAGTGTGGGCGCGGTGTTGACGCTGTGTTCACTCAGTGTGGGCGCAGTGTCGGCGCTGTTTTCACTCAGTGTTGACGCTGTGTTCAGTCAGTGTGGGTGCGGTGTCGACGCTGTGTTCACTCAGTGTCAGCGCGGTGTTGACGCTGTGTTCACTCAGTGTGGGTGCGGTGTTGACGCTGCGTTCACTCAGTGTCAGCGCGCTGTTGACGCTGCGTTCACTCAGTGTCAGCGCGGTGTTGACGCTGTGTTCACTCAGTGTTGCTGCGGTGTTGACGCTGTGTTCACTCAGTGTCAAAGCTGAGTTCACTCAGTGTCAGCGCGGTGTCGACGCTGAGTTCACGCAGTGTCGGTGCGGTGTTGACGCTGTGTTCACTCAGTCTGGGTGCGGTGTTGACGATGTGGTTACTCAGTGTTGGTGCGGTGTTGACGATGTGGTTACTCAGTGTTGGTGCGGTGTTGACGCTGTGTTCACTCAGTGTCAGCGCGGTGTCGACGCTGTGTTCACTCAGTGTGGACGCGGTGTCGACGCTGTGTTCACTCAGTGTGGACGCGGTGTTGACACTGTGTTCACTCAGTGTGGGTGCGGTGTTGACGCTGCGTTCACTCAGTGTTGCTGCGGTGTTGACGCTGTGTTCACTCAGTGTCGGTGCGGTGTTGACGCTCTGTTCACTCAGTGTCGGTGCGGTGTTGACGCTGTGTTCACTCAGTGTCGGTGCGGTGCTGACGCTCTGTTCACTCAGTGTCGGTGCGGTGTTGACGCTGTGTTCACTCAGTGTCGGTGCGGTGTTGACGCTGTGTTCACTCAGTCTGGGTGCGGTGTTGACACTGAGTTCCCTGAGTGTTGACGCAGTGTTCACTCAGTGTGGGTGCGGTGTTGATGCTGTGTTCACTCAGTGTCGGTGCAGTGTTGACGCTGTGTTCACTCAGTGTGGGCGCGGTGTTGACGCTGTGTTCACTCAGTGTGGGCGCGGTGTTGACGCTGTGTTCACTCAGTGTGGGCGCGGTGTCGACGCTGTGTTCACTCAGTGTGGGCGCGGTGTCGACGCTGTGTTCACTCAGTGTCGACGCGGTGTTCACTCAGTGTGGGTGCGGTGTTGACACTGTGTTCACGCAGTGTCGGTGCGGTGTTGACGCTGTGTTCACTCAGTGTTGACGCTGTGTTCACTCAGTGTGGGCGCGGTGTTGACGCTGTGTTCACTCAGTGTGGGTGCGGTGTTGACGCAGTGTTCACTCAGTGTGGGCGCGGTGTTGATGCTGTGTTCACTCAGTGTGGGCGCGGTGTTGACGCTGTGTTCACTCAGTTTTGGTGCGGTGTTGACACTGTGTTCACTCAGTGTGGGCGCGGTGTTGACGCTGTGTTCACTCAGTGTGGGCGCAGTGTTGGCGCTGTTTTCACTCAGTGTTGACGCTGTGTTCAGTCAGTGTGGGTGCGGTGTCGACGCTGTGTTCACTCAGTGTCAGCGCGGTGTTGACGCTGTGTTCACTCAGTGTCGGTGCGGTGTTGACGCTGTGTTCACTCAGTCTGGGTGCGGTGTTGACGCTGTGTTCACTCAGTGTTGGTGCGGTGTTGACAATGTGGTTACTCAGTGTTGGTGCGGTGTTGACGCTGCTTTCACTCAGTTTTGGTGCGGTGTTGACGCAGTGTTCCTTCAGTGTGGGCGCGGTGTTGATGCTGTGTTCACTCAGTGTGGGCGCGGTGTTGACGCTGTGTTCACTCAGTTTTGGTGCGGTGTTGACGCTGTGTTCACTCAGTGTGGGTGCGGTGTTGACGCAGTGTTCACTCAGTGTGGGCGCGGTGTTGATGCTGTGTTCACTCAGTGTGGGCGCGGTGTTGACGCTGTGTTCACTCAGTTTTGGTGCGGTGTTGACACTGTGTTCACTCAGTGTGGGCGCGGTGTTGACGCTGTGTTCACTCAGTGTGGGCGCAGTGTCGGCGCTGTTTTCACTCAGTGTTGACGCTGTGTTCAGTCAGTGTGGGTGCGGTGTCGACGCTGTGTTCACTCAGTGTCAGCGCGGTGTTGACGCTGTGTTCACTCAGTGTGGGTGCGGTGTTGACGCTGCGTTCACTCAGTGTCAGCGCGCTGTTGACGCTGCGTTCACTCAGTGTCAGCGCGGTGTTGACGCTGTGTTCACTCAGTGTTGCTGCGGTGTTGACGCTGTGTTCACTCAGTGTCAAAGCTGAGTTCACTCAGTGTCAGCGCGGTGTCGACGCTGAGTTCACGCAGTGTCGGTGCGGTGTTGACGCTGTGTTCACTCAGTCTGGGTGCGGTGTTGACGATGTGGTTACTCAGTGTTGGTGCGGTGTTGACGCTGTGTTCACTCAGTGTCAGCGCGGTGTCGACGCTGTGTTCACTCAGTGTGGACGCGGTGTCGACGCTGTGTTCACTCAGTGTGGACGCGGTGTTGACACTGTGTTCACTCAGTGTGGGTGCGGTGTTGACGCTGCGTTCACTCAGTGTTGCTGCGGTGTTGACGCTGTGTTCACTCAGTGTCGGTGCGGTGTTGACGCTCTGTTCACTCAGTGTCGGTGCGGTGTTGACGCTGTGTTCACTCAGTGTCGGTGCGGTGTTGACGCTCTGTTCACTCAGTGTCGGTGCGGTGTTGACGCTGTGTTCACTCAGTGTCGGTGCGGTGTTGACGCTGTGTTCACTCAGTCTGGGTGCGGTGTTGACACTGAGTTCCCTGAGTGTTGACGCAGTGTTCACTCAGTGTGGGTGCGGTGTTGATGCTGTGTTCACTCAGTGTCGGTGCAGTGTTGACGCTGTGTTCACTCAGTGTGGGCGCGGTGTTGACGCTGTGTTCACTCAGTGTGGGCGCGGTGTTGACGCTGTGTTCACTCAGTGTGGGCGCGGTGTTGACGATGAGGTTACTCAGTGTTGGTGCGGTGTCGACGCTGTGTTCACTCAGTGTTGGTGCTGTGTTGACGATGAGGTTACTCAGTGTTGGTGCGGTGTTGACGATGTGGTTCCTCAGTGTTGGTGCGGTGTCGACGCTGTGTTCACTTAGTGTCGGCGCTGAGTTCACTCAGTGTGGACGCGGTGTTGACGCTGTGTTCACTCAGTGTGGGCGTGGTGTTGATGCTGTGTTCACTCAGTGTGGGCGCGGTGTTGACGCTGTGTTCACTCAGTGTTGCTGCGGTGTTGACGCTGTGTTCACTCAGTGTCAAAGCTGAGTTCACTCAGTGTCTGTGCGGTGTTGACGCTGTGTTCACTCAGTGTCGGTGCGGGGTTGACGCTCTGTTCACTCAGTGCCAGTGCGGTTGTGACACTGTGTTCACTCAGTGTCGGTGCGGTGTTGACACTGTGTTCAGGCAGTGTCGGTGCGGTGTCGACGCTGTGTTCACTCAGTGTGGACGCGGTGTTGACGCTGTGTTCACTCAGTGTGGGTGCGGTGTTGACGATGTGGTTACTCAGTGTTGGTGCGGTGTTGACGCTGTGTTCACTCAGTGTCGGTGCGGTGTTGTCGCTGTGTTCCCTCAGTGCTGCTGCGGTGTTGACGATGTGTTCACTCAGTGTCGGTGCGGTGTTGACGCTGTGTTCACTCAGTGTCGGTGCGGTGTTGACGCTGTGTTCACTCAGTGTCGGTGCGGTGTTGACGCTGTGTTCACTCAGTGTCGGTGCGGTGTTGACGCTGTGTTCACTCAGTGTCGGTGCGGTGTTGACGCTGTGTTCACGCAGTGTCGGTGCGGTGTTGACGTTTTGTTCACTCAGTGTCAGCGCGGTGTTGACACTGCGTTCACTCAGTGTTGGTGCGGTGTCGACGCTGTGTTCACTCAGTGTAGGCGCGGTGTTGACACTGCGTTCACTCAGTGTTGGTGCGGTGTTGACACTGTGTTCACGCAGTGTCGGTGCGGTGTTTACACTGTGTTCATGCAGTGTCGGTGCGGTGTTTACACTGTGTTCATGCAGTGTCGGTGCGGTGTTGACACTGTGTTCACTCAGTGTCGGTGCGGTGTTTACACTGTGTTCATGCAGTGTCGGTGCGGTGTTTACACTGTGTTCACGCAGTGTCGGTGCGGTGCTGACACTGTGTTCATGCAGTGTCCGTGCGGTGTTGACGCTGTGTTCACTCAGTGTCGGTGCGGTGTTGACGCTGTGTTCACTCAGTGTTGGTGCGGTGTTGACGTTTTGTTCACTCAGTGTCGGTGCGGTGTTGACGCTGTGTTCATGCAGTGTCGGTGCGGTGCTGGCACTGCGTTCACTCAGTGTCGGTGCGGTGCTGGCACTGTGTTCACTCAGTGTCGGTGCGGTGTTGACGCTGTCTTCACTCAGTGTCGGTGCGGTGTTGACGTTTTGTTCACTCAGTGTTGGTGCGGTGTTGACGTTTTGTTCACTCAGTGTGGGCGCCGTGTTGACGATGTGTTCACTCAGTGTTGGTGCGGTGTTGACGATGTGTTCACTCAGTGTTGGTGCGGTGTTGACGCTGTGTTCACGCAGTGTCGGTGCGGTGTTGACGTTTTGTTCACTCAGTGTCAGCGCGGTGTTGACACTGCGTTCACTCAGTGTCGGTGCAGTGTTGACACTGTGTTCACTCAGTGTGGGCGCCGTGTTGACGCTGTGTTCACTCAGTGTTGGTGCGGTGTTGACGATGTGTTCACTCAGTGTTGGTGCGGTATTGACGCTGCTTTCACTCAGTTTTGGTGCGGTGTTGACGCTGTGTTCACCTCGTGTGGGTGCGGTGTTGATGCTGTGTTCCCTCCGTGTTGGTGCGGTGTTGACGCTGTGTTCACTCAGTGTCGGTGCGGTGTTGGCGCTGTGTTCACTCAGTGTCAGCGCGGTGTTGACGCTGTGTTCACTCAGTGTCAGCGCGGTGTTGACGCTCTGTTCACTCAGTGTTGGTGCGGTGTTGACGCTGTGTTCACTCAGTGTCGGTGCGGTGTTGGCGCTGTGTTCACTCAGTGTGGGCGCGATGTTGATGCTGTGTTCACCTAGTGTTGGTGCGGTGTTGACGCTGTGTTCATGCAGTGTCGCTGCGGTGCTGACACTGTGTTCACGCAGTGTCGGTGCGGTGTTGACACTGTGTTCACTCAGTGTGGGCGCGGTGTTGACGCTGTGTTCACTCAGTGTGGGCGCAGTGTCGGCGCTGTTTTCACTCAGTGTTGACGCTGTGTTCAGTCAGTGTGGGTGCGGTGTCGACGCTGTGTTCACTCAGTGTCAGCGCGGTGTTGACGCTGTGTTCACTCAGTGTGGGTGCGGTGTTGACGCTGCGTTCACTCAGTGTCAGCGCGCTGTTGACGCTGCGTTCACTCAGTGTCAGCGCGGTGTTGACGCTGTGTTCACTCAGTGTTGCTGCGGTGTTGACGCTGTGTTCACTCAGTGTCAAAGCTGAGTTCACTCAGTGTCAGCGCGGTGTCGACGCTGAGTTCACGCAGTGTCGGTGCGGTGTTGACGCTGTGTTCACTCAGTCTGGGTGCGGTGTTGACGATGTGGTTACTCAGTGTTGGTGCGGTGTTGACGATGTGGTTACTCAGTGTTGGTGCGGTGTTGACGCTGTGTTCACTCAGTGTGGACGCGGTGTCGACGCTGTGTTCACTCAGTGTGGGTGCGGTGTTGACGCTGTGTTCACTCAGTGTCAGCGCGGTGTCGACGCTGTGTTCACTCAGTGTGGACGCGGTGTCGACGCTGTGTTCACTCAGTGTGGACGCGGTGTTGACACTGTGTTCACTCAGTGTGGGTGCGGTGTTGACGCTGCGTTCACTCAGTGTTGCTGCGGTGTTGACGCTGTGTTCACTCAGTGTCGGTGCGGTGTTGACGCTCTGTTCACTCAGTGTGGGCGCGGTGTTGACGCTGTGTTCACTCAGTTTTGGTGCGGTGTTGACACTGTGTTCTCTCAGTGTGGGCGCGGTGTTGACGCTGTGTTCACTCAGTGTGGGCGCAGTGTCGGCGCTGTTTTCACTCAGTGTTGACGCTGTGTTCAGTCAGTGTGGGTGCGGTGTCGACGCTGTGTTCACTCAGTGTCAGCGCGGTGTTGACGCTGTGTTCACTCAGTGTCGGTGCGGTGTTGACGCTGTGTTCACTCAGTCTGGGTGCGGTGTTGACGCTGTGTTCACTCAGTGTTGGTGCGGTGTTGACAATGTGGTTACTCAGTGTTGGTGCGGTGTTGACGCTGCTTTCACTCAGTTTTGGTGCGGTGTTGACGCAGTGTTCCTTCAGTGTGGGCGCGGTGTTGATGCTGTGTTCACTCAGTGTGGGCGCGGTGTTGACGCTGTGTTCACTCAGTTTTGGTGCGGTGTTGACACTGTGTTCACTCAGTGTGGGCGCGGTGTTGACGCTGTGTTCACTCAGTGTGGGCGCAGTGTCGGCGCTGTTTTCACTCAGTGTTGACGCTGTGTTCAGTCAGTGTGGGTGCGGTGTCGACGCTGTGTTCACTCAGTGTCAGCGCGGTGTTGACGCTGTGTTCACTCAGTGTCGGTGCGGTGTTGACGCTGTGTTCACTCAGTGTCGGTGCGGTGTTGACGCTGTGTTCACTCAGTCTGGGTGCGGTGTTGACGCTGTGTTCACTCAGTGTTGGTGCGGTGTTGACAATGTGGTTACTCAGTGTTGGTGCGGTGTTGACGCTGCTTTCACTCAGTTTTGGTGCGGTGTTGACGCAGTGTTCCTTCAGTGTGGGCGCGGTGTTGATGCTGTGTTCACTCAGTGTGGGCGCGGTGTTGACGCTGTGTTCACTCAGTGTCGGTGCGGTGTTGACGCTGTGTTCACTCAGTCTGGGTGCGGTGTTGACACTGAGTTCCCTGAGTGTTGACGCAGTGTTCACTCAGTGTGGGTGCGGTGTTGATGCTGTGTTCACTCAGTGTCGGTGCAGTGTTGACGCTGTGTTCACTCAGTGTGGGCGCGGTGTTGACGCTGTGTTCACTCAGTGTGGGCGCGGTGTTGACGCTGTGTTCACTCAGTGTGGGCGCGGTGTTGACGATGAGGTTACTCAGTGTTGGTGCGGTGTCGACGCTGTGTTCACTCAGTGTTGGTGCTGTGTTGACGATGAGGTTACTCAGTGTTGGTGCGGTGTTGACGATGTGGTTCCTCAGTGTTGGTGCGGTGTCGACGCTGTGTTCACTTAGTGTCGGCGCTGAGTTCACTCAGTGTGGACGCGGTGTTGACGCTGTGTTCACTCAGTGTGGGCGTGGTGTTGATGCTGTGTTCACTCAGTGTGGGCGCGGTGTTGACGCTGTGTTCACTCAGTGTTGCTGCGGTGTTGACGCTGTGTTCACTCAGTGTCAAAGCTGAGTTCACTCAGTGTCTGTGCGGTGTTGACGCTGTGTTCACTCAGTGTCGGTGCGGGGTTGACGCTCTGTTCACTCAGTGCCAGTGCGGTTGTGACACTGTGTTCACTCAGTGTCGGTGCGGTGTTGACACTGTGTTCAGGCAGTGTCGGTGCGGTGTCGACGCTGTGTTCACTCAGTGTGGACGCGGTGTTGACGCTGTGTTCACTCAGTGTGGGTGCGGTGTTGACGATGTGGTTACTCAGTGTTGGTGCGGTGTTGACGCTGTGTTCACTCACTGTCGGTGCGGTGTTGTCGCTGTGTTCCCTCAGTGCTGCTGCGGTGTTGACGATGTGTTCACTCAGTGTCGGTGCGGTGTTGACGCTGTGTTCACTCAGTGTCGGTGCGGTGTTGACGCTGTGTTCACTCAGTGTCGGTGCGGTGTTGACGCTGTGTTCACTCAGTGTCGGTGCGGTGTTGACGCTGTGTTCACTCAGTGTCGGTGCGGTGTTGACGCTGTGTTCACTCAGTGTCGGTGCGGTGTTGACGCTGTGTTCACGCAGTGTCGGTGCGGTGTTGACGTTTTGTTCACTCAGTGTCAGCGCGGTGTTGACACTGCGTTCACTCAGTGTTGGTGCGGTGTCGACGCTGTGTTCACTCAGTGTAGGCGCGGTGTTGACACTGCGTTCACTCAGTGTTGGTGCGGTGTTGACACTGTGTTCACGCAGTGTCGGTGCGGTGTTTACACTGTGTTCATGCAGTGTCGGTGCGGTGTTTACACTGTGTTCATGCAGTGTCGGTGCGGTGTTGACACTGTGTTCACTCAGTGTCGGTGCGGTGTTTACACTGTGTTCATGCAGTGTCGGTGCGGTGTTTACACTGTGTTCACGCAGTGTCGGTGCGGTGCTGACACTGTGTTCATGCAGTGTCCGTGCGGTGTTGACGCTGTGTTCACTCAGTGTCGGTGCGGTGTTGACGCTGTGTTCACTCAGTGTTGGTGCGGTGTTGACGTTTTGTTCACTCAGTGTCGGTGCGGTGTTGACGCTGTGTTCATGCAGTGTCGGTGCGGTGCTGGCACTGCGTTCACTCAGTGTCGGTGCGGTGCTGGCACTGTGTTCACTCAGTGTCGGTGCGGTGTTGACGCTGTCTTCACTCAGTGTCGGTGCGGTGTTGACGTTTTGTTCACTCAGTGTTGGTGCGGTGTTGACGTTTTGTTCACTCAGTGTGGGCGCCGTGTTGACGATGTGTTCACTCAGTGTTGGTGCGGTGTTGACGATGTGTTCACTCAGTGTTGGTGCGGTGTTGACGCTGTGTTCACGCAGTGTCGGTGCGGTGTTGACGTTTTGTTCACTCAGTGTCAGCGCGGTGTTGACACTGCGTTCACTCAGTGTCGGTGCAGTGTTGACACTGTGTTCACTCAGTGTGGGCGCCGTGTTGACGCTGTGTTCACTCAGTTTTGGTGCGGTGTTGACGATGTGTTCACTCAGTGTTGGTGCGGTATTGACGCTGCTTTCACTCAGTTTTGGTGCGGTGTTGACGCTGTGTTCACCTCGTGTGGGTGCGGTGTTGATGCTGTGTTCCCTCCGTGTTGGTGCGGTGTTGACGCTGTGTTCACTCAGTGTCGGTGCGGTGTTGACGCTGTGTTCACTCAGTGTCGGTGCGGTGTTGGCGCTGTGTTCACTCAGTGTCAGCGCGGTGTTGACGCTGTGTTCACTCAGTGTCAGCGCGGTGTTGACGCTCTGTTCACTCAGTGTTGGTGCGGTGTTGACGCTGTGTTCACTCAGTGTCGGTGCGGTGTTGGCGCTGTGTTCACTCAGTGTGGGCGCGATGTTGATGCTGTGTTCACCTAGTGTTGGTGCGGTGTTGACGCTGTGTTCATGCAGTGTCGCTGCGGTGCTGACACTGTGTTCACGCAGTGTCGGTGCGGTGTTGACACTGTGTTCACTCAGTGTGGGCGCGGTGTTGACGCTGTGTTCACTCAGTGTGGGCGCAGTGTCGGCGCTGTTTTCACTCAGTGTTGACGCTGTGTTCAGTCAGTGTGGGTGCGGTGTCGACGCTGTGTTCACTCAGTGTCAGCGCGGTGTTGACGCTGTGTTCACTCAGTGTGGGTGCGGTGTTGACGCTGCGTTCACTCAGTGTCAGCGCGCTGTTGACGCTGCGTTCACTCAGTGTCAGCGCGGTGTTGACGCTGTGTTCACTCAGTGTTGCTGCGGTGTTGACGCTGTGTTCACTCAGTGTCAAAGCTGAGTTCACTCAGTGTCAGCGCGGTGTCGACGCTGAGTTCACGCAGTGTCGGTGCGGTGTTGACGCTGTGTTCACTCAGTCTGGGTGCGGTGTTGACGATGTGGTTACTCAGTGTTGGTGCGGTGTTGACGATGTGGTTACTCAGTGTTGGTGCGGTGTTGACGCTGTGTTCACTCAGTGTGGACGCGGTGTCGACGCTGTGTTCACTCAGTGTGGGTGCGGTGTTGACGCTGTGTTCACTCAGTGTCAGCGCGGTGTCGACGCTGTGTTCACTCAGTGTGGACGCGGTGTCGACGCTGTGTTCACTCAGTGTGGACGCGGTGTTGACACTGTGTTCACTCAGTGTGGGTGCGGTGTTGACGCTGCGTTCACTCAGTGTTGCTGCGGTGTTGACGCTGTGTTCACTCAGTGTCGGTGCGGTGTTGACGCTCTGTTCACTCAGTGTGGGCGCGGTGTTGACGCTGTGTTCACTCAGTTTTGGTGCGGTGTTGACACTGTGTTCACTCAGTGTGGGCGCGGTGTTGACGCTGTGTTCACTCAGTGTGGGCGCAGTGTCGGCGCTGTTTTCACTCAGTGTTGACGCTGTGTTCAGTCAGTGTGGGTGCGGTGTCGACGCTGTGTTCACTCAGTGTCAGCGCGGTGTTGACGCTGTGTTCACTCAGTGTCGGTGCGGTGTTGACGCTGTGTTCACTCAGTCTGGGTGCGGTGTTGACGCTGTGTTCACTCAGTGTTGGTGCGGTGTTGACAATGTGGTTACTCAGTGTTGGTGCGGTGTTGACGCTGCTTTCACTCAGTTTTGGTGCGGTGTTGACGCAGTGTTCCTTCAGTGTGGGCGCGGTGTTGATGCTGTGTTCACTCAGTGTGGGCGCGGTGTTGACGCTGTGTTCACTCAGTTTTGGTGCGGTGTTGACACTGTGTTCACTCAGTGTGGGCGCGGTGTTGACGCTGTGTTCACTCAGTGTGGGCGCAGTGTCGGCGCTGTTTTCACTCAGTGTTGACGCTGTGTTCAGTCAGTGTGGGTGCGGTGTCGACGCTGTGTTCACTCAGTGTCAGCGCGGTGTTGACGCTGTGTTCACTCAGTGTCGGTGCGGTGTTGACGCTGTGTTCACTCAGTGTCGGTGCGGTGTTGACGCTGTGTTCACTCAGTCTGGGTGCGGTGTTGACGCTGTGTTCACTCAGTGTTGGTGCGGTGTTGACAATGTGGTTACTCAGTGTTGGTGCGGTGTTGACGCTGCTTTCACTCAGTTTTGGTGCGGTGTTGACGCAGTGTTCCTTCAGTGTGGGCGCGGTGTTGATGCTGTGTTCACTCAGTGTGGGCGCGGTGTTGACGCTGTGTTCACTCAGTTTTGGTGCGGTGTTGACGCTGTGTTCACTCAGTGTGGGTGCGGTGTTGACGCAGTGTTCACTCAGTGTGGGCGCGGTGTTGATGCTGTGTTCACTCAGTGTGGGCGCGGTGTTGACGCTGTGTTCACTCAGTTTTGGTGCGGTGTTGACACTGTGTTCACTCAGTGTGGGCGCGGTGTTGACGCTGTGTTCACTCAGTGTGGGCGCAGTGTCGGCGCTGTTTTCACTCAGTGTTGACGCTGTGTTCAGTCAGTGTGGGTGCGGTGTCGACGCTGTGTTCACTCAGTGTCAGCGCGGTGTTGACGCTGTGTTCACTCAGTGTGGGTGCGGTGTTGACGCTGCGTTCACTCAGTGTCAGCGCGCTGTTGACGCTGCGTTCACTCAGTGTCAGCGCGGTGTTGACGCTGTGTTCACTCAGTGTCAAAGCTGAGTTCACTCAGTGTCAGCGCGGTGTCGACGCTGAGTTCACGCAGTGTCGGTGCGGTGTTGACGCTGTGTTCACTCAGTCTGGGTGCGGTGTTGACGATGTGGTTACTCAGTGTTGGTGCGGTGTTGACGATGTGGTTACTCAGTGTTGGTGCGGTGTTGACGCTGTGTTCACTCAGTGTCAGCGCGGTGTCGACGCTGTGTTCACTCAGTGTGGACGCGGTGTCGACGCTGTGTTCACTCAGTGTGGACGCGGTGTTGACACTGTGTTCACTCAGTGTGGGTGCGGTGTTGACGCTGCGTTCACTCAGTGTTGCTGCGGTGTTGACGCTGTGTTCACTCAGTGTCGGTGCGGTGTTGACGCTGTGTTCACTCAGTCTGGGTGCGGTGTTGACGCTGTGTTCACTCAGTGTGGGTGCGGTGTTGACAATGTGGTTACTCAGTGTTGGTGCGGTGTTGACGCTGCTTTCACTCAGTTTTGGTGCGGTGTTGACGCAGTGTTCCTTCAGTGTGGGCGCGGTGTTGATGCTGTGTTCACTCAGTGTGGGCGCGGTGTTGACGCTGTGTTCACTCAGTTTTGGTGCGGTGTTGACGCTGTGTTCACTCAGTGTGGGTGCGGTGTTGACGCAGTGTTCACTCAGTGTGGGCGCGGTGTTGATGCTGTGTTCACTCATTGTGGGCGCGGTGTTGACGCTGTGTTCACTCAGTTTTGGTGCGGTGTTGACACTGTGTTCACTCAGTGTGGGCGCAGTGTTGACGCTGTGTTCACTCAGTGTGGGCGCAGTGTCGGCGCTGTTTTCACTCAGTGTTGACGCTGTGTTCAGTCAGTGTGGGTGCGGTGTCGACGCTGTGTTCACTCAGTGTCAGCGCGGTGTTGACGCTGTGTTCACTCAGTGTGGGTGCGGTGTTGACGCTGCGTTCACTCAGTGTCAGCGCGCTGTTGACGCTGCGTTCACTCAGTGTCAGCGCGGTGTTGACGCTGTGTTCACTCAGTGTTGCTGCGGTGTTGACGCTGTGTTCACTCAGTGTCAAAGCTGAGTTCACTCAGTGTCAGCGCGGTGTCGACGCTGAGTTCACGCAGTGTCGGTGCGGTGTTGACGCTGTGTTCACTCAGTCTGGGTGCGGTGTTGACGATGTGGTTACTCAGTGTTGGTGCGGTGTTGACGATGTGGTTACTCAGTGTTGGTGCGGTGTTGACGCTGTGTTCACTCAGTGTCAGCGCGGTGTCGACGCTGTGTTCACTCAGTGTGGACGCGGTGTCGACGCTGTGTTCACTCAGTGTGGACGCGGTGTTGACACTGTGTTCACTCAGTGTGGGCGTGGTGTTGATGCTGTGTTCACTCAGTGTGGGCGCGGTGTTGACGCTGTGTTCACTCAGTGTTGCTGCGGTGTTGACGCTGTGTTCACTCAGTGTCAAAGCTGAGTTCACTCAGTGTCTGTGCGGTGTTGACGCTGTGTTCACTCAGTGTCAAAGCTGAGTTCACTCAGTGTCTGTGCGGTGTTGACGCTGTGTTCACTCAGTGTCGGTGCGGGGTTGACGCTCTGTTCACTCAGTGCCAGTGCGGTTGTGACACTGTGTTCACTCAGTGTCGGTGCGGGGTTGACACTGTGTTCAGGCAGTGTCGGTGCGGTGTCGACGCTGTGTTCACTCAGTGTGGACGCGGTGTTGACGCTGTGTTCACTCAGTGTGGGTGCGGTGTTGACGATGTGGTTACTCAGTGTTGGTGCGGTGTTGACGCTGTGTTCACTCAGTGTTGGTGCGGTGTTGACGCTGCGTTCACTCAGTGTCAGTGCGGTGTTGACGCTTTGTTCACTCAGTGTGGGTGCGGTGTTGACGCTGTGTTCACTCAGTGTCGGTGCGGTGTTGACGTTTTGTTCACTCAGTGTCGGTGCGGTGTTGACGTTTTGTTCACTCAGTGTCGGTGCGGTGTTGACGCTGTGTTCATGCAGTGTCGGTGCGGTGCTGGCACTGCGTTCACTCAGTGTCGGTGCGGTGCTGGCACTGTGTTCACTCAGTGTCGGTGCGGTGTTGACGTTTTGTTCACTCAGTGTCGGTGCGGTGTTGACGTTTTGTTCACTCAGTGTCGGTGCGGTGTTGACGTTTTGTTCACTCAGTGTCAGCGCGGTGTTGACGTTTTGTTCACTCAGTGTCGGTGCGGTGTTGACGTTTTGTTCACTCAGTGTCGGTGCGGTGTTGACGCTGTGTTCACGCAGTGTCGGTGCGGTGTTGACGTTTTGTTCACTCAGTGTCAGCGCGGTGTTGACACTGCGTTCACTCAGTGTCGGTGCAGTGTTGACACTGTGTTCACTCAGTGTGGGCGCCGTGTTGACGCTGTGTTCACTCAGTGTTGGTGCGGTGTTGACGATGTGTTCACTCAGTGTTGGTGCGGTATTGACGCTGCTTTCACTCAGTTTTGGTGCGGTGTTGACGCTGTGTTCACCTCGTGTGGGTGCGGTGTTGATGCTGTGTTCCCTCCGTGTTGGTGCGGTGTTGACGCTGTGTTCACTCAGTGTCGGTGCGGTGTTGGCGCTGTGTTCACTCAGTGTCAGCGCGGTGTTGACGCTGTGTTCACTCAGTGTCAGCGCGGTGTTGACGCTCTGTTCACTCAGTGTTGGTGCGGTGTTGACGCTGTGTTCACTCAGTGTCGGTGCGGTGTTGGCGCTGTGTTCACTCAGTGTGGGCGCGATGTTGATGCTGTGTTCACCTAGTGTTGGTGCGGTGTTGACGCTGTGTTCATGCAGTGTCGCTGCGGTGCTGACACTGTGTTCACGCAGTGTCGGTGCGGTGTTGACACTGTGTTCACTCAGTGTGGGCGCGGTGTTGACGCTGTGTTCACTCAGTGTGGGCGCAGTGTCGGCGCTGTTTTCACTCAGTGTTGACGCTGTGTTCAGTCAGTGTGGGTGCGGTGTCGACGCTGTGTTCACTCAGTGTCAGCGCGGTGTTGACGCTGTGTTCACTCAGTGTGGGTGCGGTGTTGACGCTGCGTTCACTCAGTGTCAGCGCGCTGTTGACGCTGCGTTCACTCAGTGTCAGCGCGGTGTTGACGCTGTGTTCACTCAGTGTTGCTGCGGTGTTGACGCTGTGTTCACTCAGTGTCAAAGCTGAGTTCACTCAGTGTCAGCGCGGTGTCGACGCTGAGTTCACGCAGTGTCAGCGCGGTGTCGACGCTGAGTTCACGCAGTGTCGGTGCGGTGTTGACGCTGTGTTCACTCAGTCTGGGTGCGGTGTTGACGATGTGGTTACTCAGTGTTGGTGCGGTGTTGACGATGTGGTTACTCAGTGTTGGTGCGGTGTTGACGCTGTGTTCACTCAGTGTCAGCGCGGTGTCGACGCTGTGTTCACTCAGTGTGGACGCGGTGTCGACGCTGTGTTCACTCAGTGTGGACGCGGTGTTGACACTGTGTTCACTCAGTGTGGGTGCGGTGTTGACGCTGCGTTCACTCAGTGTCGGTGCGGTGTTGACGCTCTGTTCACTCAGTGTCGGTGCGGTGTTGACGCTGTGTTCACTCAGTGTCGGTGCGGTGCTGACGCTCTGTTCACTCAGTGTCGGTGCGGTGTTGACGCTGTGTTCACTCAGTGTCGGTGCGGTGTTGACGCTGTGTTCACTCAGTCTGGGTGCGGTGTTGACACTGTGTTCACTCAGTCTGGGTGCGGTGTTGACACTGAGTTCCCTGAGTGTTGACGCAGTGTTCACTCAGTGTGGGTGCGGTGTTGATGCTGTGTTCACTCAGTGTCGGTGCAGTGTTGACGCTGTGTTCACTCAGTGTGGGCGCGGTGTTGACGCTGTGTTCACTCAGTGTGGGCGCGGTGTTGACGCTGTGTTCACTCAGTGTGGGCGCGGTGTCGACGCTGTGTTCACTCAGTGTGGGCGCGGTGTCGACGCTGTGTTCACTCAGTGTCGACGCTGTGTTCACTCAGTGTGGACGCGGTGTTGACACTGTGTTCACTCAGTGTGGGCGTGGTGTTGATGCTGTGTTCACTCAGTGTGGGCGCGGTGTTGACGCTGTGTTCACTCAGTGTTGCTGCGGTGTTGACGCTGTGTTCACTCAGTGTCAAAGCTGAGTTCACTCAGTGTCTGTGCGGTGTTGACGCTGTGTTCACTCAGTGTCAAAGCTGAGTTCACTCAGTGTCTGTGCGGTGTTGACGCTGTGTTCACTCAGTGTCGGTGCGGGGTTGACGCTCTGTTCACTCAGTGCCAGTGCGGTTGTGACACTGTGTTCACTCAGTGTCGGTGCGGGGTTGACACTGTGTTCAGGCAGTGTCGGTGCGGTGTCGACGCTGTGTTCACTCAGTGTGGACGCGGTGTTGACGCTGTGTTCACTCAGTGTGGGTGCGGTGTTGACGATGTGGTTACTCAGTGTTGGTGCGGTGTTGACGCTGTGTTCACTCAGTGTTGGTGCGGTGTTGACGCTGCGTTCACTCAGTGTCAGTGCGGTGTTGACGCTTTGTTCACTCAGTGTGGGTGCGGTGTTGACGCTGTGTTCACTCAGTGTCGGTGCGGTGTTGACGTTTTGTTCACTCAGTGTCGGTGCGGTGTTGACGTTTTGTTCACTCAGTGTCGGTGCGGTGTTGACGCTGTGTTCATGCAGTGTCGGTGCGGTGCTGGCACTGCGTTCACTCAGTGTCGGTGCGGTGCTGGCACTGTGTTCACTCAGTGTCGGTGCGGTGTTGACGTTTTGTTCACTCAGTGTCGGTGCGGTGTTGACGTTTTGTTCACTCAGTGTCGGTGCGGTGTTGACGTTTTGTTCACTCAGTGTCAGCGCGGTGTTGACGTTTTGTTCACTCAGTGTCGGTGCGGTGTTGACGTTTTGTTCACTCAGTGTCGGTGCGGTGTTGACGCTGTGTTCACGCAGTGTCGGTGCGGTGTTGACGTTTTGTTCACTCAGTGTCAGCGCGGTGTTGACACTGCGTTCACTCAGTGTCGGTGCAGTGTTGACACTGTGTTCACTCAGTGTGGGCGCCGTGTTGACGCTGTGTTCACTCAGTGTTGGTGCGGTGTTGACGATGTGTTCACTCAGTGTTGGTGCGGTATTGACGCTGCTTTCACTCAGTTTTGGTGCGGTGTTGACGCTGTGTTCACCTCGTGTGGGTGCGGTGTTGATGCTGTGTTCCCTCCGTGTTGGTGCGGTGTTGACGCTGTGTTCACTCAGTGTCGGTGCGGTGTTGGCGCTGTGTTCACTCAGTGTCAGCGCGGTGTTGACGCTGTGTTCACTCAGTGTCAGCGCGGTGTTGACGCTCTGTTCACTCAGTGTTGGTGCGGTGTTGACGCTGTGTTCACTCAGTGTCGGTGCGGTGTTGGCGCTGTGTTCACTCAGTGTGGGCGCGATGTTGATGCTGTGTTCACCTAGTGTTGGTGCGGTGTTGACGCTGTGTTCATGCAGTGTCGCTGCGGTGCTGACACTGTGTTCACGCAGTGTCGGTGCGGTGTTGACACTGTGTTCACTCAGTGTGGGCGCGGTGTTGACGCTGTGTTCACTCAGTGTGGGCGCAGTGTCGGCGCTGTTTTCACTCAGTGTTGACGCTGTGTTCAGTCAGTGTGGGTGCGGTGTCGACGCTGTGTTCACTCAGTGTCAGCGCGGTGTTGACGCTGTGTTCACTCAGTGTGGGTGCGGTGTTGACGCTGCGTTCACTCAGTGTCAGCGCGCTGTTGACGCTGCGTTCACTCAGTGTCAGCGCGGTGTTGACGCTGTGTTCACTCAGTGTTGCTGCGGTGTTGACGCTGTGTTCACTCAGTGTCAAAGCTGAGTTCACTCAGTGTCAGCGCGGTGTCGACGCTGAGTTCACGCAGTGTCAGCGCGGTGTCGACGCTGAGTTCACGCAGTGTCGGTGCGGTGTTGACGCTGTGTTCACTCAGTCTGGGTGCGGTGTTGACGATGTGGTTACTCAGTGTTGGTGCGGTGTTGACGATGTGGTTACTCAGTGTTGGTGCGGTGTTGACGCTGTGTTCACTCAGTGTCAGCGCGGTGTCGACGCTGTGTTCACTCAGTGTGGACGCGGTGTCGACGCTGTGTTCACTCAGTGTGGACGCGGTGTTGACACTGTGTTCACTCAGTGTGGGTGCGGTGTTGACGCTGCGTTCACTCAGTGTCGGTGCGGTGTTGACGCTCTGTTCACTCAGTGTCGGTGCGGTGTTGACGCTGTGTTCACTCAGTGTCGGTGCGGTGCTGACGCTCTGTTCACTCAGTGTCGGTGCGGTGTTGACGCTGTGTTCACTCAGTGTCGGTGCGGTGTTGACGCTGTGTTCACTCAGTCTGGGTGCGGTGTTGACACTGTGTTCACTCAGTCTGGGTGCGGTGTTGACACTGAGTTCCCTGAGTGTTGACGCAGTGTTCACTCAGTGTGGGTGCGGTGTTGATGCTGTGTTCACTCAGTGTCGGTGCAGTGTTGACGCTGTGTTCACTCAGTGTGGGCGCGGTGTTGACGCTGTGTTCACTCAGTGTGGGCGCGGTGTTGACGCTGTGTTCACTCAGTGTGGGCGCGGTGTTGACGCTGTGTTCACTCAGTGTGGGCGCGGTGTCGACGCTGTGTTCACTCAGTGTGGGCGCGGTGTCGACGCTGTGTTCACTCAGTGTCGACGCTGTGTTCACTCAGTGTGGACGCGGTGTTGACACTGTGTTCACTCAGTGTGGGCGTGGTGTTGATGCTGTGTTCACTCAGTGTGGGCGCGGTGTTGACGCTGTGTTCACTCAGTGTTGCTGCGGTGTTGACGCTGTGTTCACTCAGTGTCAAAGCTGAGTTCACTCAGTGTCTGTGCGGTGTTGACGCTGTGTTCACTCAGTGTCAAAGCTGAGTTCACTCAGTGTCTGTGCGGTGTTGACGCTGTGTTCACTCAGTGTCGGTGCGGGGTTGACGCTCTGTTCACTCAGTGCCAGTGCGGTTGTGACACTGTGTTCACTCAGTGTCGGTGCGGGGTTGACACTGTGTTCAGGCAGTGTCGGTGCGGTGTCGACGCTGTGTTCACTCAGTGTGGACGCGGTGTTGACGCTGTGTTCACTCAGTGTGGGTGCGGTGTTGACGATGTGGTTACTCAGTGTTGGTGCGGTGTTGACGCTGTGTTCACTCAGTGTTGGTGCGGTGTTGACGCTGCGTTCACTCAGTGTCAGTGCGGTGTTGACGCTTTGTTCACTCAGTGTGGGTGCGGTGTTGACGCTGTGTTCACTCAGTGTCGGTGCGGTGTTGACGTTTTGTTCACTCAGTGTCGGTGCGGTGTTGACGTTTTGTTCACTCAGTGTCGGTGCGGTGTTGACGCTGTGTTCATGCAGTGTCGGTGCGGTGCTGGCACTGCGTTCACTCAGTGTCGGTGCGGTGCTGGCACTGTGTTCACTCAGTGTCGGTGCGGTGTTGACGTTTTGTTCACTCAGTGTCGGTGCGGTGTTGACGTTTTGTTCACTCAGTGTCGGTGCGGTGTTGACGTTTTGTTCACTCAGTGTCAGCGCGGTGTTGACGTTTTGTTCACTCAGTGTCGGTGCGGTGTTGACGTTTTGTTCACTCAGTGTCGGTGCGGTGTTGACGCTGTGTTCACGCAGTGTCGGTGCGGTGTTGACGTTTTGTTCACTCAGTGTCAGCGCGGTGTTGACACTGCGTTCACTCAGTGTCGGTGCAGTGTTGACACTGTGTTCACTCAGTGTGGGCGCCGTGTTGACGCTGTGTTCACTCAGTGTTGGTGCGGTGTTGACGATGTGTTCACTCAGTGTTGGTGCGGTATTGACGCTGCTTTCACTCAGTTTTGGTGCGGTGTTGACGCTGTGTTCACCTCGTGTGGGTGCGGTGTTGATGCTGTGTTCCCTCCGTGTTGGTGCGGTGTTGACGCTGTGTTCACTCAGTGTCGGTGCGGTGTTGGCGCTGTGTTCACTCAGTGTCAGCGCGGTGTTGACGCTGTGTTCACTCAGTGTCAGCGCGGTGTTGACGCTCTGTTCACTCAGTGTTGGTGCGGTGTTGACGCTGTGTTCACTCAGTGTCGGTGCGGTGTTGGCGCTGTGTTCACTCAGTGTGGGCGCGATGTTGATGCTGTGTTCACCTAGTGTTGGTGCGGTGTTGACGCTGTGTTCATGCAGTGTCGCTGCGGTGCTGACACTGTGTTCACGCAGTGTCGGTGCGGTGTTGACACTGTGTTCACTCAGTGTGGGCGCGGTGTTGACGCTGTGTTCACTCAGTGTGGGCGCAGTGTCGGCGCTGTTTTCACTCAGTGTTGACGCTGTGTTCAGTCAGTGTGGGTGCGGTGTCGACGCTGTGTTCACTCAGTGTCAGCGCGGTGTTGACGCTGTGTTCACTCAGTGTGGGTGCGGTGTTGACGCTGCGTTCACTCAGTGTCAGCGCGCTGTTGACGCTGCGTTCACTCAGTGTCAGCGCGGTGTTGACGCTGTGTTCACTCAGTGTTGCTGCGGTGTTGACGCTGTGTTCACTCAGTGTCAAAGCTGAGTTCACTCAGTGTCAGCGCGGTGTCGACGCTGAGTTCACGCAGTGTCAGCGCGGTGTCGACGCTGAGTTCACGCAGTGTCGGTGCGGTGTTGACGCTGTGTTCACTCAGTCTGGGTGCGGTGTTGACGATGTGGTTACTCAGTGTTGGTGCGGTGTTGACGATGTGGTTACTCAGTGTTGGTGCGGTGTTGACGCTGTGTTCACTCAGTGTCAGCGCGGTGTCGACGCTGTGTTCACTCAGTGTGGACGCGGTGTCGACGCTGTGTTCACTCAGTGTGGACGCGGTGTTGACACTGTGTTCACTCAGTGTGGGTGCGGTGTTGACGCTGCGTTCACTCAGTGTCGGTGCGGTGTTGACGCTCTGTTCACTCAGTGTCGGTGCGGTGTTGACGCTGTGTTCACTCAGTGTCGGTGCGGTGCTGACGCTCTGTTCACTCAGTGTCGGTGCGGTGTTGACGCTGTGTTCACTCAGTGTCGGTGCGGTGTTGACGCTGTGTTCACTCAGTCTGGGTGCGGTGTTGACACTGTGTTCACTCAGTCTGGGTGCGGTGTTGACACTGAGTTCCCTGAGTGTTGACGCAGTGTTCACTCAGTGTGGGTGCGGTGTTGATGCTGTGTTCACTCAGTGTCGGTGCAGTGTTGACGCTGTGTTCACTCAGTGTGGGCGCGGTGTTGACGCTGTGTTCACTCAGTGTGGGCGCGGTGTTGACGCTGTGTTCACTCAGTGTGGGCGCGGTGTCGACGCTGTGTTCACTCAGTGTGGGCGCGGTGTCGACGCTGTGTTCACTCAGTGTCGACGCGGTGTTCACTCAGTGTGGGTGCGGTGTTGACACTGTGTTCACGCAGTGTCGGTGCGGTGTTGACGCTGTGTTCACTCAGTGTTGACGCTGTGTTCACTCAGTGTGGGCGCGGTGTTGACGCTGTGTTCACTCAGTGTGGGTGCGGTGTTGACGCAGTGTTCACTCAGTGTGGGCGCGGTGTTGATGCTGTGTTCACTCAGTGTGGGCGCGGTGTTGACGCTGTGTTCACTCAGTTTTGGTGCGGTGTTGACACTGTGTTCACTCAGTGTGGGCGCGGTGTTGACGCTGTGTTCACTCAGTGTGGGCGCAGTGTCGGCGCTGTTTTCACTCAGTGTTGACGCTGTGTTCAGTCAGTGTGGGTGCGGTGTCGACGCTGTGTTCACTCAGTGTCAGCGCGGTGTTGACGCTGTGTTCACTCAGTGTCGGTGCGGTGTTGACGCTGTGTTCACTCAGTCTGGGTGCGGTGTTGACGCTGTGTTCACTCAGTGTTGGTGCGGTGTTGACAATGTGGTTACTCAGTGTTGGTGCGGTGTTGACGCTGCTTTCACTCAGTTTTGGTGCGGTGTTGACGCAGTGTTCCTTCAGTGTGGGCGCGGTGTTGATGCTGTGTTCACTCAGTGTGGGCGCGGTGTTGACGCTGTGTTCACTCAGTTTTGGTGCGGTGTTGACGCTGTGTTCACTCAGTGTGGGTGCGGTGTTGACGCAGTGTTCACTCAGTGTGGGCGCGGTGTTGATGCTGTGTTCACTCAGTGTGGGCGCGGTGTTGACGCTGTGTTCACTCAGTTTTGGTGCGGTGTTGACACTGTGTTCACTCAGTGTGGGCGCGGTGTTGACGCTGTGTTCACTCAGTGTGGGCGCAGTGTCGGCGCTGTTTTCACTCAGTGTTGACGCTGTGTTCAGTCAGTGTGGGTGCGGTGTCGACGCTGTGTTCACTCAGTGTCAGCGCGGTGTTGACGCTGTGTTCACTCAGTGTGGGTGCGGTGTTGACGCTGCGTTCACTCAGTGTCAGCGCGCTGTTGACGCTGCGTTCACTCAGTGTCAGCGCGGTGTTGACGCTGTGTTCACTCAGTGTTGCTGCGGTGTTGACGCTGTGTTCACTCAGTGTCAAAGCTGAGTTCACTCAGTGTCAGCGCGGTGTCGACGCTGAGTTCACGCAGTGTCGGTGCGGTGTTGACGCTGTGTTCACTCAGTCTGGGTGCGGTGTTGACGATGTGGTTACTCAGTGTTGGTGCGGTGTTGACGCTGTGTTCACTCAGTGTCAGCGCGGTGTCGACGCTGTGTTCACTCAGTGTGGACGCGGTGTCGACGCTGTGTTCACTCAGTGTGGACGCGGTGTTGACACTGTGTTCACTCAGTGTGGGTGCGGTGTTGACGCTGCGTTCACTCAGTGTTGCTGCGGTGTTGACGCTGTGTTCACTCAGTGTCGGTGCGGTGTTGACGCTCTGTTCACTCAGTGTCGGTGCGGTGTTGACGCTCTGTTCACTCAGTGTCGGTGCGGTGTTGACGCTCTGTTCACTCAGTGTCGGTGCGGTGTTGACGCTGTGTTCACTCAGTGTCGGTGCGGTGTTGACGCTGTGTTCACTCAGTCTGGGTGCGGTGTTGACACTGAGTTCCCTGAGTGTTGACGCAGTGTTCACTCAGTGTGGGTGCGGTGTTGATGCTGTGTTCACTCAGTGTCGGTGCAGTGTTGACGCTGTGTTCACTCAGTGTGGGCGCGGTGTTGACGCTGTGTTCACTCAGTGTGGGCGCGGTGTTGACGCTGTGTTCACTCAGTGTGGGCGCGGTGTTGACGATGAGGTTACTCAGTGTTGGTGCGGTGTCGACGCTGTGTTCACTCAGTGTTGGTGCTGTGTTGACGATGAGGTTACTCAGTGTTGGTGCGGTGTTGACGATGTGGTTCCTCAGTGTTGGTGCGGTGTCGACGCTGTGTTCACTTAGTGTCGGCGCTGTGTTCACTCAGTGTGGACGCGGTGTTGACGCTGTGTTCACTCAGTGTGGGCGTGGTGTTGATGCTGTGTTCACTCAGTGTGGGCGCGGTGTTGACGCTGTGTTCACTCAGTGTTGCTGCGGTGTTGACGCTGTGTTCACTCAGTGTCAAAGCTGAGTTCACTCAGTGTCTGTGCGGTGTTGACGCTGTGTTCACTCAGTGTCGGTGCGGGGTTGACGCTCTGTTCACTCAGTGCCAGTGCGGTTGTGACACTGTGTTCACTCAGTGTCGGTGCGGGGTTGACACTGTGTTCAGGCAGTGTCGGTGCGGTGTCGACGCTGTGTTCACTCAGTGTGGACGCGGTGTTGACGCTGTGTTCACTCAGTGTGGGTGCGGTGTGGACGATGTGGTTACTCAGTGTTGGTGCGGTGTTGACGCTGTGTTCACTCAGTGTCGGTGCGGTGTTGACACTGTGTTCAGGCAGTGTCGGTGCGGTGTCGACGCTGTGTTCACTCAGTGTGGACGCGGTGTTGACGCTGTGTTCACTCAGTGTGGGTGCGGTGTTGACGATGTGGTTACTCAGTGTTGGTGCGGTGTTGACGCTGTGTTCACTCAGTGTCGGTGCGGTGTTGTCGCTGTGTTCCCTCAGTGTTGCTGCGGTGTTGACGATGTGTTCACTCAGTGTCGGTGCGGTAGTGACACGGTGTTCACTCAGTGTAGGTGCGGTGTTGACGCTGTGTTCACTCAGTGTGGGCGCGATGTTGATGCTGTGTTCACCTAGTGTTGGTGCGGTGTTGACGCTGTGTTCATGCAGTGTCGCTGCGGTGCTGACACTGTGTTCACGCAGTGTCGGTGCGGTGTTGACACTGTGTTCACTCAGTGTGGGCGCGGTGTTGACGCTGTGTTCACTCAGTGTGGGCGCAGTGTCGGCGCTGTTTTCACTCAGTGTTGACGCTGTGTTCAGTCAGTGTGGGTGCGGTGTCGACGCTGTGTTCACTCAGTGTCAGCGCGGTGTTGACGCTGTGTTCACTCAGTGTGGGTGCGGTGTTGACGCTGCGTTCACTCAGTGTCAGCGCGCTGTTGACGCTGCGTTCACTCAGTGTCAGCGCGGTGTTGACGCTGTGTTCACTCAGTGTTGCTGCGGTGTTGACGCTGTGTTCACTCAGTGTCAAAGCTGAGTTCACTCAGTGTCAGCGCGGTGTCGACGCTGAGTTCACGCAGTGTCAGCGCGGTGTCGACGCTGAGTTCACGCAGTGTCGGTGCGGTGTTGACGCTGTGTTCACTCAGTCTGGGTGCGGTGTTGACGATGTGGTTACTCAGTGTTGGTGCGGTGTTGACGATGTGGTTACTCAGTGTTGGTGCGGTGTTGACGCTGTGTTCACTCAGTGTCAGCGCGGTGTCGACGCTGTGTTCACTCAGTGTGGACGCGGTGTCGACGCTGTGTTCACTCAGTGTGGACGCGGTGTTGACACTGTGTTCACTCAGTGTGGGTGCGGTGTTGACGCTGCGTTCACTCAGTGTCGGTGCGGTGTTGACGCTCTGTTCACTCAGTGTCGGTGCGGTGTTGACGCTGTGTTCACTCAGTGTCGGTGCGGTGCTGACGCTCTGTTCACTCAGTGTCGGTGCGGTGTTGACGCTGTGTTCACTCAGTGTCGGTGCGGTGTTGACGCTGTGTTCACTCAGTCTGGGTGCGGTGTTGACACTGTGTTCACTCAGTCTGGGTGCGGTGTTGACACTGAGTTCCCTGAGTGTTGACGCAGTGTTCACTCAGTGTGGGTGCGGTGTTGATGCTGTGTTCACTCAGTGTCGGTGCAGTGTTGACGCTGTGTTCACTCAGTGTGGGCGCGGTGTTGACGCTGTGTTCACTCAGTGTGGGCGCGGTGTTGACGCTGTGTTCACTCAGTGTGGGCGCGGTGTCGACGCTGTGTTCACTCAGTGTGGGCGCGGTGTCGACGCTGTGTTCACTCAGTGTCGACGCGGTGTTCACTCAGTGTGGGTGCGGTGTTGACACTGTGTTCACGCAGTGTCGGTGCGGTGTTGACGCTGTGTTCACTCAGTGTTGACGCTGTGTTCACTCAGTGTGGGCGCGGTGTTGACGCTGTGTTCACTCAGTGTGGGTGCGGTGTTGACGCAGTGTTCACTCAGTGTGGGCGCGGTGTTGATGCTGTGTTCACTCAGTGTGGGCGCGGTGTTGACGCTGTGTTCACTCAGTTTTGGTGCGGTGTTGACACTGTGTTCACTCAGTGTGGGCGCGGTGTTGACGCTGTGTTCACTCAGTGTGGGCGCAGTGTCGGCGCTGTTTTCACTCAGTGTTGACGCTGTGTTCAGTCAGTGTGGGTGCGGTGTCGACGCTGTGTTCACTCAGTGTCAGCGCGGTGTTGACGCTGTGTTCACTCAGTGTCGGTGCGGTGTTGACGCTGTGTTCACTCAGTCTGGGTGCGGTGTTGACGCTGTGTTCACTCAGTGTTGGTGCGGTGTTGACAATGTGGTTACTCAGTGTTGGTGCGGTGTTGACGCTGCTTTCACTCAGTTTTGGTGCGGTGTTGACGCAGTGTTCCTTCAGTGTGGGCGCGGTGTTGATGCTGTGTTCACTCAGTGTGGGCGCGGTGTTGACGCTGTGTTCACTCAGTTTTGGTGCGGTGTTGACGCTGTGTTCACTCAGTGTGGGTGCGGTGTTGACGCAGTGTTCACTCAGTGTGGGCGCGGTGTTGATGCTGTGTTCACTCAGTGTGGGCGCGGTGTTGACGCTGTGTTCACTCAGTTTTGGTGCGGTGTTGACACTGTGTTCACTCAGTGTGGGCGCGGTGTTGACGCTGTGTTCACTCAGTGTGGGCGCAGTGTCGGCGCTGTTTTCACTCAGTGTTGACGCTGTGTTCAGTCAGTGTGGGTGCGGTGTCGACGCTGTGTTCACTCAGTGTCAGCGCGGTGTTGACGCTGTGTTCACTCAGTGTGGGTGCGGTGTTGACGCTGCGTTCACTCAGTGTCAGCGCGCTGTTGACGCTGCGTTCACTCAGTGTCAGCGCGGTGTTGACGCTGTGTTCACTCAGTGTTGCTGCGGTGTTGACGCTGTGTTCACTCAGTGTCAAAGCTGAGTTCACTCAGTGTCAGCGCGGTGTCGACGCTGAGTTCACGCAGTGTCGGTGCGGTGTTGACGCTGTGTTCACTCAGTCTGGGTGCGGTGTTGACGATGTGGTTACTCAGTGTTGGTGCGGTGTTGACGCTGTGTTCACTCAGTGTCAGCGCGGTGTCGACGCTGTGTTCACTCAGTGTGGACGCGGTGTCGACGCTGTGTTCACTCAGTGTGGACGCGGTGTTGACACTGTGTTCACTCAGTGTGGGTGCGGTGTTGACGCTGCGTTCACTCAGTGTTGCTGCGGTGTTGACGCTGTGTTCACTCAGTGTCGGTGCGGTGTTGACGCTCTGTTCACTCAGTGTCGGTGCGGTGTTGACGCTCTGTTCACTCAGTGTCGGTGCGGTGTTGACGCTCTGTTCACTCAGTGTCGGTGCGGTGTTGACGCTGTGTTCACTCAGTGTCGGTGCGGTGTTGACGCTGTGTTCACTCAGTCTGGGTGCGGTGTTGACACTGAGTTCCCTGAGTGTTGACGCAGTGTTCACTCAGTGTGGGTGCGGTGTTGATGCTGTGTTCACTCAGTGTCGGTGCAGTGTTGACGCTGTGTTCACTCAGTGTGGGCGCGGTGTTGACGCTGTGTTCACTCAGTGTGGGCGCGGTGTTGACGCTGTGTTCACTCAGTGTGGGCGCGGTGTTGACGATGAGGTTACTCAGTGTTGGTGCGGTGTCGACGCTGTGTTCACTCAGTGTTGGTGCTGTGTTGACGATGAGGTTACTCAGTGTTGGTGCGGTGTTGACGATGTGGTTCCTCAGTGTTGGTGCGGTGTCGACGCTGTGTTCACTTAGTGTCGGCGCTGTGTTCACTCAGTGTGGACGCGGTGTTGACGCTGTGTTCACTCAGTGTGGGCGTGGTGTTGATGCTGTGTTCACTCAGTGTGGGCGCGGTGTTGACGCTGTGTTCACTCAGTGTTGCTGCGGTGTTGACGCTGTGTTCACTCAGTGTCAAAGCTGAGTTCACTCAGTGTCTGTGCGGTGTTGACGCTGTGTTCACTCAGTGTCGGTGCGGGGTTGACGCTCTGTTCACTCAGTGCCAGTGCGGTTGTGACACTGTGTTCACTCAGTGTCGGTGCGGGGTTGACACTGTGTTCAGGCAGTGTCGGTGCGGTGTCGACGCTGTGTTCACTCAGTGTGGACGCGGTGTTGACGCTGTGTTCACTCAGTGTGGGTGCGGTGTTGACGATGTGGTTACTCAGTGTTGGTGCGGTGTTGACGCTGTGTTCACTCAGTGTCGGTGCGGTGTTGACACTGTGTTCAGGCAGTGTCGGTGCGGTGTCGACGCTGTGTTCACTCAGTGTGGACGCGGTGTTGACGCTGTGTTCACTCAGTGTGGGTGCGGTGTTGACGATGTGGTTACTCAGTGTTGGTGCGGTGTTGACGCTGTGTTCACTCAGTGTCGGTGCGGTGTTGTCGCTGTGTTCCCTCAGTGTTGCTGCGGTGTTGACGATGTGTTCACTCAGTGTCGGTGCGGTAGTGACACGGTGTTCACTCAGTGTAGGTGCGGTGTTGACGCTGTGTTCACTCAGTGTCGGTGCGGTGTTGACGCTGTGTTCACTCAGTGTCGGTGCGGTGTTGACACTGTGTTCACGCAGTGTCGGTGCGGTGTTGACGCTGTGTTCACTCAGTGTCGGTGCGGTGTTGACACTGTGTTCACGCAGTGTCGGTGCGGTGTTGACGTTTTGTTCACTCAGTGTCAGCGCGGTGTTGACACTGCGTTCACTCAGTGTTGGTGCGGTGTTGACGCTGTGTTCACTCAGTGTCGGTGCGGTGTTGACGTTTTGTTCACTCAGTGTAGGTGCGGTGTTGACGCTGTGTTCACTCAGTGTCGGTGCGGTGTTGACGCTGTGTTCACGCAGTGTCGGTGCGGTGTTGACGTTTTGTTCACTCAGTGTCAGCGCGGTGTTGACACTGCGTTCACTCAGTGTCGGTGCGGTGTTGTCGCTGTGTTCCCTCAGTGTCGGTGCGGTGTTTACACTGTGTTCACTCAGTGTCGGTGCGGTGTTGACACTGTGTTCACTCAGTGTCGGTGCGGTGTTGACACTGTGTTCACGCAGTGTCGGTGCGGTGTTGACGTTTTGTTCACTCAGTGTTGGTGCGGTGTTGACGATGTGTTCACTCAGTGTTGGTGCGGTATTGACACTGTGTTCACGCAGTGTCGGTGCGGTGTTGACGTTTTATTCACTCAGTGTTGGTGCGGTGTTGACGTTTTGTTCACTCAGTGTTGGTGCGGTGTTGTCGCTGTGTTCCCTCAGTGTCGGTGCGGTGTTTACACTGTGTTCATGCAGTGTCGGTGCGGTGCTGGCACTGTGTTCACTCAGTGTCGGTGCGGTGTTGACACTGTGTTCACGCAGTGTCGGTGCGGTGTTTACACTGTGTTCATGCAGTGTCGGTGCGGTGTTTACACTGTGTTCACGCAGTGTCGGTGCGGTGTTTACACTGTGTTCATGCAGTGTCGGTGCGGTGCTGGCACTGTGTTCACTCAGTGTCGGTGCGGTGTTGACGTTTTGTTCACTCAGTGTCGGTGCGGTGTTGACGTTTTGTTCACTCAGTGTCGGTGCGGTGTTGACGTTTTGTTCACTCAGTGTCGGTGCGGTGTTGACGCTGTGTTCACGCAGTGTCGGTGCGGTGTTGACGTTTTGTTCACTCAGTGTCAGCGCGGTGTTGACACTGCGTTCACTCAGTGTCGGTGCGGTGTTGACGCTGTGTTCACTCGGTGTCGGTGCAGTGTTGACACTGTGTTCACTCAGTGTGGGCGCCGTGTTGACGCTGTGTTCACTCAGTGTTGGTGCGGTGTTGACGATGTGTTCACTCAGTGTTGGTGCGGTATTGACGCTGCTTTCACTCAGTTTTGGTGCGGTGTTGACGCTGTGTTCACCTCGTGTGGGTGCGGTGTTGATGCTGTGTTCCCTCCGTGTTGGTGCGGTGTTGACGCTGTGTTCACTCAGTGTCGGTGCGGTGTTGGCGCTGTGTTCACTCAGTGTCAGCGCGGTGTTGACGCTGTGTTCACTCAGTGTCGGTGCGGGGTTGACGCTCTGTTCACTCAGTGCCAGTGCGGTTGTGACACTGTGTTCACTCAGTGTCGGTGCGGGGTTGACACTGTGTTCAGGCAGTGTCGGTGCGGTGTCGACGCTGTGTTCACTCAGTGTGGACGCGGTGTTGACGCTGTGTTCACTCAGTGTGGGTGCGGTGTTGACGATGTGGTTACTCAGTGTTGGTGCGGTGTTGACGCTGTGTTCACTCAGTGTCGGTGCGGTGTTGACACTGTGTTCAGGCAGTGTCGGTGCGGTGTCGACGCTGTGTTCACTCAGTGTGGACGCGGTGTTGACGCTGTGTTCACTCAGTGTGGGTGCGGTGTTGACGATGTGGTTACTCAGTGTTGGTGCGGTGTTGACGCTGTGTTCACTCAGTGTCGGTGCGGTGTTGTCGCTGTGTTCCCTCAGTGTTGCTGCGGTGTTGACGATGTGTTCACTCAGTGTCGGTGCGGTAGTGACACGGTGTTCACTCAGTGTAGGTGCGGTGTTGACGCTGTGTTCACTCAGTGTCGGTGCGGTGTTGACGCTGTGTTCACTCAGTGTCGGTGCGGTGTTGACACTGTGTTCACGCAGTGTCGGTGCGGTGTTGACGCTGTGTTCACTCAGTGTCGGTGCGGTGTTGACACTGTGTTCACGCAGTGTCGGTGCGGTGTTGACGTTTTGTTCACTCAGTGTCAGCGCGGTGTTGACACTGCGTTCACTCAGTGTTGGTGCGGTGTTGACGCTGTGTTCACTCAGTGTCGGTGCGGTGTTGACGTTTTGTTCACTCAGTGTAGGTGCGGTGTTGACGCTGTGTTCACTCAGTGTCGGTGCGGTGTTGACGCTGTGTTCACGCAGTGTCGGTGCGGTGTTGACGTTTTGTTCACTCAGTGTCAGCGCGGTGTTGACACTGCGTTCACTCAGTGTCGGTGCGGTGTTGTCGCTGTGTTCCCTCAGTGTCGGTGCGGTGTTTACACTGTGTTCACTCAGTGTCGGTGCGGTGTTGACACTGTGTTCACTCAGTGTCGGTGCGGTGTTGACACTGTGTTCACGCAGTGTCGGTGCGGTGTTGACGTTTTGTTCACTCAGTGTTGGTGCGGTGTTGACGATGTGTTCACTCAGTGTTGGTGCGGTATTGACACTGTGTTCACGCAGTGTCGGTGCGGTGTTGACGTTTTATTCACTCAGTGTTGGTGCGGTGTTGACGTTTTTTTCACTCAGTGTTGGTGCGGTGTTGTCGCTGTGTTCCCTCAGTGTCGGTGCGGTGTTTACACTGTGTTCATGCAGTGTCGGTGCGGTGCTGGCACTGTGTTCACTCAGTGTCGGTGCGGTGTTGACACTGTGTTCACGCAGTGTCGGTGCGGTGTTTACACTGTGTTCATGCAGTGTCGGTGCGGTGTTTACACTGTGTTCACGCAGTGTCAGCGCGGTGTTTACACTGTGTTCATGCAGTGTCGGTGCGGTGCTGGCACTGTGTTCACTCAGTGTCGGTGCGGTGTTGACGTTTTGTTCACTCAGTGTCGGTGCGGTGTTGACGTTTTGTTCACTCAGTGTCGGTGCGGTGTTGACGTTTTGTTCACTCAGTGTCGGTGCGGTGTTGACGCTGTGTTCACGCAGTGTCGGTGCGGTGTTGACGTTTTGTTCACTCAGTGTCAGCGCGGTGTTGACACTGCGTTCACTCAGTGTCGGTGCGGTGTTGACGCTGTGTTCACTCGGTGTCGGTGCAGTGTTGACACTGTGTTCACTCAGTGTGGGCGCCGTGTTGACGCTGTGTTCACTCAGTGTTGGTGCGGTGTTGACGATGTGTTCACTCAGTGTTGGTGCGGTATTGACGCTGCTTTCACTCAGTTTTGGTGCGGTGTTGACGCTGTGTTCACCTCGTGTGGGTGCGGTGTTGATGCTGTGTTCCCTCCGTGTTGGTGCGGTGTTGACGCTGTGTTCACTCAGTGTCGGTGCGGTGTTGGCGCTGTGTTCACTCAGTGTCAGCGCGGTGTTGACGCTGTGTTCACTCAGTGTCAGCGCGGTGTTGACGCTCTGTTCACTCAGTGTTGGTGCGGTGTTGACGCTGTGTTCACTCAGTGTCGGTGCGGTGTTGGCGCTGTGTTCACTCAGTGTGGGCGCGATGTTGATGCTGTGTTCACCTAGTGTTGGTGCGGTGTTGACGCTGTGTTCATGCAGTGTCGCTGCGGTGCTGACACTGTGTTCACGCAGTGTCGGTGCGGTGTTGACACTGTGTTCACTCAGTGTGGGCGCGGTGTTGACGCTGTGTTCACTCAGTGTGGGCGCAGTGTCGGCGCTGTTTTCACTCAGTGTTGACGCTGTGTTCAGTCAGTGTGGGTGCGGTGTCGACGCTGTGTTCACTCAGTGTCAGCGCGGTGTTGACGCTGTGTTCACTCAGTGTGGGTGCGGTGTTGACGCTGCGTTCACTCAGTGTCAGCGCGCTGTTGACGCTGCGTTCACTCAGTGTCAGCGCGGTGTTGACGCTGTGTTCACTCAGTGTTGCTGCGGTGTTGACGCTGTGTTCACTCAGTGTCAAAGCTGAGTTCACTCAGTGTCAGCGCGGTGTCGACGCTGAGTTCACGCAGTGTCGGTGCGGTGTTGACGCTGTGTTCACTCAGTCTGGGTGCGGTGTTGACGATGTGGTTACTCAGTGTTGGTGCGGTGTTGACGATGTGGTTACTCAGTGTTGGTGCGGTGTTGACGCTGTGTTCACTCAGTGTGGACGCGGTGTCGACGCTGTGTTCACTCAGTGTGGGTGCGGTGTTGACGCTGTGTTCACTCAGTGTCAGCGCGGTGTCGACGCTGTGTTCACTCAGTGTGGACGCGGTGTCGACGCTGTGTTCACTCAGTGTGGACGCGGTGTTGACACTGTGTTCACTCAGTGTGGGTGCGGTGTTGACGCTGCGTTCACTCAGTGTTGCTGCGGTGTTGACGCTGTGTTCACTCAGTGTCGGTGCGGTGTTGACGCTGTGTTCACTCAGTGTCGGTGCGGTGTTGACGCTCTGTTCACTCAGTGTCGGTGCGGTGTTGACGCTGTGTTCACTCAGTGTCGGTGCGGTGTTGACGCTCTGTTCACTCAGTGTCGGTGCGGTGTTGACGCTGTGTTCACTCAGTGTCGGTGCGGTGTTGACGCTGTGTTCACTCAGTCTGGGTGCGGTGTTGACACTGAGTTCCCTGAGTGTTGACGCAGTGTTCACTCAGTGTGGGTGCGGTGTTGATGCTGTGTTCACTCAGTGTGGGCGCGGTGTTGACGCTGTGTTCACTCAGTGTGGGCGCGGTGTTGACGCTGTGTTCACTCAGTGTGGGCGCGGTGTTGACGCTGTGTTCACTCAGTGTGGGCGCGGTGTTGACGATGAGGTTACTCAGTGTTGGTGCGGTGTCGACGCTGTGTTCACTCAGTGTTGGTGCTGTGTTGACGATGAGGTTACTCAGTGTTGGTGCGGTGTTGACGATGTGGTTCCTCAGTGTTGGTGCGGTGTCGACGCTGTGTTCACTTAGTGTCGGCGCTGTGTTCACTCAGTGTGGACGCGGTGTTGACGCTGTGTTCACTCAGTGTGGGCGTGGTGTTGATGCTGTGTTCACTCAGTGTGGGCGCGGTGTTGACGCTGTGTTCACTCAGTGTTGCTGCGGTGTTGACGCTGTGTTCACTCAGTGTCAAAGCTGAGTTCACTCAGTGTCTGTGCGGTGTTGACGCTGTGTTCACTCAGTGTCGGTGCGGGGTTGACGCTCTGTTCACTCAGTGCCAGTGCGGTTGTGACACTGTGTTCACTCAGTGTCGGTGCGGTGTTGACACTGTGTTCAGGCAGTGTCGGTGCGGTGTCGACGCTGTGTTCACTCAGTGTGGACGCGGTGTTGACGCTGTGTTCACTCAGTGTGGGTGCGGTGTTGACGATGTGGTTACTCAGTGTTGGTGCGGTGTTGACGCTGTGTTCACTCAGTGTCGGTGCGGTGTTGTCGCTGTGTTCCCTCAGTGTTGCTGCGGTGTTGACACTGTGTTCACGCAGTGTCGGTGCGGTGTTGACGTTTTGTTCACTCAGTGTCAGCGCGGTGTTGACACTGCGTTCACTCAGTGTTGGTGCGGTGTTGACGCTGTGTTCACTCAGTGTCGGTGCGGTGTTGTCGCTGTGTTCCCTCAGTGTCGGTGCGGTGTTTACACTGTGTTCATGCAGTGTCGGTGCGGTGTTGACACTGTGTTCACTCAGTGTCGGTGCGGTAGTGACACGGTGTTCACTCAGTGTAGGTGCGGTGTTGACGCTGTGTTCACTCAGTGTCGGTGCGGTGTTGACGCTGTGTTCACTCAGTGTCGGTGCGGTGTTGACACTGTGTTCACGCAGTGTCGGTGCGGTGTTGACGTTTTGTTCACTCAGTGTCAGCGCGGTGTTGACACTGCGTTCACTCAGTGTTGGTGCGGTGTTGACGCTGTGTTCACTCAGTGTCGGTGCGGTGTTGTCGCTGTGTTCCCTCAGTGTCGGTGCGGTGTTTACACTGTGTTCATGCAGTGTCGGTGCGGTGTTGACACTGTGTTCACTCAGTGTCGGTGCGGTGTTGACGTTTTGTTCACTCAGTGTCGGTGCGGTGTTGACGTTTTGTTCACTCAGTGTCGGTGCGGTGTTGACGCTGTGTTCACGCAGTGTCGGTGTGGTGTTGACGTTTTGTTCACTCAGTGTCAGCGCGGTGTTGACACTGCGTTCACTCAGTGTCGGTGCGGTGTTGACGCTGTGTTCACTCGGTGTCGGTGCAGTGTTGACACTGTGTTCACTCAGTGTGGGCGCCGTGTTGACGCTGTGTTCACTCAGTGTTGGTGCGGTGTTGACGATGTGTTCACTCAGTGTTGGTGCGGTATTGATGCTGCTTTCACTCAGTTTTGGTGCGGTGTTGACGCTGTGTTCACCTCGTGTGGGTGCGGTGTTGATGCTGTGTTCCCTCCGTGTTGGTGCGGTGTTGACGCTGTGTTCACTCAGTGTCGGTGCGGTGTTGGCGCTGTGTTCACTCAGTGTCAGCGCGGTGTTGACGCTGTGTTCACTCAGTGTCAGCGCGGTGTTGACGCTCTGTTCACTCAGTGTTGGTGCGGTGTTGACGCTGTGTTCACTCAGTGTCGGTGCGGTGTTGGCGCTGTGTTCACTCAGTGTCAGCGCGGTGTTGATGCTGTGTTCACCTAGTGTTGGTGCGGTGTTGACGCTGTGTTCATGCAGTGTCGCTGCGGTGCTGACACTGTGTTCACTCAGTGTCAGTGCGGTGTTGACGTTTTGTTCACTCAGTGTCGGTGCGGTGTTGACACTGTGTTCACGCAGTGTCGGTGAGGTCTTGACGGTGTGTTCACTCAGTGTCGGTGCGGTGTTGACGTTTTGTTCACTCAGTGTCAGCGCGGTGTTGACGCTGCGTTCAGTCTGTGTCGGTGCGGTGTTGACACTGTGTTCACTCGGTGTCGGTGCAGTGTTGACACTGTGTTCACTCAGCGTGGGCGTCGTGTTGACGCTGTGTTCACTCAGTGTTGGTGCGGTATTGACGCTGCTTTCACTCAGTTTTGGTGCGGTGTTGACGCTGTGTTCCCTCAGTGTTGGTGCGGTATTGACGCTGCTTTCACTCAGTTTTGGTGCGGTGTTGACGCTGTGTTCCCTCAGTGTTGGTGCGGTGTTGACGCTGTGTTGACTCAGTGTGGGCGCGGTGTTGATGCTGTGTTCACTCAGTGTCGGCGCAGTGGTGACGCTGTGTTCACTCAGTGTTGGTGCGGTGTTGACGCTGTGTTCACTCAGTGTTGGTGCGGTGTTGACGCTTTGTTCACTCGGTGTCGGCGCAGTGTTGACGCTGTGTTCACTCAGTGTGGGCGCAGTGTCGGCGCTGTTTTCACTCAGTGTTGACGCTGTGTTCAGTCAGTGTGGGCGCGGTGTCGACGCTGTGTTCACTCAGTGTCAGCGCGGTGTTGACGCTGTGTTCACTCAGTGTCGGTGCGGTGTTGACACTGTGTTCATGCAGTGTCGCTGCGGTGCTGACACTGTGTTCGCGCAGTGTCGGTGAGGTCTTGACGGTGTGTTCACTCAGTGTCGGTGCGGTGTTGACGTTTTGTTCACTCAGTGTCAGCGCGGTGTTGACGCTGCGTTCAGTCTGTGTCGGTGCAGTGTTGACACTGTGTTCACTCAGCGTGGGCGTCGTGTTGACGCTGTGTTCACTCAGTGTTGGTGCGGTATTGACGCTGCTTTCACTCAGTTTTGGTGCGGTGTTGACGCTGTGTTCCCTCAGTGTTGGTGCGGTATTGACGCTGCTTTCACTCAGTTTTGGTGCGGTGTTGACGCTGTGTTCCCTCAGTGTTGGTGCGGTGTTGACGCTGTGTTCACTCAGTGTCGGTGCGGTGTTGTCGCTGTGTTCCCTCAGTGTTGCTGCGGTGTTGACGCTGTGTTCACTCAGTGTCGGTGCGGTGTTGGCGCTGTGTTCACTCAGTGTGGGCGCGAGGTTGATGCTGTGTTCACCTAGTGTGGGTGCGGTGTTGACGCTGTGTTCACTCAGTGTCAGCGCGGTGTTGGCGCTGTGTTCACTCAGTGTCAGCGCGGTGTTGACGCTGTGTTCACTCAGTGTTGGTGCGGTGTTGACGCTTTGTTCACTCAGTGTCGGTGCGGTGTTGACGCTGTGTTCACTCAGTGTTGGTGCGGTGTTGACGCTTTGTTCACTCAGTGTCGGTGCGGTGTTGACGCTTTGTTCACTCAGTGTTGGTGCGGTGTTGACGCTGTGTTCACTCAGTGTTGGTGCGGTGTTGACGCTGTGTTCACTCAGTGTGGGTGCGGTGTTGACGATGTGGTTACTTAGTGTTAGTGCGGTGTTGACGATGTGGTTCCTTAGTGTTGGTGCGGTGTTGACGCTTTGTTCACTCAGTGTCGGTGCGGTGTTGACGCTGTGTTCACTCAGTGTCGGTGCGGTGTTGACGCTGTGTTCACTCAGTGTTGGTGCGGTGTTGACGCTTTGTTCACTCAGTGTCGGTGCGGTGTTGACGCTGTGTTCACTCAGTGTTGGTGCGGTGTTGACGCTTTGTTCACTCAGTGTCGGTGCGGTGTTGACGCTGTGTTCACTCAGTGTCGGTGCAGTGTTGACGCTGTGTTCACTCAGTGTGGGCGCGGTGTTGACGCTGTGTTCACTCAGTGTGGGCGCGGTGTTGACGCTGTGTTCACTCAGTGTGGGCGCGGTGTTGACGATGAGGTTACTCAGTGTTGGTGCGGTGTCGACGCTGTGTTCACTCAGTGTTGGGGCTGTGTTGACGATGAGGTTACTCAGTGTTGGTGCGGTGTTGACGATGTGGTTCCTCAGTGTTGGTGCGGTGTCGACGCTGTGTTCACTTAGTGTCGGCGCTGTGTTCACTCAGTGTGGACGCGGTGTTGACGCTGTGTTCACTCAGTGTGGGCGCGGTGTTGACGCTGTGTTCACTCAGTGTGGGCGCGGTGTTGACGCTGTGTTCACTCAGTGTGGGCGCGGTGTTGACGCTGTGTTCACTCAGTGTGGGCGCGGTGTTGACGATGAGGTTACTCAGTGTTGGTGCGGTGTCGACGCTGTGTTCACTCAGTGTTGGTGCTGTGTTGACGATGAGGTTACTCAGTGTTGGTGCGGTGTTGACGATGTGGTTCCTCAGTGTTGGTGCGGTGTTGACGCTGCGTTCACTCAGTGTCAGTGCGGTGTTGACGCTGCGTTCACTCACTGTCAGCGCGGTGTTGACGCTCTGTTCACTCAGTGTCAAAGCTGAGTTCACTCAGTGTCAGCGCGGTGTCGACGCTGAGTTCACGCAGTGTCCGTGCGGTGTTGACGCTGTGTTCACGCAGTGTCGGTGCGGTGTTGACGCTGTGTTCACTGAGTGTCGGTGCGGGGTTGACGCTGAGTTCACTCAGTGTGGGCGCGGTGTTGACGCTGCGTTCACTCAGTGTCAGCGCGATGTTGACGCTGCGTTCACTCAGTGTCAGCGCGGTGTTGACGCTGCGTTCACTCAGTGTCAGCGCGATGTTGACGCTGCGTTCACTCAGTGTCAGCGCGATGTTGACGCTGCGTTCACTCAGTGTCAGCGCGGTGTTGACGCTGTGTTCACTCAGTGTCGGTGCGGTGTTGACGCTGTGTTCACTCAGTGTCAAAGCTGAGTTCACTCAGTGTCAGCGCGGTGTCGACGCTGAGTTCACGCAGTGTCCGTGCGGTGTTGACACTGTGTTCACGCAGTGTCGGTGCGGTGTTGACGCTGTGTTCACTGAGTGTCGGTGCGGGGTTGACGCTGAGTTCACTCAGTGTGGGCGCGGTGTTGACGCTGCGTTCACTCAGTGTCAGCGCGATGTTGACGCTGCGTTCACTCAGTGTCAGCGCGGTGTTGACACTGCGTTCACTCACTGTCAGCGCGGTGTTGACGCTGTGTTCACTCAGTGTTGCTGCGGTGTTGACGCTGTGTTCACTCAGTGTCAAAGCTGAGTTCACTCAGTGTCTGTGCGGTGTTGACGCTGTGTTCACTCAGTGTCGGTGCGGGGTTGACGCTCTGTTCACTCAGTGCCAGTGCGGTTGTGACACTGTGTTCACTCAGTGTCGGTGCGGTGTTGACACTGTGTTCAGGCAGTGTCGGTGCGGTGTCGACGCTGTGTTCACTCAGTGTGGACGCGGTGTTGACGCTGTGTTCACTCAGTGTGGGTGCGGTGTTGACGATGTGGTTACTCAGTGTTGGTGCGGTGTTGACGCTGTGTTCACTCAGTGTCGGTGCGGTGTTGTCGCTGTGTTCCCTCAGTGTTGCTGCGGTGTTGACGATGTGTTCACTCAGTGTCGGTGCGGTAGTGACACGGTGTTCACTCAGTGTCGGTGCGGTGTTGACGCTGTGTTCACTCAGTGTCGGTGCGGTGTTGACGCTGTGTTCACTCAGTGTCAGCGCGGTGTTGACGCTGTGTTCACTCAGTGTCGGTGCGGTGTTGACGCTGTGTTCACTCAGTCTGGGTGCGGTGTTGACGCTGTGTTCACTCAGTGTTGGTGCGGTGTTGACGATGTGGTTACTCAGTGTTGGTGCGGTGTTGACGATGTGTTCACTCAGTGTTGGTGCGGTGTTGACGCTGCTTTCACTCAGTTTTGGTGCGGTGTTGACGCAGTGTTCCTTCAGTGTGGGCGCGGTGTTGATGCTGTGTTCACTCAGTGTGGGCGCGGTGTTGACGCTGTGTTCACTCAGTTTTGGTGCGGTGTTGACGCTGTGTTCACTCAGTGTGGGTGCGGTGTTGACGCAGTGTTCACTCTGTGTGGGCGCGGTGTTGATGCTGTGTTCACTCAGTGTGGGCGCGGTGTTGACGCTGTGTTCACTCAGTTTTGGTGCGGTGTTGACACTGTGTTCACTCAGTGTGGGCGCGGTGTTGACGCTGTGTTCACTCAGTGTGGGCGCAGTGTCGGCGCTGTTTTCACTCAGTGTTGACGCTGTGTTCAGTCAGTGTGGGTGCGGTGTCGACGCTGTGTTCACTCAGTGTCAGCGCGGTGTTGACGCTGTGTTCACTCAGTGTCAGCGCGCTGTTGACGCTGCGTTCACTCAGTGTCAGCGCGGTGTTGACGCTGTGTTCACTCAGTGTTGCTGCGGTGTTGACGCTGTGTTCACTCAGTGTCAAAGCTGAGTTCACTCAGTGTCAGCGCGGTGTCGACGCTGAGTTCACGCAGTGTCGGTGCGGTGTTGACGCTGTGTTCACTCAGTCTGGGTGCGGTGTTGACGATGTGGTTACTCAGTGTTGGTGCGGTGTTGACGATGTGGTTACTCAGTGTTGGTGCGGTGTTGACGCTGTGTTCACTCAGTGTGGACGCGGTGTCGACGCTGTGTTCACTCAGTGTGGGTGCGGTGTTGACGCTGCGTTCACTCAGTGTTGCTGCGGTGTTGACGCTGTGTTCACTCAGTGTCGGTGCGGTGTTGACGCTCTGTTCACTCAGTGTCGGTGCGGTGTTGGCGCTGTGTTCACTCAGTGTCGGTGCGGTGTTGACGCTGTGTTCACTCAGTGTGGGCGCAGTGTCGGCGCTGTTTTCACTCAGTGTTGACGCTGTGTTCAGTCAGTGTGGGTGCGGTGTCGACGCTGTGTTCACTCAGTGTCAGCGCGGTGTTGACGCTGTGTTCACTCAGTGTGGGTGCGGTGTTGACGCTGCGTTCACTCAGTGTCAGCGCGCTGTTGACGCTGCGTTCACTCAGTGTCAGCGCGGTGTTGACGCTGTGTTCACTCAGTGTTGCTGCGGTGTTGACGCTGTGTTCACTCAGTGTCAAAGCTGAGTTCACTCAGTGTCAGCGCGGTGTCGACGCTGAGTTCACGCAGTGTCGGTGCGGTGTTGACGCTGTGTTCACTCAGTCTGGGTGCGGTGTTGACGATGTGGTTACTCAGTGTTGGTGCGGTGTTGACGATGTGGTTACTCAGTGTTGGTGCGGTGTTGACGCTGTGTTCACTCAGTGTGGACGCGGTGTCGACGCTGTGTTCACTCAGTGTGGGTGCGGTGTTGACGCTGCGTTCACTCAGTGTTGCTGCGGTGTTGACGCTGTGTTCACTCAGTGTCGGTGCGGTGTTGACGCTCTGTTCACTCAGTGTCGGTGCGGTGTTGGCGCTGTGTTCACTCAGTGTCGGTGCGGTGTTGACGCTGTGTTCACTCAGTCTGGGTGCGGTGTTGACACTGAGTTCCCTGAGTGTTGACGCTGTGTTCACTCAGTGTGGGTGCGGTGTTGATGCTGTGTTCACTCAGTGTCGGTGCAGTGTTGACGCTGTGTTCACTCAGTGTGGGCGCGGTGTTGACGCTGTGTTCACTCAGTGTGGGCGCGGTGTTGACGCTGTGTTCACTCAGTGTGGGCGCGGTGTTGACGATGAGGTTACTCAGTGTTGGTGCGGTGTCGACGCTGTGTTCACTCAGTGTTGGTGCTGTGTTGACGATGAGGTTACTCAGTGTTGGTGCGGTGTTGACGATGTGGTTCCTCAGTGTTGGTGCGGTGTCGACGCTGTGTTCACTTAGTGTCGGCGCTGTGTTCACTCAGTGTGGACGCGGTGTTGACGCTGTGTTCACTCAGTGTGGGCGTGGTGTTGATGCTGTGTTCACTCAGTGTGGGCGCGGTGTTGACGCTGTGTTCACTCAGTGTTGCTGCGGTGTTGACGCTGTGTTCACTCAGTGTCAAAGCTGAGTTCACTCAGTGTCTGTGCGGCGTTGACGCTGTGTTCACTCAGTGTCGGTGCGGTGTCGACGCTGTGTTCACTCAGTGCCAGTGCAGTTGTGACACTGTGTTCACTCAGTGTCGGTGCGGTGTTGACACTGTGTTCAGGCAGTGTCGGTGCGGTGTCGACGCTGTGTTCACTCAGTGTGGACGCGGTGTTGACGCTGTGTTCACTCAGTGTGGGTGCGGTGTTGTCGATGTGGTTACTCAGTGTTGGTGCGGTGTTGACGCTGTGTTCACTCAGTGTCGGTGCGGTGTTGTCGCTGTGTTCCCTCAGTGTTGCTGCGGTGTTGACGATGTGTTCACTCAGTGTCGGTGCGGTAGTGACACGGTGTTCACTCAGTGTAGGTGCGGTGTTGACGCTGTGTTCACTCAGTGTCGGTGCGGTGTTGACGCTGTGTTCACTCAGTGTCGGTGCGGTGTTGACGTTTTGTTCACTCAGTGTCGGTGCGGTGTTGACGTTTTGTTCACTCAGTGTCGGTGCGGTGTTGACGCTGTGTTCACGCAGTGTCGGTGTGGTGTTCACGTTTTGTTCACTCAGTGTCAGCGCGGTGTTGACACTGCGTTCACTCAGTGTCGGTGCGGTGTTGACGCTGTGTTCACTCGGTGTCGGCGCAGTGTTGACACTGTGTTCACTCAGTGTGGGCGCCGTGTTGACGCTGTGTTCACTCAGTGTTGGTGCGGTGTTGACGATGTGGTTACTCAGTGTTGGTGCGGTGTTGACGATGTGTTCACTCAGTGTTGGTGCGGTATTGACGCTGCTTTCACTCAGTTTTGGTGCGGTGTTGACGCTGTGTTCACCTCGTGTGGGTGCGGTGTTGATGCTGTGTTCCCTCCGTGTTGGTGCGGTGTTGACGCTGTGTTCACTCAGTGTCGGTGCGGTGTTGGCGCTGTGTTCACTCAGTGTCAGCGCGGTGTTGACGCTGTGTTCACTCAGTGTCAGCGCGGTGTTGACGCTCTGTTCACTCAGTGTTGGTGCGGTGTTGACGCTGTGTTCACTCAGTGTCGGTGCGGTGTTGGCGCTGTGTTCACTCAGTGTGGGCGCGATGTTGATGCTGTGTTCACCTAGTGTGGGTGCGGTGTTGACGCTGTGTTGACTCAGTGTGGGCGCGGTGTTGATGCTGTGTTCACTCAGTGTCGGCGCAGTGGTGACGCTGTGTTCACTCAGTGTTGGTGCGGTGTTGACGCTGTGTTCACTCAGTGTTGGTGCGGTGTTGACGCTTTGTTCACTCGGTGTCGGCGCAGTGTTGACGCTGTGTTCACTCAGTGTTGGTGCGGTGTTGACGCTGTTTTCACTCAGTGTTGACGCTGTGTTCAGTCAGTGTGGGTGCGGTGTCGACGCTGTGTTCACTCAGTGTCAGCGCGGTGTTGACGCTGTGTTCACTCAGTGTCGGTGCGGTGTTGACACTGTGTTCACGCAGTGTCGGTGAGGTCTTGACGGTGTGTTCACTCAGTGTCGGTGCGGTGTTGACGTTTTGTTCACTCAGTGTCAGCGCGGTGTTGACGCTGCGTTCAGTCTGTGTCGGTGCGGTGTTGACACTGTGTTCACTCGGTGTCGGTGCAGTGTTGACACTGTGTTCACTCAGCGTGGGCGTCGTGTTGACGCTGTGTTCACTCAGTGTTGGTGCGGTATTGACGCTGCTTTCACTCAGTTTTGGTGCGGTGTTGACGCTGTGTTCCCTCAGTGTTGGTGCGGTATTGACGCTGCTTTCACTCAGTTTTGGTGCGGTGTTGACGCTGTGTTCCCTCAGTGTTGGTGCGGTGTTGACGCTGTGTTCACTCAGTGTCGGTGCGGTGTTGTCGCTGTGTTCCCTCAGTGTTGCTGCGGTGTTGACGCTGTGTTCACTCAGTGTCGGTGCGGTGTTGGCGCTGTGTTCACTCAGTGTGGGCGCGAGGTTGATGCTGTGTTCACCTAGTGTGGGTGCGGTGTTGACGCTGTGTTCACTCAGTGTTGGTGCGGTGTTGACGCTGTGTTCACTCAGTGTTGGTGCGGTGTTGACGCTTTGTTCACTCAGTGTTGGTGCGGTGTTGACGCTGTGTTCACTCAGTGTTGGTGTGGTGTTGACGCTTTGTTCACTCAGTGTTGGTGCGGTGTTGACGCTGTGTTCACTCAGTGTGGGTGCGGTGTTGACGATGTGGTTACTTAGTGTTAGTGCGGTGTTGACGATGTGGTTACTTAGTGTTGGTGCGGTGTTGACGCTTTGTTCACTCAGTGTCGGTGCGGTGTTGACGCTGTGTTCACTCAGTGTCGGTGCGGTGTTGACGCTGTGTTCACTCAGTGTTGGTGCGGTGTTGACGCTTTGTTCACTCAGTGTCGGTGCGGTGTTGACGCTGTGTTCACTCAGTGTTGGTGCGGTGTTGACGCTTTGTTCACTCAGTGTTGGTGCGGTGTTGACGCTTTGTTCACTCAGTGTCGGTGCGGTGTTGGCGCTGTGTTCACTCAGTGTCGGTGCAGTGTTGACGCTCTGTTCACTCAGTGTGGGCGCGGTGTTGACGCTGTGTTCACTCAGTGTGGGCGCGGTGTTGACGCTGTGTTCACTCAGTGTGGGCGCGGTGTTGACGATGAGGTTACTCAGTGTTGGTGCGGTGTCGACGCTGTGTTCACTCAGTGTTGGTGCTGTGTTGACGATGAGGTTACTCAGTGTTGGTGCGGTGTTGACGATGTGGTTCCTCAGTGTTGGTGCGGTGTCGACGCTGTGTTCACTTAGTGTCGGCGCTGTGTTCACTCAGTGTGGACGCGGTGTTGACGCTGTGTTCACTCAGTGTGGGCGCGGTGTTGACGCTGTGTTCACTCAGTGTGGGCGCGGTGTTGACGCTGTGTTCACTCAGTGTGGGCGCGGTGTTGACGCTGTGTTCACTCAGTGTGGGCGCGGTGTTGACGATGAGGTTACTCAGTGTTGGTGCGGTGTCGACGCTGTGTTCACTCAGTGTTGGTGCTGTGTTGACGATGAGGTTACTCAGTGTTGGTGCGGTGTTGACGATGTGGTTCCTCAGTGTTGGTGCGGTGTTGACGCTGCGTTCACTCAGTGTCAGTGCGGTGTTGACGCTGCGTTCACTCACTGTCAGCGCGGTGTTGACGCTCTGTTCACTCAGTGTCAAAGCTGAGTTCACTCAGTGTCAGCGCGGTGTCGACGCTGAGTTCACGCAGTGTCCGTGCGGTGTTGACACTGTGTTCACGCAGTGTCGGTGCGGTGTTGACGCTGTGTTCACTGAGTGTCGGTGCGGGGTTGACGCTGAGTTCACTCAGTGTGGGCGCGGTGTTGACGCTGCGTTCACTCAGTGTCAGCGCGATGTTGACGCTGCGTTCACTCAGTGTCAGCGCGGTGTTGACGCTGCGTTCACTCACTGTCAGCGCGGTGTTGACGCTGTGTTCACTCACTGTCAGCGCGGTGTTGACGCTGTGTTCACTCAGTGTTGCTGCGGTGTTGACGCTGTGTTCACTCAGTGTCAAAGCTGAGTTCACTCAGTGTCGGTGCGGTGCTGACGCTGTGTTCACGCAGTGTCGGTGCGGTGTTTACACTGTGTTCACGCAGTGTCGGTGCGGTGTTTACACTGTGTTCATGCAGTGTCGGTGCGGTGTTGACGCTGTGTTCACGCAGTGTCGGTGCGGTGTTTACACTGTGTTCACGCAGTGTCGGTGCGGTGTTTACACTGTGTTCACGCAGTGTCGGTGCGGTGTTTACACTGTGTTCACGCAGTGTCGGTGCGGTGTTTACACTGTGTTCATGCAGTGTCGGTGCGGTGTTTACACTGTGTTCACGCAGTGTCGGTGCGGTGTTTACACTGTGTTCACTCAGTGTCGGTGCGGTGTTGACGCTGTGTTCACTCAGTGTCGGTGCGGTGTTGACGTTTTGTTCACTCAGTGTCGGTGCGGTGTTGACGCTGTGTTCACTCAGTGTCAGCGCGGTGTTGACACTGCGTTCACTCAGTGTCGGTGCGGTGTTGACGCTGTGTTCACTCAGTGTCGGTGCGGTGTTGGCGCTGTGTTCACTCAGTGTGGGCGCGATGTTGATGCTGTGTTGACTCAGTGTTGGTGCGGTGTTGACGCTGTGTTGACTCAGTGTTGGTGCGGTGTTGACGCTGTGTTCCCTCAGTGTTGGTGCGGTGTTGACGCTGTGTTCCCTCAGTGTTGCTGCGGTGTTGACGCTGTGTTCCCTCAGTGTTGCTGCGGTGTTGACGCTGTGTTCACTCAGTGTTGGTGCGGTGTTGGCGCTGTGTTCACTCAGTGTGGGCGCGATGTTGATGCTGTGTTCACTCAGTGTCGGCGCAGTGGTGACGCTGTGTTCACTCAGTGTTGGTGCGGTGTTGACGCTGTGTTGACTCAGTGTGGGCGCGGTGTTGACGCTTTGTTCACTCGGTGTCGGCGCAGTGGTGACGCTGTGTTCACCTAGTGTGGGTGCGGTGTTGACGCTGTGTTGACTCAGTGTGGGCGCGGTGTTGATGCTGTGTTCACTCAGTGTCGGCGCAGTGGTGACGCTGTGTTCACTCAGTGTTGGTGCGGTGTTGACGCTGTGTTCACTCAGTGTTGGTGCGGTGTTGACGCTTTGTTCACTCGGTGTCGGCGCAGTGTTGACGCTGTGTTCACTCAGTGTTGGTGCGGTGTTGACGCTGTGTTCACTCGGTGTCGGCGCAGTGTTGACGCTGTGTTCACTCAGTGTGGGCGCAGTGGTGACGCTGTGTTCACTCGGTGTCGGCGCAGTGTTGACGCTGTGTTCACTCAGTGTCAGCGCGGTGTCGACGCTGTGTTCACTCAGTGTCAGCGCGGTGTCGACGCTGTGTTCACTCAGTGTCAGCGCGGTGTTGACGCTGTGTTCACTCAGTGTTGGTGCGGTGTTGACACTGTGTTCACTCAGTGTCGGTGCGGTGTTGACGCTGTGTTCACTCAGTGTCGGTGCGGTGTTGACACTGTGTTCATGCAGTGTCGCTGCGGTGCTGACACTGTGTTCACGCAGTGTCGGTGCGGTGTTGACGCTGTGTTCACTCAGTGTCGGTGCGGTGTTGACACTGTGTTCACGCAGTGTCGGTGCGGTGTTGACGCTGTGTTCACTCAGTGTCGGTGCGGTGTTGACACTGTGTTCATGCAGTGTCGCTGCGGTGCTGACACTGTGTTCACGCAGTGTCGGTGCGGTGTTGACGCTGTGTTCACTCAGTGTCGGTGCGGTGTTGATGCTGTGTTCACTCAGTGTCGGTGCGGTGTTTACACTGTGTTCACTCAGTGTCGGTGCGGTGTTTACACTGTGTTCACTCAGTGTCGGTGCGGTGTTTACACTGTGTTCACTCAGTGTCGGTGCGGTGCTGACACTGTGTTCACGCAGTGTTGGTGCGGTGCTGACACTGTGTTCACGCAGTGTCGGTGCGGTGTTGACGCTGTGTTCACTCAGTGTCGGTGCGGTGCTGACACTGTGTTCACTCAGTGTCGGTGCGGTGTTGACGCTGTGTTCACTCAGTGTCGGTGCGGTGTTGACGCTGTGTTCACGCAGTGTCGGTGCGGTGCTGACACTGTGTTCACGCAGTGTTGGTGCGGTGCTGACACTGTGTTCACGCAGTGTCGGTGCGGTGTTGACGCTGTGTTCACTCAGTGTCGGTGCGGTGTTGACACTGTGTTCATGCAGTGTCGCTGCGGTGCTGACACTGTGTTCACGCAGTGTCGGTGCGGTGTTGACGCTGTGTTCACTCAGTGTCGGTGCGGTGTTGACACTGTGTTCATGCAGTGTCGCTGCGGTGCTGACACTGTGTTCACGCAGTGTCGGTGCGGTGTTGACACTGTGTTCATGCAGTGTCGGTGCGGTGTTGACGCTGTGTTCACGCAGTGTCGGTGCGGTGCTGACACTGTGTTCACGCAGTGTTGGTGCGGTGCTGACACTGTGTTCACGCAGTGTCGGTGCGGTGTTGACGCTGTGTTCACTCAGTGTCAGTGCGGTGTTGACGTTTTGTTCACTCAGTGTGGGTGCGGTGTTGACACTGTGTTCACGCAGTGTCGGTGAGGTCTTGACGGTGTGTTCACTCAGTGTCGGTGCGGTGTTGACGTTTTGTTCACTCAGTGTCAGCGCGGTGTTGACGCTGCGTTCAGTCTGTGTCGGTGCGGTGTTGACACTGTGTTCACTCCGTGTCGGTGCAGTGTTGACACTGTGTTCACTCAGCGTGGGCGTCGTGTTGACGCTGTGTTCACTCAGTGTTGGTGCGGTATTGACGCTGCTTTCACTCAGTTTTGGTGCGGTGTTGACGCTGTGTTCCCTCAGTGTTGGTGCGGTATTGACGCTGCTTTCACTCAGTTTTGGTGCGGTGTTGACGCTGTGTTCCCTCAGTGTTGGTGCGGTGTTGGCGCTGTGTTCACTCAGTGTGGGTGCGATGTTGATGCTGTGTTCACCTAGTGTGGGTGCGGTGTTGACGCTGTGTTGACTCAGTGTGGGCGCGGTGTTGATGCTGTGTTCACTCAGTGTCGGCGCAGTGGTGACGCTGTGTTCACTCAGTGTTGGTGCGGTGTTGACGCTGTGTTCACTCAGTGTTGGTGCGGTGTTGACGCTTTGTTCACTCGGTGTCGGCGCAGTGTTGACGCTGTGTTCACTCAGTGTTGGTGCGGTGTTGACGCTGTGTTCACTCAGTGTGGGCGCAATGTTGATGCTGTGTCCACCTAGTGTGGGTGCGGTGTTGATGCTGTGTTCACTCAGTGTCAGCGCGGTGTTGACGCTGTGTTCACTCAGTGTCAGCGCGGTGTTGACGCTGTGTTCACTCAGTGTCAGCGCGGTGTTGACGCTCTGTTCACTCAGTGTTGGTGCGGTGTTGACGCTGTGTTCACTCAGTGTCGGTGCGGTGTTGGCGCTGTGTTCACTCAGTGTGGGCGCGATGTTGATGCTGTGTTCACCTAGTGTGGGTGCGGTGTTGACGCTGTGTTGACTCAGTGTGGGCGCGGTGTTGATGCTGTGTTCACTCAGTGTCGGCGCAGTGGTGACGCTGTGTTCACTCAGTGTTGGTGCGGTGTTGACGCTGTGTTCACTCAGTGTTGGTGCGGTGTTGACGCTTTGTTCACTCGGTGTCGGCGCAGTGTTGACGCTGTGTTCACTCAGTGTTGGTGCGGTGTTGACGCTGTGTTCACTCGGTGTCGGCGCAGTGTTGACGCTGTGTTCACTCAGTGTGGGCGCAGTGGTGACGCTGTGTTCACTCGGTGTCGGCGCAGTGTTGACGCTGTGTTCACTCAGTGTGGGCGCAGTGTCGGCGCTGTTTTCACTCAGTGTTGACGCTGTGTTCAGTCAGTGTGGGTGCGGTGTCGACGCTGTGTTCACTCAGTGTCAGCGCGGTGTTGACGTTTTGTTCACTCAGTGTTGGTGCGGTGTTGACACTGTGTTCACGCAGTGTCGGTGAGGTCTTGACGGTGTGTTCACTCAGTGTCGGTGCGGTGTTGACGTTTTGTTCACTCAGTGTCAGCGCGGTGTTGACGCTGCGTTCAGTCTGTGTCGGTGCGGTGTTGACACTGTGTTCACTCCGTGTCGGTGCAGTGTTGACACTGTGTTCACTCAGCGTGGGCGTCGTGTTGACGCTGTGTTCACTCAGTGTTGGTGCGGTATTGACGCTGCTTTCACTCAGTTTTGGTGCGGTGTTGACGCTGTGTTCCCTCAGTGTTGGTGCGGTATTGACGCTGCTTTCACTCTGTTTTGGTGCGGTGTTGACGCTGTGTTCCCTCAGTGTTGGTGCGGTGTTGACGCTGTGTTCACTCAGTGTCGGTGCGGTGTTGTCGCTGTGTTCCCTCAGTGTTGCTGCGGTGTTGACGCTGTGTTCACTCAGTGTCGGTGCGGTGTTGTCGCTGTGTTCCCTCAGTGTTGCTGCGGTGTTGACGCTGTGTTCACTCAGTGTCGGTGCGGTGTTGGCGCTGTGTTCACTCAGTGTGGGCGCGATGTTGATGCTGTGTTCACCTAGTGTGGGTGCGGTGTTGACGCTGTGTTCACTCAGTGTCAGCGCGGTGTTGACGCTGTGTTCACTCAGTGTCAGCGCGGTGTTGACGCTGTGTTCACTCAGTGTTGGTGCGGTGTTGACGCTTTGTTCACTCAGTGTCGGTGCGGTGTTGACGCTGTGTTCACTCCGTGTTGGTGCGGTGTTGACGCTTTGTTCACTCAGTGTCGGTGCGGTGTTGACGCTTTGTTCACTCAGTGTTGGTGCGGTGTTGACGCTGTGTTCACTCAGTGTCGGTGCAGTGTTGACGCTTTGTTCACTCAGTGTTGGTGCGGTGTTGACGCTGTGTTCACTCAGTGTGGGTGCGGTGTTGACGATGTGGTTACTTAGTGTTAGTGCGGTGTTGACGATGTGGTTACTTAGTGTTGGTGCGGTGTTGACGCTTTGTTCACTCAGTGTCGGTGCGGTGTTGACGCTGTGTTCACTCAGTGTCGGTGCGGTGTTGACGCTTTGTTCACTCAGTGTCGGTGCGGTGTTAACGCTGTGTTCACTCAGTGTTGGTGCGGTGTTGACGCTTTGTTCACTCAGTGTCGGTGCGGTGTTGACGCTGTGTTCACTCAGTGTTGGTGCGGTGTTGACGCTTTGTTCACTCAGTGTCGGTGCGGTGTTGACGCTGTGTTCACTCAGTGTTGGTGCAGTGTTGACGCTTTGTTCACTCAGTGTTGGTGCGGTGTTGGCGCTGTGTTCACTCAGTGTTGGTGCGGTGTTGACGCTTTGTTCACTCGGTGTCGGCGCAGTGTTGACGCTGTGTTCACTCAGTGTTGGTGCGGTGTTGACGCTGTGTTCACTCGGTGTCGGCGCAGTGTTGACGCTGTGTTCACTCAGTGTGGGTGCGGTGTTGACGATGTGGTTACTTAGTGTTGGTGCGGTGTTGACGCTTTGTTCACTCGGTGTCGGCGCAGTGTTGACGCTGTGTTCACTCAGTGTTGGTGCGGTGTTGACGCTGTGTTCACTCGGTGTCGGCGCAGTGTTGACGCTGTGTTCACTCAGTGTGGGTGCGGTGTTGACGCTGTGTTCACTCAGTGTTGGTGCGGTGTTGACGCTGTGTTCACTCAGTGTTGGTGCGGTGTCGACGCTGTGTTCACTCAGTGTTGGTGCGGTGTCGACGCTGTGTTCACTCAGTGTTGGTGCGGTGTTGACGCTTTGTTCACTCAGTGTTGGTGCGGTGTTGACGCTTTGTTCACTCAGTGATGGTGCGGTGTTGACGCTGTGTTCACTCAGTGTTGGTGCGGTGTTGACGCTTTGTTCACTCAGTGTTGGTGCGGTGTTGACGCTGTGTTCACTCAGTGTTGGTGCGGTGTCGACGCTGTGTTCACTCAGTGTTGGTGCGGTGTTGACGCTTTGTTCACTCAGTGTTGGTGCGGTGTTGACGCTTTGTTCACTCAGTGTTGGTGCGGTGTTGACGCTGTGTTCACTCAGTGTTGGTGCGGTGTTGACGCTTTGCTCACTCAGTGTCGGTGCGGTGTTGACTCTGTGTTCACTCAGTGTCGGTGCGGTGTTGACGCTGTGTTCACTCAGTGTGGGCGTGGTGTTGACGCTGTGTTCACTCAGCGTGGGCGCAGTGGTGACGCTGTGTTCACTCAGTGTTGGTGCGGTGTTGGCGCTGTGTTCACTCAGTGTTGGTGCGGTGTTGACGCTTTGTTCACTCGGTGTCGGCGCAGTGTTGACGCTGTGTTCACTCAGTGTTGGTGCGGTGTTGACGCTGTGTTCACTCGGTGTCGGCGCAGTGTTGACGCTGTGTTCACTCAGCGTGGGCGCAGTGGTGACGCTGTGTTCACTCAGTGTTGGTGCGGTGTTGGCGCTGTGTTCACTCAGTGTTGGTGCGGTGTCGACGTTGTGTTCACTCAGTGTTGGTGCTGTGTTGACGATGAGGTTACTCAGTGTTGGTGCGGTGTTGACGATGTGGTTCCTCAGTGTTGGTGCGGTGTCGACGCTGTGTTCACTTAGTGTCGGCGCTGAGTTCACTCAGTGTGGACGCGGTGTTGACGCTGTGTTCACTCAGTGTGGGCGCGGTGTTGACGCTGTGTTCACTCAGTGTGGGCGCGGTGTTGACGCTGTGTTCACTCAGTGTGGGCGCGGTGTTGACGCTGTGTTCACTCAGTGTGGGCGCGGTGTTGACGATGAGGTTACTCAGTGTTGGTGCGGTGTTGACGATGTGGTTCCTCAGTGTTGGTGCGGTGTTGACGCTGCGTTCACTCAGTGTCAGTGCGGTGTTGACGCTGCGTTCACTCACTGTCAGCGCGGTGTTGACGCTCTGTTCACTCAGTGTCAAAGCTGAGTTCACTCAGTGTCAGCGCGGTGTCGACGCTGAGTTCACGCAGTGTCCGTGCGGTGTTGACACTGTGTTCACGCAGTGTCGGTGCGGTGTTGACGCTGTGTTCACTGAGTGTCGGTGCGGGGTTGACGCTGAGTTCACTCAGTGTGGGCGCGGTGTTGACGCTGCGTTCACTCAGTGTCAGCGCGATGTTGACGCTGCGTTCACTCAGTGTCAGCGCGGTGTTGACGCTGCGTTCACTCACTGTCAGCGCGGTGTTGACGCTGTGTTCACTCAGTGTTGCTGCGGTGTTGACGCTGTGTTCACTCAGTGTCAAAGCTGAGTTCACTCAGTGTCTGTGCGGTGTTGACGCTGTGTTCACTCAGTGTCGGTGCGGGGTTGACGCTCTGTTCACTCACTGTCAGCGCGGTGTTGACACTGTGTTCACTCAGTGTTGGTGCGGTGTCGACGCTGTGTTCACTTAGTGTCGGCGCTGTGTTCACTCAGTGTGGGCGCGGTGTTGTCGCTGTGTTCCCTCAGTGTTGCTGCGGTGTTGACGATGTGTTCACTCAGTGTCGGTGCGGTAGTGACACGGTGTTCACTCAGTGTAGGTGCGGTGTTGACGCTGTGTTCACTCAGTGTCGGTGCGGTGTTGACGCTGTGTTCACTCAGTGTCGGTGCGGTGTTGACGTTTTGTTCACTCAGTGTCGGTGCGGTGTTGACGTTTTGTTCACTCAGTGTCGGTGCGGTGTTGACGCTGTGTTCACGCAGTGTCGGTGTGGTGTTGACGTTTTGTTCACTCAGTGTTGGTGCGGTGTTGACACTGTGTTCACTCAGTGTGGGCGCCGTGGTGACGCTGTGTTCACTCAGTGTCAGCGCGGTGTTGACACTGCGTTCACTCAGTGTCGGTGCGGTGTTGACGCTGTGTTCACTCGGTGTCGGTGCAGTGTTGACACTGTGTTCACTCAGTGTGGGCGCCGTGTTGACGCTGTGTTCACTCAGTGTTGGTGCGGTGTTGACGATGTGGTTACTCAGTGTTGGTGCGGTGTTGACGATGTGTTCACTCAGTGTTGGTGCGGTATTGACGCTGCTTTCACTCAGTTTTGGTGCGGTGTTGACGCTGTGTTCACCTCGTGTGGGTGCGGTGTTGATGCTGTGTTCCCTCCGTGTTGGTGCGGTGTTGACGCTGTGTTCACTCAGTGTCGGTGCGGTGTTGGCGCTGTGTTCACTCAGTGTCAGCGCGGTGTTGACGCTGTGTTCACTCAGTGTCAGCGCGGTGTTGACGCTCTGTTCACTCAGTGTTGGTGCGGTGTTGACGCTGTGTTCACTCAGTGTCGGTGCGGTGTTGGCGCTGTGTTCACTCAGTGTGGGCGCGATGTTGATGCTGTGTTCACCTAGTGTGGGTGCGGTGTTGACGCTGTGTTGACTCAGTGTGGGCGCGGTGTTGATGCTGTGTTCACTCAGTGTCGGCGCAGTGGTGACGCTGTGTTCACTCAGTGTTGGTGCGGTGTTGACGCTGTGTTCACTCAGTGTTGGTGCGGTGTTGACGCTTTCTTCACTCGGTGTCGGCGCAGTGTTGACGCTGTGTTCACTCAGTGTTGGTGCGGTGTTGACGCTGTGTTCACTCGGTGTCGGCGCAGTGTTGACGCTGTGTTCACTCAGTGTGGGCGCAGTGGTGACGCTGTGTTCACTCGGTGTCGGCGCAGTGTTGACGCTGTGTTCACTCAGTGTGGGCGCAGTGTCGGCGCTGTTTTCACTCAGTGTTGACGCTGTGTTCACTCAGTGTGGGTGCGGTGTCGACGCTGTGTTCACTCAGTGTCAGCGCGGTGTTGACGCTGTGTTCACTCAGTGTCGGTGCGGTGTTGACACTGTGTTCACGCAGTGTCGGTGAGGTCTTGACGGTGTGTTCACTCAGTGTCGGTGCGGTGTTGACGTTTTGTTCACTCAGTGTCAGCGCGGTGTTGACGCTGCGTTCAGTCTGTGTCGGTGCGGTGTTGACACTGTGTTCACTCGGTGTCGGTGCAGTGTTGACACTGTGTTCACTCAGCGTGGGCGTCGTGTTGACGCTGTGTTCACTCAGTGTTGGTGCGGTATTGACGCTGCTTTCACTCAGTTTTGGTGCGGTGTTGACGCTGTGTTCCCTCAGTGTTGGTGCGGTATTGACGCTGCTTTCACTCAGTTTTGGTGCGGTGTTGACGCTGTGTTCCCTCAGTGTTGGTGCGGTGTTGACGCTGTGTTCACTCAGTGTCGGTGCGGTGTTGTCGCTGTGTTCCCTCAGTGTTGCTGCGGTGTTGACGCTGTGTTCACTCAGTGCCGGTGCGGTGTTGGCGCTGTGTTCACTCAGTGTGGGCGCGAGGTTGATGCTGTGTTCACCTAGTGTGGGTGCGGTGTTGACGCTGTGTTCACTCAGTGTTGGTGCGGTGTTGACGCTGTGTTCACTCAGTGTTGGTGCGGTGTTGACGCTTTGTTCACTCAGTGTCGGTGCGGTGTTGACGCTGTGTTCACTCAGTGTTGGTGCGGTGTTGACGCTTTGTTCACTCAGTGTCGGTGCGGTGTTGACGCTTTGTTCACTCAGTGTTGGTGCGGTGTTGACGCTGTGTTCACTCAGTGTCGGTGCAGTGTTGACGCTTTGTTCACTCAGTGTTGGTGCGGTGTTGACGCTGTGTTCACTCAGTGTGGGTGCGGTGTTGACGATGTGGTTACTTAGTGTTAGTGCGGTGTTGACGATGTGGTTACTTAGTGTTGGTGCGGTGTTGACGCTTTGTTCACTCAGTGTCGGTGCGGTGTTGACGCTGTGTTCACTCAGTGTCGGTGCGGTGTTGACGCTGTGTTCACTCAGTGTTGGTGCGGTGTTGACGCTTTCTTCACTCGGTGTCGGCGCAGTGTTGACGCTGTGTTCACTCAGTGTTGGTGCGGTGTTGACGCTGTGTTCACTCGGTGTCGGCGCAGTGTTGACGCTGTGTTCACTCAGTGTGGGCGCAGTGGTGACGCTGTGTTCACTCGGTGTCGGCGCAGTGTTGACGCTGTGTTCACTCAGTGTGGGCGCAGTGTCGGCGCTGTTTTCACTCAGTGTTGACGCTGTGTTCACTCAGTGTGGGTGCGGTGTCGACGCTGTGTTCACTCAGTGTCAGCGTGGTGTTGACGCTGTGTTCACTCAGTGTCGGTGCGGTGTTGACACTGTGTTCACGCAGTGTCGGTGAGGTCTTGACGGTGTGTTCACTCAGTGTCGGTGCGGTGTTGACGTTTTGTTCACTCAGTGTCAGCGCGGTGTTGACGCTGCGTTCAGTCTGTGTCGGTGCGGTGTTGACACTGTGTTCACTCGGTGTCGGTGCAGTGTTGACACTGTGTTCACTCAGCGTGGGCGTCGTGTTGACGCTGTGTTCACTCAGTGTTGGTGCGGTATTGACGCTGCTTTCACTCAGTTTTGGTGCGGTGTTGACGCTGTGTTCCCTCAGTGTTGGTGCGGTATTGACGCTGCTTTCACTCAGTTTTGGTGCGGTGTTGACGCTGTGTTCCCTCAGTGTTGGTGCGGTGTTGACGCTGTGTTCACTCAGTGTCGGTGCGGTGTTGTCGCTGTGTTCCCTCAGTGTTGCTGCGGTGTTGACGCTGTGTTCACTCAGTGCCGGTGCGGTGTTGGCGCTGTGTTCACTCAGTGTGGGCGCGAGGTTGATGCTGTGTTCACCTAGTGTGGGTGCGGTGTTGACGCTGTGTTCACTCAGTGTTGGTGCGGTGTTGACGCTGTGTTCACTCAGTGTTGGTGCGGTGTTGACGCTTTGTTCACTCAGTGTCGGTGCGGTGTTGACGCTGTGTTCACTCAGTGTTGGTGCGGTGTTGACGCTTTGTTCACTCAGTGTCGGTGCGGTGTTGACGCTTTGTTCACTCAGTGTTGGTGCGGTGTTGACGCTGTGTTCACTCAGTGTCGGTGCAGTGTTGACGCTTTGTTCACTCAGTGTTGGTGCGGTGTTGACGCTGTGTTCACTCAGTGTGGGTGCGGTGTTGACGATGTGGTTACTTAGTGTTAGTGCGGTGTTGACGATGTGGTTACTTAGTGTTGGTGCGGTGTTGACGCTTTGTTCACTCAGTGTCGGTGCGGTGTTGACGCTGTGTTCACTCAGTGTCGGTGCGGTGTTGACGCTGTGTTCACTCAGTGCCGGTGCGGTGTTGGCGCTGTGTTCACTCAGTGTGGGCGCGAGGTTGATGCTGTGTTCACCTAGTGTGGGTGCGGTGTTGACGCTGTGTTCACTCAGTGTTGGTGCGGTGTTGACGCTGTGTTCACTCAGTGTTGGTGCGGTGTTGACGCTTTGTTCACTCAGTGTCGGTGCGGTGTTGACGCTGTGTTCACTCAGTGTTGGTGCGGTGTTGACGCTTTGTTCACTCAGTGTCGGTGCGGTGTTGACGCTTTGTTCACTCAGTGTTGGTGCGGTGTTGACGCTGTGTTCACTCAGTGTCGGTGCAGTGTTGACGCTTTGTTCACTCAGTGTTGGTGCGGTGTTGACGCTGTGTTCACTCAGTGTGGGTGCGGTGTTGACGATGTGGTTACTTAGTGTTAGTGCGGTGTTGACGATGTGGTTACTTAGTGTTGGTGCGGTGTTGACGCTTTGTTCACTCAGTGTCGGTGCGGTGTTGACGCTGTGTTCACTCAGTGTCGGTGCGGTGTTGACGCTGTGTTCACTCAGTGTTGGTGCGGTGTTGACGCTTTCTTCACTCGGTGTCGGCGCAGTGTTGACGCTGTGTTCACTCAGTGTTGGTGCGGTGTTGACGCTGTGTTCACTCGGTGTCGGCGCAGTGTTGACGCTGTGTTCACTCAGTGTGGGCGCAGTGGTGACGCTGTGTTCACTCGGTGTCGGCGCAGTGTTGACGCTGTGTTCACTCAGTGTGGGCGCAGTGTCGGCGCTGTTTTCACTCAGTGTTGACGCTGTGTTCACTCAGTGTGGGTGCGGTGTCGACGCTGTGTTCACTCAGTGTCAGCGCGGTGTTGACGCTGTGTTCACTCAGTGTCGGTGCGGTGTTGACACTGTGTTCACGCAGTGTCGGTGAGGTCTTGACGGTGTGTTCACTCAGTGTCGGTGCGGTGTTGACGTTTTGTTCACTCAGTGTCAGCGCGGTGTTGACGCTGCGTTCAGTCTGTGTCGGTGCGGTGTTGACACTGTGTTCACTCGGTGTCGGTGCAGTGTTGACACTGTGTTCACTCAGCGTGGGCGTCGTGTTGACGCTGTGTTCACTCAGTGTTGGTGCGGTATTGACGCTGCTTTCACTCAGTTTTGGTGCGGTGTTGACGCTGTGTTCCCTCAGTGTTGGTGCGGTATTGACGCTGCTTTCACTCAGTTTTGGTGCGGTGTTGACGCTGTGTTCCCTCAGTGTTGGTGCGGTGTTGACGCTGTGTTCACTCAGTGTCGGTGCGGTGTTGTCGCTGTGTTCCCTCAGTGTTGCTGCGGTGTTGACGCTGTGTTCACTCAGTGCCGGTGCGGTGTTGGCGCTGTGTTCACTCAGTGTGGGCGCGAGGTTGATGCTGTGTTCACCTAGTGTGGGTGCGGTGTTGACGCTGTGTTCACTCAGTGTTGGTGCGGTGTTGACGCTGTGTTCACTCAGTGTTGGTGCGGTGTTGACGCTTTGTTCACTCAGTGTCGGTGCGGTGTTGACGCTGTGTTCACTCAGTGTTGGTGCGGTGTTGACGCTTTGTTCACTCAGTGTCGGTGCGGTGTTGACGCTTTGTTCACTCAGTGTTGGTGCGGTGTTGACGCTGTGTTCACTCAGTGTCGGTGCAGTGTTGACGCTTTGTTCACTCAGTGTTGGTGCGGTGTTGACGCTGTGTTCACTCAGTGTGGGTGCGGTGTTGACGATGTGGTTACTTAGTGTTAGTGCGGTGTTGACGATGTGGTTACTTAGTGTTGGTGCGGTGTTGACGCTTTGTTCACTCAGTGTCGGTGCGGTGTTGACGCTGTGTTCACTCAGTGTCGGTGCGGTGTTGACGCTGTGTTCACTCAGTGTTGGTGCGGTGTTGACGCTTTGTTCACTCAGTGTCGGTGCGGTGTTGACGCTGTGTTCACTCAGTGTTGGTGCGGTGTTGACGCTTTGTTCACTCAGTGTTGGTGCGGTGTTGACGCTTTGTTCACTCAGTGTCGGTGCGGTGTTGGCGCTGTGTTCACTCAGTGTCGGTGCAGTGTTGACGCTGTGTTCACTCAGTGTGGGCGCGGTGTTGACGCTGTGTTCACTCAGTGTGGGCGCGGTGTTGACGCTGTGTTCACTCAGTGTGGGCGCGGTGTTGACGATGAGGTTACTCAGTGTTGGTGCGGTGTCGACGCTGTGTTCACTCAGTGTTGGTGCTGTGTTGACGATGAGGTTACTCAGTGTTGGTGCGGTGTTGACGATGTGGTTCCTCAGTGTTGGTGCGGTGTCGACGCTGTGTTCACTTAGTGTCGGCGCTGTGTTCACTCAGTGTGGACGCGGTGTTGACGCTGTGTTCACTCAGTGTGGGCGCGGTGTTGACGCTGTGTTCACTCAGTGTGGGCGCGGTGTTGACGCTGTGTTCACTCAGTGTGGGCGCGGTGTTGACGCTGTGTTCACTCAGTGTGGGCGCGGTGTTGACGCTGTGTTCACTCAGTGTGGGCGCGGTGTTGACGATGAGGTTACTCAGTGTTGGTGCGGTGTCGACGCTGTGTTCACTCAGTGTTGGTGCTGTGTTGACGATGAGGTTACTCAGTGTTGGTGCGGTGTTGACGATGTGGTTCCTCAGTGTTGGTGCGGTGTTGACGCTGCGTTCACTCAGTGTCAGTGCGGTGTTGACGCTGCGTTCACTCAGTGTCAAAGCTGAGTTCACTCAGTGTCAGCGCGGTGTCGACGCTGAGTTCACGCAGTGTCCGTGCGGTGTTGACACTGTGTTCACGCAGTGTCGGTGCGGTGTTGACACTGTGTTCACTGAGTGTCGGTGCGGGGTTGACGCTGAGTTCACTCAGTGTGGGCGCGGTGTTGACGCTGCGTTCACTCAGTGTCAGCGCGATGTTGACGCTGCGTTCACTCAGTGTCAGCGCGGTGTTGACGCTGCGTTCACTCACTGTCAGCGCGGTGTTGACGCTGTGTTCACTCAGTGTTGCTGCGGTGTTGACGCTGTGTTCACTCAGTGTCAAAGCTGAGTTCACTCAGTGTCTGTGCGGTGTTGACGTTGTGTTCACTCAGTGTCAAAGCTGTGTTCACTCAGTGTCGGTGCGGTGTTGACGCTGTGTTCACTCAGTGTCGGTGCGGGGTTGACGCTCTGTTCACTCAGTGCCAGTGCGGTTGTGACACTGTGTTCACTCAGTGTCGGTGCGGTGTTGTCACTGTGTTCAGGCAGTGTCGGTGCGGTGTCGACGCTGTGTTCACTCAGTGTGGGTGCGGTGTTGACGATGTGGTTACTCAGTGTTGGTGCGGTGTTGACGCTGTGTTCACTCAGTGTCGGTGCGGTGTTGTCGCTGTGTTCCCTCAGTGTCGGTGCGGTGTTGACGCTGTGTTCACTCAGTGTCGGTGCGGTGTTGACACTGTGTTCACGCAGTGTCGGTGCGGTGTTTACACTGTGTTCATGCAGTGTCGGTGCGGTGCTGGCACTGTGTTCACTCAGTGTCGGTGCGGTGTTGACGTTTTGTTCACTCAGTGTCGGTGCGGTGTTGACGTTTTGTTCACTCAGTGTCGGTGCGGTGTTGACGTTTTGTTCACTCAGTGTCGGTGCGGTGTTGACGCTGCGTTCACTCAGTGTCGGTGCGGTGTTGACGTTTTGTTCACTCAGTGTCGGTGCGGTGTTGATGCTGTGTTCACTCAGTGTCGGTGCGGTGTTGATGCTGTGTTCACTCAGTGTTGGTGCGGTGTTGACGCTGCGTTCACTCAGTGTCGGTGCGGTGTTGACGTTTTGTTCACGCAGTGTCGGTGCGGTGTTGACGTTTTGTTCACTCAGTGTCAGCGCGGTGTTGACACTGCGTTCACTCAGTGTCGGTGCGGTGTTGACGCTGTGTTCACTCGGTGTCGGTGCAGTGTTGACACTGTGTTCACTCAGTGTGGGCGCCGTGTTGACGCTGTGTTCACTCAGTGTTGGTGCGGTGTTGACGATGTGGTTACTCAGTGTTGGTGCGGTGTTGACGATGTGTTCACTCAGTGTTGGTGCGGTATTGACGCTGCTTTCACTCAGTTTTGGTGCGGTGTTGACGCTGTGTTCACCTCGTGTGGGTGCGGTGTTGATGCTGTGTTCCCTCCGTGTTGGTGCGGTGTTGACGCTGTGTTCACTCAGTGTCGGTGCGGTGTTGGCGCTGTGTTCACTCAGTGTCAGCGCGGTGTTGACGCTGTGTTCACTCAGTGTCAGCGCGGTGTTGACGCTCTGTTCACTCAGTGTTGGTGCGGTGTTGACGCTGTGTTCACTCAGTGTCGGTGCGGTGTTGGCGCTGTGTTCACTCAGTGTGGGCGCGATGTTGATGCTGTGTTCACCTAGTGTGGGTGCGGTGTTGACGCTGTGTTGACTCAGTGTGGGCGCGGTGTTGATGCTGTGTTCACTCAGTGTCGGCGCAGTGGTGACGCTGTGTTCACTCAGTGTTGGTGCGGTGTTGACGCTGTGTTCACTCAGTGTTGGTGCGGTGTTGACGCTTTGTTCACTCGGTGTCGGCGCAGTGTTGACGCTGTGTTCACTCAGTGTTGGTGCGGTGTTGACGCTGTGTTCACTCAGTGTGGGCGCAATGTTGATGCTGTGTCCACCTCGTGTGGGTGCGGTGTTGATGCTGTGTTCACTCAGTGTCAGCGCGGTGTTGACGCTGTGTTCACTCAGTGTCAGCGCGGTGTTGACGCTGTGTTCACTCAGTGTCAGCGCGGTGTTGACGCTCTGTTCACTCAGTGTTGGTGCGGTGTTGACGCTGTGTTCACTCAGTGTCGGTGCGGTGTTGGCGCTGTGTTCACTCAGTGTGGGCGCGATGTTGATGCTGTGTTCACCTAGTGTGGGTGCGGTGTTGACGCTGTGTTGACTCAGTGTGGGCGCGGTGTTGATGCTGTGTTCACTCAGTGTCGGCGCAGTGGTGACGCTGTGTTCACTCAGTGTTGGTGCGGTGTTGACGCTGTGTTCACTCAGTGTTGGTGCGGTGTTGACGCTTTGTTCACTCGGTGTCGGCGCAGTGTTGACGCTGTGTTCACTCAGTGTTGGTGCGGTGTTGACGCTGTGTTCACTCGGTGTCGGCGCAGTGTTGACGCTGTGTTCACTCAGTGTGGGCGCAGTGGTGACGCTGTGTTCACTCGGTGTCGGCGCAGTGTTGACGCTGTGTTCACTCAGTGTGGGCGCAGTGTCGGCGCTGTTTTCACTCAGTGTTGACGCTGTGTTCAGTCAGTGTGGGTGCGGTGTCGACGCTGTGTTCACTCAGTGTCAGCGCGGTGTTGACGCTGTGTTCACTCAGTGTCGGTGCGGTGTTGACACTGTGTTCATGCAGTGTCGCTGCGGTGCTGACACTGTGTTCACGCAGTGTCGGTGCGGTGTTGACGCTGTGTTCACTCAGTGTCGGTGCGGTGTTGACACTGTGTTCACGCAGTGTCGGTGAGGTCTTGACGGTGTGTTCACTCAGTGTCGGTGCGGTGTTGACGTTTTGTTCACTCAGTGTCAGCGCGGTGTTGACGCTGCGTTCAGTCTGTGTCGGTGCGGTGTTGACACTGTGTTCACTCCGTGTCGGTGCAGTGTTGACACTGTGTTCACTCAGCGTGGGCGTCGTGTTGACGCTGTGTTCACTCAGTGTTGGTGCGGTATTGACGCTGCTTTCACTCAGTTTTGGTGCGGTGTTGACGCTGTGTTCCCTCAGTGTTGGTGCGGTATTGACGCTGCTTTCACTCAGTTTTGGTGCGGTGTTGACGCTGTGTTCCCTCAGTGTTGGTGCGGTGTTGACGCTGTGTTCACTCAGTGTGGGCGCGATGTTGATGCTGTGTTCACCTAGTGTGGGTGCGGTGTTGACGCTGTGTTGACTCAGTGTGGGCGCGGTGTTGATGCTGTGTTCACTCAGTGTCGGCGCAGTGGTGACGCTGTGTTCACTCAGTGTTGGTGCGGTGTTGACGCTGTGTTCACTCAGTGTTGGTGCGGTGTTGACGCTTTGTTCACTCGGTGTCGGCGCAGTGTTGACGCTGTGTTCACTCAGTGTTGGTGCGGTGTTGACGCTGTGTTCACTCAGTGTGGGCGCAATGTTGATGCTGTGTCCACCTAGTGTGGGTGCGGTGTTGATGCTGTGTTCACTCAGTGTCAGCGCGGTGTTGACGCTGTGTTCACTCAGTGTCAGCGCGGTGTTGACGCTGTGTTCACTCAGTGTCAGCGCGGTGTTGACGCTCTGTTCACTCAGTGTTGGTGCGGTGTTGACGCTGTGTTCACTCAGTGTCGGTGCGGTGTTGGCGCTGTGTTCACTCAGTGTGGGCGCGATGTTGATGCTGTGTTCACCTAGTGTGGGTGCGGTGTTGACGCTGTGTTGACTCAGTGTGGGCGCGGTGTTGATGCTGTGTTCACTCAGTGTCGGCGCAGTGGTGACGCTGTGTTCACTCAGTGTTGGTGCGGTGTTGACGCTGTGTTCACTCAGTGTTGGTGCGGTGTTGACGCTTTGTTCACTCGGTGTCGGCGCAGTGTTGACGCTGTGTTCACTCAGTGTGGGCGCAGTGGTGACGCTGTGTTCACTCGGTGTCGGCGCAGTGTTGACGCTGTGTTCACTCAGTGTGGGCGCAGTGTCGGCGCTGTTTTCACTCAGTGTTGACGCTGTGTTCAGTCAGTGTGGGTGCGGTGTCGACGCTGTGTTCACTCAGTGTCAGCGCGGTGTTGACGCTGTGTTCACTCAGTGTCGGTGCGGTGTTGACACTGTGTTCATGCAGTGTCGCTGCGGTGCTGACACTGTGTTCACGCAGTGTCGGTGCGGTGTTGACGCTGTGTTCACTCAGTGTCAGTGCGGTGTTGACGTTTTGTTCACTCAGTGTCGGTGCGGTGTTGACACTGTGTTCACGCAGTGTCGGTGAGGTCTTGACGGTGTGTTCACTCAGTGTCGGTGCGGTGTTGACGTTTTGTTCACTCAGTGTCAGCGCGGTGTTGACGCTGCGTTCCGTCTGTGTCGGTGCGGTGTTGACACTGTGTTCACTCCGTGTCGGTGCAGTGTTGACACTGTGTTCACTCAGCGTGGGCGTCGTGTTGACGCTGTGTTCACTCAGTGTTGGTGCGGTATTGACGCTGCTTTCACTCAGTTTTGGTGCGGTGTTGACGCTGTGTTCCCTCAGTGTTGGTGCGGTATTGACGCTGCTTTCACTCAGTTTTGGTGCGATGTTGACGCTGTGTTCCCTCAGTGTTGGTGCGGTGTTGACGCTGTGTTCACTCAGTGTCGGTGCGGTGTTGTCGCTGTGTTCCCTCAGTGTTGCTGCGGTGTTGACGCTGTGTTCACTCAGTGTCGGTGCGGTGTTGTCGCTGTGTTCCCTCAGTGTTGCTGCGGTGTTGACGCTGTGTTCACTCAGTGTCGGTGCGGTGTTGGCGCTGTGTTCACTCAGTGTGGGCGCGATGTTGATGCTGTGTTCACCTAGTGTGGGTGCGGTGTTGACGCTGTGTTCACTCAGTGTCAGCGCGGTGTTGACGCTGTGTTCACTCAGTGTCAGCGCGGTGTTGACGCTGTGTTCACTCAGTGTTGGTGCGGTGTTGACGCTTTGTTCACTCAGTGTCGGTGCGGTGTTGACGCTGTGTTCACTCCGTGTTGGTGCGGTGTTGACGCTTTGTTCACTCAGTGTCGGTGCGGTGTTGACGCTTTGTTCACTCAGTGGTGGTGCGGTGTTGACGCTGTGTTCACTCAGTGTGGGTGCGGTGTTGACGATGTGGTTACTTAGTGTAAGTGCGGTGTTGACGATGTGGTTACTTAGTGTTGGTGCGGTGTTGACGCTTTGTTCACTCAGTGTCGGTGCGGTGTTGACGCTGTGTTCACTCAGTGTCGGTGCGGTGTTGACGCTTTGTTCACTCAGTGTCGGTGCGGTGTTAACGCTGTGTTCACTCAGTGTTGGTGCGGTGTTGACGCTTTGTTCACTCAGTGTCGGTGCGGTGTTGACGCTGTGTTCACTCAGTGTTGGTGCGGTGTTGACGCTTTGTTCACTCAGTGTCGGTGCGGTGTTGACGCTGTGTTCACTCAGTGTTGGTGCAGTGTTGACGCTTTGTTCACTCAGTGTTGGTGCGGTGTTGGCGCTGTGTTCACTCAGTGTTGGTGCGGTGTTGACGCTTTGTTCACTCGGTGTCGGCGCAGTGTTGACGCTGTGTTCACTCAGTGTTGGTGCGGTGTTGACGCTGTGTTCACTCGGTGTCGGCGCAGTGTTGACGCTGTGTTCACTCAGTGTGGGTGCGGTGTTGACGATGTGGTTACTTAGTGTTGGTGCGGTGTTGACGCTTTGTTCACTCAGTGTCGGTGCGGTGTTGACGCTGTGTTCACTCAGTGTCGGTGCGGTGTTGATGCTGTGTTCACTCTGTGTTGGTGCGGTGTTGACGCTTTGTTCACTCAGTGTCGGTGCGGTGTTGACGCTGTGTTCACTCAGTGTTGGTGCGGTGTTGACGCTTTGTTCACTCAGTGTCGGTGCGGTGTTGACGCTGTGTTCACTCAGTGTTGGTGCGGTGTTGACGCTTTGTTCACTCAGTGTCGGTGCGGTGTTGACGCTGTGTTCACTCAGTGTTGGTGCAGTGTTGACGCTGTGTTCACTCAGTGTTGGTGCGGTGTTGGCGCTGTGTTCACTCAGTGTTGGTGCGGTGTTGACGCTGTGTTCACTCAGTGTTGGTGCGGTGTTGACGCTGTGTTCACTCAGTGTTGGTGCGGTGTTGACGCTTTGTTCACTCGGTGTTGGTGCGGTGTTGACGCTGTGTTCACTCAGTGTTGGTGCGGTGTTGACGCTTTGTTCACTCAGTGCGGTGTTGATGCTGTGCTCACTCAGTGTCAGTGCGGTGTTGATGCTGTGTTCACTCAGTGTCAGTGCGGTGTTGACGATGTGGTTACTCCGTGTTGGTGCGGTGTTGACGACGTGGTTACTCAGTGTTGGTGCGGTGTTGACGATGTGGTTACTCAGTGTTGGTGCGGTGTTGGCGATGTGTTCACTCAGTGTTGGTGCGGTGTTGACGCTTTGTTCACTCAGTGTTGGTGCGGTGTTGACGCTGTGTTCACTCAGTGTTGGTGCGGTGTTGACGCTGTGTTCACTCAGTGTTGGTGCGGTGTCGACGCTGTGTTCACTCAGTGTTGGTGCGGTGTCGACGCTGTGTTCACTCAGTGTTGGTGCGGTGTTGACGCTTTGTTCACTCAGTGTTGGTGCGGTGTTGACGCTTTGTTCACTCAGTGATGGTGCGGTGTTGACGCTGTGTTCACTCAGTGTTGGTGCGGTGTTGACGCTTTGTTCACTCAGTGTTGGTGCGGTGTTGACGCTGTGTTCACTCAGTGTTGGTGCGGTGTCGACGCTGTGTTCACTCAGTGTTGGTGCGGTGTTGACGCTTTGTTCACTCAGTGTTGGTGCGGTGTTGACGCTTTGTTCACTCAGTGTTGGTGCGGTGTTGACGCTGTGTTCACTCAGTGTTGGTGCGGTGTTGACGCTTTGCTCACTCAGTGTCGGTGCGGTGTTGACTCTGTGTTCACTCAGTGTCGGTGCGGTGTTGACGCTGTGTTCACTCAGTGTGGGCGTGGTGTTGACGCTGTGTTCACTCAGCGTGGGCGCAGTGGTGACGCTGTGTTCACTCGGTGTCGGCGCAGTGTTGACGCTGTGTTCACTCAGTGTGGGCGCAGTGTCGGTGCTGTTTTCACTCATTGTTGACGCTGTGTTCAGTCAGTGTGGGTGCGGTGTCGACGCTGTGTTCACTCAGTGTCGGTGCGGTGTTGACGCTGTGTTCACTCAGTGTCGGTGCGGTGTTGACGCTGTGTTCACTCAGTGTCGGTGCGGTGTTGACGCTGTGTTCACTCAGTGTTGGTGCGGTGTTGACGATGTGGTTACTCCGTGTTGGTGCGGTGTTGACGATGTGGTTACTCAGTGTTGGTGCGGTGTTGACGATGTGGTTACTCAGTGTGGGCGCGGTGTTGACGCTGTGTTCACTCAGTGTTGACGCTGTGTTCACTCAGTGTGGGCGCGGTGTTGACGATGAGGTTACTCAGTGTTGGTGCGGTGTCGACGCTGTGTTCACTCAGTGTTGGTGCTGTGTTGACGATGAGGTTACTCAGTGTTGGTGCGGTGTCGACGCTGTGTTCACTCAGTGTTGGTGCTGTGTTGACGATGAGGTTACTCAGTGTTGGTGCGGTGTTGACGATGTGGTTCCTCAGTGTTGGTGCGGTGTCGACGCTGTGTTCACTTAGTGTCGGCGCTGTGTTCACTCAGTGTGGACGCGGTGTTGACGCTGTGTTCACTCAGTGTGGGCGCGGTGTTGACGCTGTGTTCACTCAGTGTGGGCGCGGTGTTGACGCTGTGTTCACTCAGTGTGGGCGCGGTGTTGACGCTGTGTTCACTCAGTGTGGGCGCGGTGTCGACGATGAGGTTACTCAGTGTTGGTGCGGTGTCGACGCTGTGTTCACTCAGTGTTGGTGCTGTGTTGACGATGAGGTTACTCAGTGTTGGTGCGGTGTTGACGATGTGGTTCCTCAGTGTTGGTGCGGTGTTGACGCTGCGTTCACTCAGTGTCGGTGCGGTGTTGACGCTGCGTTCACTCACTGTCAGCGCGGTGTTGACGCTGCGTTCACTCACTGTCAGCGCGGTGTTGACGCTCTGTTCACTCAGTGTCAAAGCTGAGTTCACGCAGTGTCCGTGCGGTGTTGACACTGTGTTCACGCAGTGTCGGTGCGGCGTTGACGCTGTGTTCACTGAGTGTCGGTGCGGGGTTGACGCTGTGTTCACTGAGTGTCGGTGCGGGGTTGACGCTGAGTTCACTCAGTGTGGGCGCGGTGTTGACGCTGCGTTCACTCAGTGTCAGCGCGATGTTGACGCTGCGTTCACTCAGTGTCAGCGCGGTGTTGACGCTGCGTTCACTCACTGTCAGCGCGGTGTTGACGCTGTGTTCACTCAGTGTTGCTGCGGTGTTGACGCTGTGTTCACTCAGTGTCAAAGCTGAGTTCACTCAGTGTCTGTGCGGTGTTGACGCTCTGTTCACTCAGTGCCAGTGCGGTTGTGACACTGTGTTCACTCAGTGTCGGTGCGGTGTCGACGCTGCGTTCACTCAGTGTCGGTGCGGTGTTGACGCTGCGTTCACTCACTGTCAGCGCGGTGTTGACGCTGTGTTCACTCAGTGTTGCTGCGGTGTTGACGCTGTGTTCACTCAGTGTCAAAGCTGAGTTCACTCAGTGTCTGTGCGGTGTTGACGCTCTGTTCACTCAGTGCCAGTGCGGTTGTGACACTGTGTTCAGGCAGTGTCGGTGCGGTGTCGACGCTGTGTTCACTCAGTGTGGACGCGGTGTTGACGCTGTGTTCACTCAGTGTGGGTGCGGTGTTGACGATGTGGTTACTCAGTGTTGGTGCGGTGTTGTCGCTGTGTTCATGCAGTGTTGGTGCGGTGTTGTCGCTGTGTTCATGCAGTGTCGGTGCGGTGTTGACACTGTGTTCACTCAGTGTCGGTGCGGTGCTGGCACTGTGTTCACGCAGTGTCGGTGCGGTGTTGTCGCTGTGTTCACTCAGTGTCGGTGCGGTGCTGGCACTGTGTTCACTCAGTGTCGGTGCGGTGTCGACGCTGTGTTCACTCAGTGTGGACGCGGTGTTGACGCTGTGTTCACTCAGTGTAGGTGCGGTGTTGACGATGTGGTTACTCAGTGTGGGTGCGGTGTTGATGCTGTGTTCACTCAGTGTCGGTGCGGTGTTGTCGCTGTGTTCCCTCAGTGTCGGTGCGGTGTTGACGCTGTGTTCCCTCAGTGTCGGTGCGGTGTTGTCGCTGTGTTCCCTCAGTGTCGGTGCGGTGTTGTCGCTGTGTTCACTCAGTGTCGGTGCGGTGTTGACGCTGTGTTCCCTCAGTGTCGGTGCGGTGTTGACGCTCTGTTCACTCAGTGTCCGTGCGGTGTTGACACTGTGTTCACGCAGTGTCGGTGCGGTGTTTACACTGTGTTCACTCAGTGTCGGCGCGGTGTTGACGCTGTGTTCACTCAGTGTGGGCGCGGTGTTGACACTGTGTTCACTCAGTGTCGGTGCGGTGTTTATACTGTGTTCATGCAGTGTCGGTGCGGTGCTGACGTTTTGTTCACTCAGTGTCGGTGCGGTGTTGACGTTTTGTTCACTCAGTGTCGGTGCGGTGTTGACGTTTTGTTCACTCAGTGTCGGTGCGGTGTTGACGTTTTGTTCACTCAGTGTCGGTGCGGTGTTGACGCTGTGTTCACGCAGTGTCGGTGCGGTGTTGACGTTTTGTTCACTCAGTGTCAGCGCGGTGTTGACACTGCGTTCACTCAGTGTCGGTGCGGTGTTGACGCTGTGTTCACTCGGTGTCGGTGCAGTGTTGACACTGTGTTCACTCAGTGTGGGCGCCGTGTTGACGCTGTGTTCACTCAGTGTTGGTGCGGTGTTGACGATGTGGTTACTCAGTGTTGGTGCGGTGTTGACGATGTGTTCACTCAGTGTTGGTGCGGTATTGACGCTGCTTTCACTCAGTTTTGGTGCGGTGTTGACGCTGTGTTCACCTCGTGTGGGTGCGGTGTTGATGCTGTGTTCCCTCCGTGTTGGTGCGGTGTTGACGCTGTGTTCACTCAGTGTCGGTGCGGTGTTGGCGCTGTGTTCACTCAGTGTCAGCGCGGTGTTGACGCTGTGTTCACTCAGTGTCAGCGCGGTGTTGACGCTCTGTTCACTCAGTGTTGGTGCGGTGTTGACGCTGTGTTCACTCAGTGTCGGTGCGGTGTTGGCGCTGTGTTCACTCAGTGTGGGCGCGATGTTGATGCTGTGTTCACCTAGTGTGGGTGCGGTGTTGACGCTTTGTTCACTCAGTGTGGGCGCGGTGTTGATGCTGTGTTCACTCAGTGTCGGCGCAGTGGTGACGCTGTGTTCACTCAGTGTTGGTGCGGTGTTGACGCTGTGTTCACTCAGTGTTGGTGCGGTGTTGACGCTTTGTTCACTCGGTGTCGGCGCAGTGTTGACGCTGTGTTCACTCAGTGTTGGTGCGGTGTTGACGCTGTGTTCACTCAGTGTGGGCGCAATGTTGATGCTGTGTCCACCTAGTGTGGGTGCGGTGTTGATGCTGTGTTCACTCAGTGTCAGCGCGGTGTTGACGCTGTGTTCACTCAGTGTCAGCGCGGTGTTGACGCTGTGTTCACTCAGTGTGGGCGCAATGTTGATGCTGTGTCCACCTAGTGTGGGTGCGGTGTTGATGCTGTGTTCACTCAGTGTCAGCGCGGTGTTGATGCTGTGTTCACTCAGTGTCAGCGCGGTGTTGACGCTGTGTTCACTCAGTGTCAGCGCGGTGTTGACGCTGTGTTCACTCAGTGTCAGCGCGGTGTTGACGCTGTGTTCACTCAGTGTCAGCGCGGTGTTGACCCTGTGTTCACTCAGTGTTGGTGCGGTGTTGACGCTGTGTTCACTCAGTGTCGGTGCGGTGTTGGCGCTGTGTTCACTCAGTGTGGGCGCGATGTTGATGCTGTGTTCACCTGGTGTGGGTGCGGTGTTGACGCTGTGTTGACTCAGTGTGGGCGCGGTGTTGATGCTGTGTTCACTCAGTGTCGGCGCAGTGGTGACGCTGTGTTCACTCAGTGTTGGTGTGGTGTTGACGCTGTGTTCACTCAGTGTTGGTGCGGTGTTGACGCTTTGTTCACTCGGTGTCGGCGCAGTGTTGACGCTGTGTTCACTCAGTGTGGGCGCAGTGGTGACGCTGTGTTCACTCGGTGTCGGCGCAGTGTTGACGCTGTGTTCACTCAGTGTCAGCGCGGTGTTGACGCTGTGTTCACTCAGTGTCGGTGCGGTGTTGACACTGTGTTCATGCAGTGTCGCTGCGGTGCTGACACTGTGTTCACGCAGTGTCGGTGCGGTGTTGACGCTGTGTTCACTCAGTGTCAGTGCGGTGTTGACGTTTTGTTCACTCAGTGTGGGTGCGGTGTTGACACTGTGTTCACGCAGTGTCGGTGAGGTCTTGACGGTGTGTTCACTCAGTGTCGGTGCGGTGTTGACGTTTTGTTCACTCAGTGTCAGCGCGGTGTTGACGCTGCGTTCAGTCTGTGTCGGTGCAGTGTTGACACTGTGTTCACTCAGCGTGGGCGTCGTGTTGACGCTGTGTTCACTCAGTGTTGGTGCGGTATTGACGCTGCTTTCACTCAGTTTTGGTGCGGTGTTGACGCTGTGTTCCCTCAGTGTTGGTGCGGTATTGACGCTGCTTTCACTCAGTTTTGGTGCGGTGTTGACGCTGTGTTCCCTCAGTGTTGGTGCGGTGTTGACGCTGTGTTCACTCAGTGTCGGTGCGGTGTTGTCGCTGTGCTCCCTCAGTGTTGCTGCGGTGTTGACGCTGTGTTCACTCAGTGTCGGTGCGGTGTTGTCGCTGTGTTCCCTCAGTGTTGCTGCGGTGTTGACGCTGTGTTCACTCAGTGTCGGTGCGGTGTTGGCGCTGTGTTCACTCAGTGTGGGCGCGATGTTGATGCTGTGTTCACCTAGTGTGGGTGCGGTGTTGACGCTGTGTTCACTCAGTGTCAGCGCGGTGTTGACGCTGTGTTCACTCAGTGTCAGCGCGGTGTTGACGCTGTGTTCACTCAGTGTTGGTGCGGTGTTGACGCTTTGTTCACTCAGTGTCGGTGCGGTGTTGACGCTGTGTTCACTCCGTGTTGGTGCGGTGTTGACGCTTTGTTCACTCAGTGTCGGTGCGGAGTTGACGCTTTGTTCACTCAGTGTTGGTGCGGTGTTGACGCTTTGTTCACTCAGTGTCGGTGCGGTGTTGACGCTTTGTTCACTCAGTGTCGGTGCGGTGTTGACGCTTTGTTCACTCCGTGTTGGTGCGGTGTTGACGCTTTGTTCACTCAGTGTCGGTGCGGTGTTGACGCTTTGTTCACTCAGTGTCGGTGCGGTGTTGACGCTGTGTTCACTCAGTGTCGGTGCAGTGTTGACGCTTTGTTCACTCAGTGTTGGTGCGGTGTTGACGCTGTGTTCATTCAGTGTGGGTGCGGTGTTGACGATGTGGTTACTTAGTGTTAGTGCGGTGTTGACGATGTGGTTACTTAGTGTTGGTGCGGTGTTGACGCTTTGTTCACTCAGTGTCGGTGCGGTGTTGACGCTGTGTTCACTCAGTGTCGGTGCGGTGTTGACGCTTTGTTCACTCAGTGTCGGTGCGGTGTTAACGCTGTGTTCACTCAGTGTTGGTGCGGTGTTGACGCTTTGTTCACTCAGTGTCGGTGCGGTGTTGACGCTGTGTTCACTCAGTGTTGGTGCGGTGTTGACGCTTTGTTCACTCAGTGTCGGTGCGGTGTTGACGCTGTGTTCACTCAGTGTTGGTGCAGTGTTGACGCTTTGTTCACTCTGTTGGTGCGGTGTTGGCGCTGTGTTCACTCAGTGTTGGTGCGGTGTTGACGCTTTGTTCACTCGGTGTCGGCGCAGTGTTGACGCTGTGTTCACTCAGTGTTGGTGCGGTGTTGACGCTGTGTTCACTCGGTGTCGGCGCAGTGTTGACGCTGTGTTCACTCAGTGTGGGTGCGGTGTTGACGATGTGGTTACTTCGTGTTGGTGCGGTGTTGACGCTTTGTTCACTCAGTGTCGGTGCGGTGTTGACGCTGTGTTCACTCAGTGTCGGTGCGGTGTTGATGCTGTGTTCACTCAGTGTTGGTGCGGTGTTGACGCTTTGTTCACTCGGTGTTGACGCTGTGTTCACTCAGTGTTGGTGCGGTGTTGACGCTTTGTTCACTCAGTGTCGGTGCGGTGTTGACGCTGTGTTCACTCAGTGTTGGTGCGGTGTTGACGCTTTGTTCACTCAGTGTCGGTGCGGTGTTGACGCTGTGTTCACTCAGTGTTGGTGCAGTGTTGACGCTTTGTTCACTCAGTGTTGGTGCGGTGTTGGCGCTGTGTTCACTCAGTGTTCGTGCGGTGTTGACGCTGTGTTCACTCAGTGTTGGTGCGGTGTTGACGCTGTGTTCACTCAGTGTTGGTGCGGTGTTGACGCTTTGTTCACTCGGTGTTGGTGCGGTGTTGACGCTGTGTTCACTCAGTGTTGGTGCGGTGTTGACGCTTTGTTCACTCAGTGCGGTGTTGATGCTGTGCTCACTCAGTGTCAGTGCGGTGTTGATGCTGTGTTCACTCAGTGTCAGTGCGGTGTTGACGATGTGGTTACTCCGTGTTGGTGCGGTGTTGACGACGTGGTTACTCAGTGTTGGTGCGGTGTTGACGATGTGGTTACTCAGTGTTGGTGCGGTGTTGGCGATGTGTTCACTCAGTGTTGGTGCGGTGTTGACGCTGTGTTCACTCAGTGTTGGTGCGGTGTCGACGCTGTGTTCACTCAGTGTTGGTGCGGTGTCGACGCTGTGTTCACTCAGTGTTGGTGCGGTGTTGACGCTTTGTTCACTCAGTGTTGGTGCGGTGTTGACGCTTTGTTCACTCAGTGATGGTGCGGTGTTGACGCTGTGTTCACTCAGTGTTGGTGCGGTGTTGACGCTTTGTTCACTCAGTGTTGGTGCGGTGTTGACGCTGTGTTCACTCAGTGTTGGTGCGGTGTCGACGCTGTGTTCACTCAGTGTCGGTGCGGTGTTGACGCTTTGTTCACTCAGTGTTGGTGCGGTGTTGACGCTTTGTTCACTCAGTGTTGGTGCGGTGTTGACGCTGTGTTCACTCAGTGTTGGTGCGGTGTTGACGCTTTGCTCACTCAGTGTCGGTGCGGTGTTGACTCTGTGTTCACTCAGTGTCGGTGCGGTGTTGACGCTGTGTTCACTCAGTGTGGGCGTGGTGTTGACGCTGTGTTCACTCAGCGTGGGCGCAGTGGTGACGCTGTGTTCACTCGGTGTCGGCGCAGTGTTGACGCTGTGTTCACTCAGTGTGGGCGCAGTGTCGGTGTTGTTTTCACTCATTGTTGACGCTGTGTTCAGTCAGTGTGGGTGCGGTGTCGACGCTGTGTTCACTCAGTGTCAGCGCGGTGTTGACGCTGTGTTCACTCAGTGTCAGCGCGGTGTTGACGCTGTGTTCACTCAGTGTCGGTGCGGTGTTGACGCTGTGTTCACGCAGTGTGGGTGCGGTGTTAACGCTGTGTTCACTCAGTGTCGGTGCGGTGTTGACGCTGTGTTCACTCAGTGTCGGTGCGGTGTTGACGCTGTGTTCACTCAGTGTCGGTGCCGTGTTGACGCTGTGTTCACTCAGTGTTGGTGCGGTGTTGACGATGTGGTTACTCCGTGTTGGTGCGGTGTTGACGATGTGGTTACTCAGTGTTGGTGCGGTGTTGACGATATGGTTACTCAGTGTTGGTGCGGTGTTGACGATGTGGTTACTCAGTGTTGGTGCGGTGTTGACGATGTGTTCACTCAGTGTTGGTGCGGTGTCGACGCTTTGTTCACTCAGTGTTGGTGCGGTGTTGACGCTTTGTTCACTCAGTGTCGGTGCGGTGTTGATGCTGTGTTCAGTCAGTGTTGGTGCGGTGTTGACGCTGTGTTCACTCAGTGTTGGTGCGGTGTTGACGCTTTGTTCACTCAGTGTTGGTGCGGTGTTGACGCTTTGTTCACTCAGTGTTGGTGCGGTGTTGACGCTGTGTTCACTCAGTGTCGGTGCGGTGTTGACGCTGTGTTCACTCAGTGTCGGTGCGGTGTTGACGCTTTGTTCACTCAGTGTTGGTGCGGTGTTGACGCTTTGTTCACTCAGTGTCGGTGCGGTGTTGACGCTTTGTTCACTCAGTGTTGGTGCGGTGTTGACGCTTTGTTCACTCAGTGTCGGTGCGGTGTTGACGCTGTGTTCACTCAGTGTCGGTGCGGTGTTGACGCTTTGTTCACTCAGTGTTGTTGCGGTGTTGACGCTGTGTTCACTCAGTGTTGGTGCGGTGTTGACGCTTTGTTCACTCAGTGTTGGTGCGGTGTTGACGCTTTGTTCACTCAGTGTTGGTGCGGTGTTGGCGATGTGTTCACTCAGTGTCGGTGCGGTGTTGACGCTGTGTTCACTCAGTGTTGGTGCGGTGTTGACGCTGTGTTCACTCAGTGTCATCGCGGTGTCGACGCTGTGTTCACTCAGTGTTGGTGCTGTGTTGACGACGTGGTTACTCAGTGTTGGTGCGGTCTTGACGATGTGGTTACTCAGTGTTGGTGCGGTGTTGACGCTGTGTTCACTCAGTGTTGGTGCTGTGTTGACGACGTGGTTACTCAGTGTTGGTGCGGTGTTGACGATCTGGTTACTCAGTGTTGGTGCGGTGTTGACGATGTGGTTACTCAGTGTTGGTGCGGTGTTGACGATGTGTTCACTCAGTGTTGGTGCGGTGTCGACGCTGTGTTCACTCAGTGTCAGCGCGGTGTCGACGCTGTGTTCACTCAGTGTCGGTGCGGTGTTGACGCTGTGTTCACGCAGTGTCGGTGTGGTGTTAACGCTGTGTTCACTCAGTGTCGGTGCGGTGTTGACGCTGTGTTCACTCAGTGTCGGTGCGGTGTTGACGATGTGGTTACTCAGTGTTGGTGCGGTGTTGACGATGTGTTCACTCAGTGTCAGCGTGGTGTCGGCGCTGTGTTCACTCAGGGTGGACGCCATGTTGACGCTGTGTTCACTCAGTGTGGGTGCGGTGTTGACGCTGCGTTCACACAGTGTCAGTGCGGTGTTGACGCTGCGTTCACTCACTGTCAGCGCGGTGTTGACGCTGTGTTCACTCAGTGTTGCTGCGGTGTTGACACTGTGTTCACTCAGTGTCAAAGCTGAGTTCACTCAGTGTCGGTGCGGTGTTGACGCTGTGTTCACTGAGTGTCGGTGCGATGTTGACGCTGTGTTCACTCAGTGTTGGTGCGGTGTTGACGCTGTGTTCACTCAGTGTTGGTGCTGTGTTGACGATGTGGTTACTCAGTGTTGGTGCGGTGTTGACGATGTGGTTACTCAGTGTTGGTGCTGTGTTGACGATGTGGTTACTCAGTGTTGGTGCGGTGTTGACGATGTGGTTACTCAGTGTTGGTGTGGTGTTGACCATGTGGTTACTCAGTGTTAGTGCGGTGTTGACGATGTGGTTACTCAGTGTTGGTGCGGTGTTGACGATGTGGTTATTCAGTGTTGGTGCGGTGTTGACGATGCGGTTACTCAGTGTTGGTGCGGTGTTGACGATGTGGTTACTCAGTGTTGGTGCGGTGTTGACGATGTGTTCACTCAGTGTTGGTGCGGTGTCGACGCTGTGTTCACTCTGTCAGCGCGGTGTCGACGCTGTGTTCACTCAGTGTGGACGCGGTGTTGACGCTGTGTTCACTCAGTGTGGGCGCTGTGTTGACGCTGCGTTCACTCAGTGTCAGCGCGATGTTGACGCTGCGTTCACTCACTGTCAGCGCGGTGTTGACGCTGTGTTCACTCAGTGTTGCTGCGGTGTTGACGCTGTGTTCACTCAGTGTCAAAGCTGAGTTCACTCAGTGTCAGCGCGGTGTTGACGCTGTGTTCACTGAGTGTCGGTGCGATGTTGACGCTGTGTTCACTCAGTGTTGGTGCGGTGTTGACGCTGTGTTCACTCAGTGTTGGTGCTGTGTTGACGATGTGGTTACTCAGTGTTGGTGCGGTGTTGACGATGTGGTTACTCAGTGTTGGTGCTGTGTTGACGATGTGGTTACTCAGTGTTGGTGCGGTGTTGACCATGTGGTTACTCAGTGTTAGTGCGGTGTTGACGATGTGGTTACTCAGTGTTGGTGCGGTGTTGACGATGTGGTTATTCAGTGTTGGTGCGGTGTTGACGATGGGGTTACTCAGTGTTGGTGCGGTGTTGACGATGTGGTTACTCAGTGTTGGTGCGGTGTTGACGATGTGTTCACTCAGTGTTGGTGCGGTGTCGACGCTGTGTTCACTCTGTCAGCGCGGTGTCGACGCTGTGTTCACTCAGTGTGGACGCGGTGTTGACGCTGTGTTCACTCAGTGTGGGCGCGGTGTTGACGCTGCGTTCACTCAGTGTCAGCGCGATGTTGACGCTGCGTTCACTCACTGTCAGCGCGGTGTTGACGCTGTGTTCACTCAGTGTTGCTGCGGTGTTGACGCTGTGTTCACTCAGTGTCAAAGCTGAGTTCACTCAGGGTCAGCGCGGTGTCGACGCTGAGTTCACTCAGTGTCGGTGCGGTGTTGACGCTCTGTTCACTCAGTGTCAGTGCGGTTGTGACACTGTGTTCACTCAGTGTCGGTGCGGTGTTGACGCTGTGTTCACTCAGTGTCGGCGCAGTGGTGATGCTGTGTTCACTCGGTGTTGGTGCGGTGTTGATGCTTTGTTCACTCAGTGTCGGTGCGGTGTCGACGCTGTGTTCACTCAGTGTCGGTGCGGTGTTGACGCTGTGTTCACTCAGTGTGGGTGCGGTGTTGACGCTGTGTTCACTCAGTGTCGGTGCGGTGTTGACACTGTGTTCAGGCAGTGTCGGTGCGGTGTCGGCGCTGTGTTCACTCAGTGTGGACGCGGTGTTGACGCTGTGTTCACTCAGTGTGGGGGCGGTGTTGACGCTTTGTTCACTCAGTGTTGGTGCGGTGTTGACGCTTTGTTCACTCAGTGTCGGTGCGGTGTTGATGCTGTGTTCAGTCAGTGTTGGTGCGGTGTTGACGCTTTGTTCACTCAGTGTTGGTGCGGTGTTGACGCTTTGTTCACTCAGTGTTGGTGCGGTGTTGACGCTGTGTTCACTCAGTGTTGGTGCGGTGTTGACGCTTTGTTCACTCAGTGTTGGTGCGGTGTTGACGCTTTGTTCACTCAGTGTTGGTGCGGTGTTGACGCTTTGTTCACTCGGTGTCGGTGCGGTGTTGACGCTGTGTTCACTCAGTGTCGGTGCGGTGTTGACGCTGTGTTCACTCAGTGTTGGTGCGGTGTTGACGCTGTGTTCACTCAGTGTCATCGCGGTGTCGACGCTGTGTTCACTCAGTGTTGGTGCTGTGTTGACGACGTGGTTACTCAGTGTTGGTGCGGTCTTGACGATGTGGTTACTCAGTGTTGGTGCGGTGTTGACGCTGTGTTCACTCAGTGTTGGTGCTGTGTTGACGACGTGGTTACTCAGTGTTGGTGCGGTGTTGACGATCTGGTTACTCAGTGTTGGTGCGGTGTTGACGATGTGTTCACTCAGTGTTGGTGCGGTGTCGACGCTGTGTTCACTCAGTGTCAGCGCGGTGTCGACGCTGTGTTCACTCAGTGTCGGTGCGGTGTTGACGCTGTCTTCACGCAGTGTCGGTGTGGTGTTAACGCTGTGTTCACTCAGTGTCGGAGCGGTGTTGACGCTGTGTTCACTCAGTGTCGGTGCGGTGTTGACGATGTGGTTACTCAGTGTTGGTGCGGTGTTGACGATGTGTTCACTCAGTGTCAGCGTGGTGTCGGCGCTGTGTTCACTCAGTGTGGGTGCGGTGTTGACGCTGCATTCACACAGTGTCAGTGCGGTGTTGGCGCTGTGTTCACTCACTGTCAGCGCGGTGTTGACGCTGTGTTCACTCAGTGTTGCTGCGGTGTTGACGCTGTGTTCACTCAGTGTCAAAGCTGAGTTCACTCAGTGTCAGCGCGGTGTCGACGCTGAGTTCACGCAGTGTCGGTGCGGTGTTGACGCTGTGTTCACTGAGTGTCGGTGCGATGTTGACGCTGTGTTCACTCAGTGTTGGTGCGATGTTGACGCTGTGTTCACTCAGTGTTGGTGCGGTGTTGACGATGTGTTCACTCAGTGTTGGTGCTGTGTTGACGATGTGGTTACTCAGTGTTGGTGCGGTGTTGACGATGTGGTTACTCAGTGTTGGTGCTGTGTTGACGATGTGGTTACTCAGTGTTGGTGCGGTGTTGACGATGTGGTTACTCAGTGTTGGTGCGGTGTTGACGATGTGGTTACTCAGTGTTAGTGCGGTGTTGACGATGTGGTTACTCAGTGTTGGTGCGGTGTTGACGATGTGGTTACTCAGTGTTGGTGCGGTGTTGACGATGTGGTTACTCAGTGTTGGTGCGGTGTTGACGATGTGGTTACTCAGTGTTGGTGCGGTGTTGACGATGTGTTCACTCAGTGTTGGTGCGGTGTCGACGCTGTGTTCACTCTGTCAGCGCGGTGTCGACGCTGTGTTCACTCAGTGTGGACGCGGTGTTGACGCTGTGTTCACTCAGTGTGGGCGCGGTGTTGACGCTGCGTTCACTCAGTGTCAGCGCGATGTTGACGCTGCGTTCACTCACTGTCAGCGCGGTGTTGACGCTGTGTTCACTCAGTGTTGCTGCGGTGTTGACGCTGTGTTCACTCAGTGTCAAAGCTGAGTTCACTCAGTGTCAGCGCGGTGTCGACGCTGAGTTCACTCAGTGTCGGTGCGGTGTTGACGCTCTGTTCACTCAGTGTCAGTGCGGTTGTGACACTGTGTTCACTCAGTGTCGGTGCGGTGTTGACGCTGTATTCACTCAGTGTCGGTGCGGTGTTGACACTGTGTTCAGGCAGTGTCGGTGCGGTGTCGACGCTGTGTTCACTCAGTGTGGACGCGGTGTTGACGCTGTGTTCACTCAGTGTGGGGGCGGTGTTGACGATGTGGTTACTCAGTGTTGGTGCGGTGTCGACGCTGTGTTCACTCAGTGTGGACGCGGTGTTGACGCTGTGTTCACTCAGTGTGGGTGCGGTGTTGACGATGTGGTTACTCAGTGTTGGTGCGGTGTTGACGCTGTGTTCACTCAGTGTCGGTGCGGTGTTGTCGCTGTGTTACCTCAGTGTTGCTGCGGTGTTGACGATGTGTTCACTCAGTGTCGGTGCGGTAGTGACACGGTGTTCACTCAGTGTAGGTGCGGTGTTGACGCTGTGTTCACTCAGTGTCGGTGCGGTGTTGACGCTGTGTTCACTCAGTGTCGGTGCGGTGTTGACGCTGTGTTCACTCAGTGTCGGCGCAGTGGTGATGCTGTGTTCACTCGGTGTTGGTGCGGTGTTGATGCTTTGTTCACTCAGTGTCGGTGCAGTGTTGACGCTTTGTTCACTCGGTGTCGGCGCAGTGTTGACGCTGCGTTCACTCAGTGTGGGCGCAGTGGTGACGCTGTGTTCACTCGGTGTCGGCGCAGTGTTGACGCTGTGTTCACTCAGTGTGGGCGCAGTGTCGGCGCTGTTTTCACTCAGTGTTGACGCTGTGTTCAGTCAGTGTGGGTGCGGTGTCGACGCTGTGTTCACTCAGTGTCAGCGCGGTGTTGACGCTGTGTTCACTCAGTGTCGCTGCGGTGCTGACACTGTGTTCACTCAGTGTCAGTGCGGTGTTGACGTTTTGTTCACTAAGTGTCGGTGCGGTGTTGACACTGTGTTCACGCAGTGTCGGTGAGGTCTTGACGGTGTGTTCACTCAGTGTCGGTGCGGTGTTGAAGTTTTGTTCACTCAGTGTCAGCGCGGTGTTGACGCTGCGTTCAGTCTGTGTCGGTGCGGTGTTGACACTGTGTTCACTCGGTGTCGGTGCAGTGTTGACACTGTGTTCACTCAGTGTGGGCGTCGTGTTGACGCTGTGTTCACTCAGTGTTGGTGCGGTATTGACGCTGCTTTCACTCAGTTTTGGTGCGGTGTTGACGCTGTGTTCCCTCAGTGTTGGTGCGGTGTTGACGCTGTGTTCACTCAGTGTTGGTGCGGTATTGACGCTGCTTTCACTCAGTTTTGGTGCGGTGTTGACGCTGTGTTCCCTCAGTGTTGGTGCGGTATTGACGCTGCTTTCACTCAGTTTTGGTGCGGTGTTGACGCTGTGTTCCCTCAGTGTTGGTGCGGTGTTGACGCTGTGTTCACTCAGTGTCGGTGCGGTGTTGTCGCTGTGTTCCCTCAGTGTTGCTGCGGTGTTGACGCTGTGTTCACTCAGTGTCGGTGCGGTGTTGGCGCTGTGTTCACTCAGTGTGGGCGCGATGTTGATGCTGTGTTCAACTAGTGTGGGTGCGGTGTTGATGCTGTGTTCACTCAGTGTCGGTGCGGTGTTGGCGCTGTGTTCACTCAGTGTCAGCGCGGTGTTGGCGCTGTGTTCACTCAGTGTGGGCGCGGTGTAGACGCTCTGTTCACTCAGTGTGGGCGTGGTGTTGACGCTGTGTTCACTCAGCGTGGGCGCAGTGGTGACGCTGTGTTCACTCGGTGTCGGCGCAGTGTTGACGCTGTGTTCACTCAGTGTGGGCGCAGTGGTGACGCTGTGTTCACTCGGTGTCGGCGCAGTGTTGACGCAGTGTTCACTCAGTGTGGGCGCAGTGTCGGCGCTGTTTTCACTCAGTGTTGACGCTGTGTTCAGTCAGTGTGGGTGCGGTGTCGACGCTGTGTTCACTCAGTGTCAGCGCGGTGTTGACGCTGTGTTCACTCAGTGTCGGTGCGGTGTTGACACTGTGTTCACGCAGTGTCGGTGCGGTGTTGACGCTCTGTTCACTCAGTGTCGGTGCGGTGTTGACGCTCTGTTCATTCAGTGTCGGTGCGGTGTTAACGCTGTGTTCACTCAGTGTCGGTGCGGTGTTGACGCTGTGTTCACTCAGTGTCGGTGCGGTGTTGGCGATGTGGTTACTCCGTGTTGGTGCGGTGTTGACGATGTGGTTACTCAGTGTTCGTGCGGTGTTGACGATGTGGTTACTCAGTGTTGGTGCGGTGTTGACGATGTGTTCACTCAGTGTTGGTGCGGTGTCGACGCTGTGTTCACTCAGTGTTGGTGCGGTGTTGACGCTTTGTTCACTCAGTGTTGGTGCGGTGTTGACGCTTTCTTCACTCAGTGTTGGTGCGGTGTTGACTCTTTGTTCACTCAGTGTCGGTGCGGTGTTGACGCTTTGTTCACTCAGTGTTGGTGCGGTGTTGACGCGTTGTTCACTCAGTGTTGGTGCGGTGTTGACACTTTGTTCACTCAGTGTTGGTGCGGTGTTGACGCTTTGTTCACTCAGTGTCGGTGCGGTGTTGACGCTGTGTTCACTCAGTGTTGGTGCGGTGTCGACGCTGTGTTCACTCAGTGTTGGTGCGGTGTTGACGCTGTGTTCACTCAGTGTTGGTGCGGTGTTGACGCTTTGTTCACTCAGTGTTGGTGCGGTGTTGACGCTTTGTTCACTCAGTGTCGGTGCGGTGTTGACGCTGTGTTCACTCAGTGTCGGTGCGGTGTTGACGCTGTGTTCACTCAGTGTCGGTGCGGTGTTGACGCTTTGTTCACTCAGTGTTGGTGCGGTGTTGACGCTTTGTTCACTCAGTGTTGGTGCGGTGTTGACGCTTTGTTCACTCAGTGTCGGTGCAGTGTTGACGCTGTGTTCACTCAGTGTGGGCGCAGTGGTGACGCTGTGTTCACTTGGTGTCGGCGCAGTGTTGACGCTGTGTTCACTCAGTGTGGGCGCAGTGTCGGCGCTGTTTTCACTCAGTGTTGAAGCTGTGTTCACTCGGTGTCGGCGCAGTGTTGACGCTGTGTTCACTCAGTGTGGGCGCAGTGGTGACGCTGTGTTCACTCGGTGTCGGCGCAGTGTTGACGCTGTGTTCACTCAGTGTCGGTGCGGTGTTGACGCTTTGTTCACTCAGTGTTGGTGCGGTGTTGACGCTTTGTTCACTCAGTGTTGGTGCGGTGTTGACGCTTTGTTCACTCAGTGTCGGTGCAGTGTTGACGCTGTGTTCACTCAGTGTGGGCGCAGTGGTGACGCTGTGTTCACTCAGTGTGGGCGCAGTGGTGACGCTGTGTTCACTCGGTGTCGGCGCAGTGTTGACGCAGTGTTCACTCAGTGTGGGCGCAGTGTCGGCGCTGTTTTCACTCAGTGTTGACGCTGTGTTCAGTCAGTGTGGGTGCGGTGTCGACGCTGTGTTCACTCAGTGTCAGCGCGGTGTTGACGCTGTGTTCACTCAGTGTCGGTGCGGTGTTGACACTGTGTTCACGCAGTGTCGGTGCGGTGTTGACGCTCTGTTCACTCAGTGTCGGTGCGGTGTTGACGCTCTGTTCACTCAGTGTCGGTGCAGTGTTAACGCTGTGTTCACTCAGTGTCGGTGCGGTGTTGACGCTGTGTTCACTCAGTGTCGGTGCGGTGTTGGCGATGTGGTTACTCCGTGTTGGTGCGGTGTTGACGCTGTGTTCACTCAGTGTTGGTGCTGTGTTGACGACGTGGTTACTCAGTGTTGGTGCGGTGTTGACGATCTGGTTACTCAGTGTTGGTGCGGTGTTGACGATGTGGTTACTCAGTGTTGGTGCGGTGTTGACGATGTGTTCACTCAGTGTTGGTGCGGTGTCGACGCTGTGTTCACTCAGTGTCAGCGCGGTGTCGACGCTGTGTTCACTCAGTGTCGGTGCGGTGTTGACGCTGTGTTCACGCAGTGTCGGTGTGGTGTTAACGCTGTGTTCACTCAGTGTCGGTGCGGTGTTGACGCTGTGTTCACTCAGTGTCGGTGCGGTGTTGACGATGTGGTTACTCAGTGTTGGTGCGGTGTTGACGATGTGTTCACTCAGTGTCAGCGTGGTGTCGGCGCTGTGTTCACTCAGGGTGGACGCCATGTTGACGCTGTGTTCACTCAGTGTGGGTGCGGTGTTGACGCTGCGTTCACACAGTGTCAGTGCGGTGTTGACGCTGCGTTCACTCACTGTCAGCGCGGTGTTGACGCTGTGTTCACTCAGTGTTGCTGCGGTGTTGACACTGTGTTCACTCAGTGTCAAAGCTGAGTTCACTCAGTGTCGGTGCGGTGTTGACGCTGTGTTCACTGAGTGTCGGTGCGATGTTGACGCTGTGTTCACTCAGTGTTGGTGCGGTGTTGACGCTGTGTTCACTCAGTGTTGGTGCTGTGTTGACGATGTGGTTACTCAGTGTTGGTGCGGTGTTGACGATGTGGTTACTCAGTGTTGGTGCTGTGTTGACGATGTGGTTACTCAGTGTTGGTGCGGTGTTGACGATGTGGTTACTCAGTGTTGGTGTGGTGTTGACCATGTGGTTACTCAGTGTTAGTGCGGTGTTGACGATGTGGTTACTCAGTGTTGGTGCGGTGTTGACGATGTGGTTATTCAGTGTTGGTGCGGTGTTGACGATGCGGTTACTCAGTGTTGGTGCGGTGTTGACGATGTGGTTACTCAGTGTTGGTGCGGTGTTGACGATGTGTTCACTCAGTGTTGGTGCGGTGTCGACGCTGTGTTCACTCTGTCAGCGCGGTGTCGACGCTGTGTTCACTCAGTGTGGACGCGGTGTTGACGCTGTGTTCACTCAGTGTGGGCGCTGTGTTGACGCTGCGTTCACTCAGTGTCAGCGCGATGTTGACGCTGCGTTCACTCACTGTCAGCGCGGTGTTGACGCTGTGTTCACTCAGTGTTGCTGCGGTGTTGACGCTGTGTTCACTCAGTGTCAAAGCTGAGTTCACTCAGTGTCAGCGCGGTGTTGACGCTGTGTTCACTGAGTGTCGGTGCGATGTTGACGCTGTGTTCACTCAGTGTTGGTGCGGTGTTGACGCTGTGTTCACTCAGTGTTGGTGCTGTGTTGACGATGTGGTTACTCAGTGTTGGTGCGGTGTTGACGATGTGGTTACTCAGTGTTGGTGCTGTGTTGACGATGTGGTTACTCAGTGTTGGTGCGGTGTTGACCATGTGGTTACTCAGTGTTAGTGCGGTGTTGACGATGTGGTTACTCAGTGTTGGTGCGGTGTTGACGATGTGGTTATTCAGTGTTGGTGCGGTGTTGACGATGGGGTTACTCAGTGTTGGTGCGGTGTTGACGATGTGGTTACTCAGTGTTGGTGCGGTGTTGACGATGTGTTCACTCAGTGTTGGTGCGGTGTCGACGCTGTGTTCACTCTGTCAGCGCGGTGTCGACGCTGTGTTCACTCAGTGTGGACGCGGTGTTGACGCTGTGTTCACTCAGTGTGGGCGCGGTGTTGACGCTGCGTTCACTCAGTGTCAGCGCGATGTTGACGCTGCGTTCACTCACTGTCAGCGCGGTGTTGACGCTGTGTTCACTCAGTGTTGCTGCGGTGTTGACGCTGTGTTCACTCAGTGTCAAAGCTGAGTTCACTCAGGGTCAGCGCGGTGTCGACGCTGAGTTCACTCAGTGTCGGTGCGGTGTTGACGCTCTGTTCACTCAGTGTCAGTGCGGTTGTGACACTGTGTTCACTCAGTGTCGGTGCGGTGTTGACGCTGTGTTCACTCAGTGTCGGCGCAGTGGTGATGCTGTGTTCACTCGGTGTTGGTGCGGTGTTGATGCTTTGTTCACTCAGTGTCGGTGCGGTGTCGACGCTGTGTTCACTCAGTGTCGGTGCGGTGTTGACGCTGTGTTCACTCAGTGTGGGTGCGGTGTTGACGCTGTGTTCACTCAGTGTCGGTGCGGTGTTGACACTGTGTTCAGGCAGTGTCGGTGCGGTGTCGGCGCTGTGTTCACTCAGTGTGGACGCGGTGTTGACGCTGTGTTCACTCAGTGTGGGGGCGGTGTTGACGCTTTGTTCACTCAGTGTTGGTGCGGTGTTGACGCTTTGTTCACTCAGTGTCGGTGCGGTGTTGATGCTGTGTTCAGTCAGTGTTGGTGCGGTGTTGACGCTTTGTTCACTCAGTGTTGGTGCGGTGTTGACGCTTTGTTCACTCAGTGTTGGTGCGGTGTTGACGCTGTGTTCACTCAGTGTTGGTGCGGTGTTGACGCTTTGTTCACTCAGTGTTGGTGCGGTGTTGACGCTTTGTTCACTCAGTGTTGGTGCGGTGTTGACGCTTTGTTCACTCGGTGTCGGTGCGGTGTTGACGCTGTGTTCACTCAGTGTCGGTGCGGTGTTGACGCTGTGTTCACTCAGTGTTGGTGCGGTGTTGACGCTGTGTTCACTCAGTGTCATCGCGGTGTCGACGCTGTGTTCACTCAGTGTTGGTGCTGTGTTGACGACGTGGTTACTCAGTGTTGGTGCGGTCTTGACGATGTGGTTACTCAGTGTTGGTGCGGTGTTGACGCTGTGTTCACTCAGTGTTGGTGCTGTGTTGACGACGTGGTTACTCAGTGTTGGTGCGGTGTTGACGATCTGGTTACTCAGTGTTGGTGCGGTGTTGACGATGTGTTCACTCAGTGTTGGTGCGGTGTCGACGCTGTGTTCACTCAGTGTCAGCGCGGTGTCGACGCTGTGTTCACTCAGTGTCGGTGCGGTGTTGACGCTGTCTTCACGCAGTGTCGGTGTGGTGTTAACGCTGTGTTCACTCAGTGTCGGAGCGGTGTTGACGCTGTGTTCACTCAGTGTCGGTGCGGTGTTGACGATGTGGTTACTCAGTGTTGGTGCGGTGTTGACGATGTGTTCACTCAGTGTCAGCGTGGTGTCGGCGCTGTGTTCACTCAGTGTGGGTGCGGTGTTGACGCTGCATTCACACAGTGTCAGTGCGGTGTTGGCGCTGTGTTCACTCACTGTCAGCGCGGTGTTGACGCTGTGTTCACTCAGTGTTGCTGCGGTGTTGACGCTGTGTTCACTCAGTGTCAAAGCTGAGTTCACTCAGTGTCAGCGCGGTGTCGACGCTGAGTTCACGCAGTGTCGGTGCGGTGTTGACGCTGTGTTCACTGAGTGTCGGTGCGATGTTGACGCTGTGTTCACTCAGTGTTGGTGCGATGTTGACGCTGTGTTCACTCAGTGTTGGTGCGGTGTTGACGATGTGTTCACTCAGTGTTGGTGCTGTGTTGACGATGTGGTTACTCAGTGTTGGTGCGGTGTTGACGATGTGGTTACTCAGTGTTGGTGCTGTGTTGACGATGTGGTTACTCAGTGTTGGTGCGGTGTTGACGATGTGGTTACTCAGTGTTGGTGCGGTGTTGACGATGTGGTTACTCAGTGTTAGTGCGGTGTTGACGATGTGGTTACTCAGTGTTGGTGCGGTGTTGACGATGTGGTTACTCAGTGTTGGTGCGGTGTTGACGATGTGGTTACTCAGTGTTGGTGCGGTGTTGACGATGTGGTTACTCAGTGTTGGTGCGGTGTTGACGATGTGTTCACTCAGTGTTGGTGCGGTGTCGACGCTGTGTTCACTCTGTCAGCGCGGTGTCGACGCTGTGTTCACTCAGTGTGGACGCGGTGTTGACGCTGTGTTCACTCAGTGTGGGCGCGGTGTTGACGCTGCGTTCACTCAGTGTCAGCGCGATGTTGACGCTGCGTTCACTCACTGTCAGCGCGGTGTTGACGCTGTGTTCACTCAGTGTTGCTGCGGTGTTGACGCTGTGTTCACTCAGTGTCAAAGCTGAGTTCACTCAGTGTCAGCGCGGTGTCGACGCTGAGTTCACTCAGTGTCGGTGCGGTGTTGACGCTCTGTTCACTCAGTGTCAGTGCGGTTGTGACACTGTGTTCACTCAGTGTCGGTGCGGTGTTGACGCTGTATTCACTCAGTGTCGGTGCGGTGTTGACACTGTGTTCAGGCAGTGTCGGTGCGGTGTCGACGCTGTGTTCACTCAGTGTGGACGCGGTGTTGACGCTGTGTTCACTCAGTGTGGGGGCGGTGTTGACGATGTGGTTACTCAGTGTTGGTGCGGTGTCGACGCTGTGTTCACTCAGTGTGGACGCGGTGTTGACGCTGTGTTCACTCAGTGTGGGTGCGGTGTTGACGATGTGGTTACTCAGTGTTGGTGCGGTGTTGACGCTGTGTTCACTCAGTGTCGGTGCGGTGTTGTCGCTGTGTTACCTCAGTGTTGCTGCGGTGTTGACGATGTGTTCACTCAGTGTCGGTGCGGTAGTGACACGGTGTTCACTCAGTGTAGGTGCGGTGTTGACGCTGTGTTCACTCAGTGTCGGTGCGGTGTTGACGCTGTGTTCACTCAGTGTCGGTGCGGTGTTGACGCTGTGTTCACTCAGTGTCGGCGCAGTGGTGATGCTGTGTTCACTCGGTGTTGGTGCGGTGTTGATGCTTTGTTCACTCAGTGTCGGTGCAGTGTTGACGCTTTGTTCACTCGGTGTCGGCGCAGTGTTGACGCTGCGTTCACTCAGTGTGGGCGCAGTGGTGACGCTGTGTTCACTCGGTGTCGGCGCAGTGTTGACGCTGTGTTCACTCAGTGTGGGCGCAGTGTCGGCGCTGTTTTCACTCAGTGTTGACGCTGTGTTCAGTCAGTGTGGGTGCGGTGTCGACGCTGTGTTCACTCAGTGTCAGCGCGGTGTTGACGCTGTGTTCACTCAGTGTCGCTGCGGTGCTGACACTGTGTTCACTCAGTGTCAGTGCGGTGTTGACGTTTTGTTCACTAAGTGTCGGTGCGGTGTTGACACTGTGTTCACGCAGTGTCGGTGAGGTCTTGACGGTGTGTTCACTCAGTGTCGGTGCGGTGTTGAAGTTTTGTTCACTCAGTGTCAGCGCGGTGTTGACGCTGCGTTCAGTCTGTGTCGGTGCGGTGTTGACACTGTGTTCACTCGGTGTCGGTGCAGTGTTGACACTGTGTTCACTCAGTGTGGGCGTCGTGTTGACGCTGTGTTCACTCAGTGTTGGTGCGGTATTGACGCTGCTTTCACTCAGTTTTGGTGCGGTGTTGACGCTGTGTTCCCTCAGTGTTGGTGCGGTGTTGACGCTGTGTTCACTCAGTGTTGGTGCGGTATTGACGCTGCTTTCACTCAGTTTTGGTGCGGTGTTGACGCTGTGTTCCCTCAGTGTTGGTGCGGTATTGACGCTGCTTTCACTCAGTTTTGGTGCGGTGTTGACGCTGTGTTCCCTCAGTGTTGGTGCGGTGTTGACGCTGTGTTCACTCAGTGTCGGTGCGGTGTTGTCGCTGTGTTCCCTCAGTGTTGCTGCGGTGTTGACGCTGTGTTCACTCAGTGTCGGTGCGGTGTTGGCGCTGTGTTCACTCAGTGTGGGCGCGATGTTGATGCTGTGTTCAACTAGTGTGGGTGCGGTGTTGATGCTGTGTTCACTCAGTGTCGGTGCGGTGTTGGCGCTGTGTTCACTCAGTGTCAGCGCGGTGTTGGCGCTGTGTTCACTCAGTGTGGGCGCGGTGTAGACGCTCTGTTCACTCAGTGTGGGCGTGGTGTTGACGCTGTGTTCACTCAGCGTGGGCGCAGTGGTGACGCTGTGTTCACTCGGTGTCGGCGCAGTGTTGACGCTGTGTTCACTCAGTGTGGGCGCAGTGGTGACGCTGTGTTCACTCGGTGTCGGCGCAGTGTTGACGCAGTGTTCACTCAGTGTGGGCGCAGTGTCGGCGCTGTTTTCACTCAGTGTTGACGCTGTGTTCAGTCAGTGTGGGTGCGGTGTCGACGCTGTGTTCACTCAGTGTCAGCGCGGTGTTGACGCTGTGTTCACTCAGTGTCGGTGCGGTGTTGACACTGTGTTCACGCAGTGTCGGTGCGGTGTTGACGCTCTGTTCACTCAGTGTCGGTGCGGTGTTGACGCTCTGTTCATTCAGTGTCGGTGCGGTGTTAACGCTGTGTTCACTCAGTGTCGGTGCGGTGTTGACGCTGTGTTCACTCAGTGTCGGTGCGGTGTTGGCGATGTGGTTACTCCGTGTTGGTGCGGTGTTGACGATGTGGTTACTCAGTGTTCGTGCGGTGTTGACGATGTGGTTACTCAGTGTTGGTGCGGTGTTGACGATGTGTTCACTCAGTGTTGGTGCGGTGTCGACGCTGTGTTCACTCAGTGTTGGTGCGGTGTTGACGCTTTGTTCACTCAGTGTTGGTGCGGTGTTGACGCTTTCTTCACTCAGTGTTGGTGCGGTGTTGACTCTTTGTTCACTCAGTGTCGGTGCGGTGTTGACGCTTTGTTCACTCAGTGTTGGTGCGGTGTTGACGCGTTGTTCACTCAGTGTTGGTGCGGTGTTGACGCTTTGTTCACTCAGTGTTGGTGCGGTGTTGACGCTTTGTTCACTCAGTGTCGGTGCGGTGTTGACGCTGTGTTCACTCAGTGTTGGTGCGGTGTCGACGCTGTGTTCACTCAGTGTTGGTGCGGTGTTGACGCTGTGTTCACTCAGTGTTGGTGCGGTGTTGACGCTTTGTTCACTCAGTGTTGGTGCGGTGTTGACGCTTTGTTCACTCAGTGTCGGTGCGGTGTTGACGCTGTGTTCACTCAGTGTCGGTGCGGTGTTGACGCTGTGTTCACTCAGTGTCGGTGCGGTGTTGACGCTTTGTTCACTCAGTGTTGGTGCGGTGTTGACGCTTTGTTCACTCAGTGTTGGTGCGGTGTTGACGCTTTGTTCACTCAGTGTCGGTGCAGTGTTGACGCTGTGTTCACTCAGTGTGGGCGCAGTGGTGACGCTGTGTTCACTTGGTGTCGGCGCAGTGTTGACGCTGTGTTCACTCAGTGTGGGCGCAGTGTCGGCGCTGTTTTCACTCAGTGTTGAAGCTGTGTTCACTCGGTGTCGGCGCAGTGTTGACGCTGTGTTCACTCAGTGTGGGCGCAGTGGTGACGCTGTGTTCACTCGGTGTCGGCGCAGTGTTGACGCTGTGTTCACTCAGTGTCGGTGCGGTGTTGACGCTTTGTTCACTCAGTGTTGGTGCGGTGTTGACGCTTTGTTCACTCAGTGTTGGTGCGGTGTTGACGCTTTGTTCACTCAGTGTCGGTGCAGTGTTGACGCTGTGTTCACTCAGTGTGGGCGCAGTGGTGACGCTGTGTTCACTCAGTGTGGGCGCAGTGGTGACGCTGTGTTCACTCGGTGTCGGCGCAGTGTTGACGCAGTGTTCACTCAGTGTGGGCGCAGTGTCGGCGCTGTTTTCACTCAGTGTTGACGCTGTGTTCAGTCAGTGTGGGTGCGGTGTCGACGCTGTGTTCACTCAGTGTCAGCGCGGTGTTGACGCTGTGTTCACTCAGTGTCGGTGCGGTGTTGACACTGTGTTCACGCAGTGTCGGTGCGGTGTTGACGCTCTGTTCACTCAGTGTCGGTGCGGTGTTGACGCTCTGTTCACTCAGTGTCGGTGCAGTGTTAACGCTGTGTTCACTCAGTGTCGGTGCGGTGTTGACGCTGTGTTCACTCAGTGTCGGTGCGGTGTTGGCGATGTGGTTACTCCGTGTTGGTGCGGTGTTGACGATGTGGTTACTCAGTGTTGGTGCGGTGTTGACGATGTGGTTACTCAGTGTTGGTGCGGTGTTGACGATGTGTTCACTCAGGGTTGGTGCGGTGTCGACGCTGTGTTCACTCAGTGTTGGTGCGGTGTTGACGCTTTGTTCACTCAGTGTTGGTGCGGTGTTGACGCTTTGTTCACTCAGTGTCGGTGCGGTGTTGACGCTTTGTTCACTCAGTGTTGGTGCGGTGTTGACGCTTTGTTCACTCAGTGTTGGTGCGGTGTTGACGCTTTGTTCACTCAGTGTTGGTGCGGTGTTGACGCTTTGTTCACTCAGTGTCGGTGCGGTGTTGACGCTGTGTTCACTCAGTGTTGGTGCGGTGTTGACGCTGTGTTCACTCAGTGTTGGTGCGGTGTTGACGCTGTGTTCACTCAGTGTTGGTGCGGTGTTGACGCTTTGTTCACTCAGTGTTGGTGCGGTGTTGACGCTTTGTTCACTCAGTGTCGGTGCCGTGTTGACGCTGTGTTCACTCAGTGTCGGTGCGGTGTTGACGCTGTGTTCACTCAGTGTTGGTGCGGTGTTGACGCTTTGTTCACTCAGTGTTGGTGCGGTGTTGACGCTTTGTTCACTCAGTGTCGGTGCGGTGTTGACGCTTTGTTCACTCAGTGTTGGTGCGGTGTTGACGCTTTGTTCACTCAGTGTTGGTGCGGTGTTGACGCTTTGTTCACTCAGTGTGGGCGCAGTGTCGGCGCTGTTTTCACTCAGTGTTGACGCTGTGTTCAGTCAGTGTGGGTGCGGTGTCGACGCTGTGTTCACTCAGTGTCAGCGCGGTGTTGACGCTGTGTTCACTCAGTGTTGGTGCGGTGTTGACGCTTTGTTCACTCAGTGTGGGCGCAGTGTCGGCGCTGTTTTCACTCAGTGTTGACGCTGTGTTCAGTCAGTGTGGGTGCGGTGTCGACGCTGTGTTCACTCAGTGTCAGCGCGGTGTTGACGCTGTGTTCACTCAGTGTTGGTGCGGTGTTGACGCTTTGTTCACTCAGTGTGGGCGCAGTGTCGGCGCTGTTTTCACTCAGTGTTGACGCTGTGTTCAGTCAGTGTGGGTGCGGTGTCGACGCTGTGTTCACTCAGTGTCAGCGCGGTGTTGACGCTGTGTTCACTCAGTGTTGGTGCGGTGTTGACGCTTTGTTCACTCAGTGTTGGTGCGGTGTTGACGCTTTGTTCACTCAGTGTCGGTGCGGTGTTGACGCTGTGTTCACTCAGTGTCGGTGCGGTGTTGACGCTGTGTTCACTCAGTGTTGGTGCGGTGTTGACGCTTTGTTCACTCAGTGTTGGTGCGGTGTTGACGCTTTGTTCACTCAGTGTCGGTGTGGTGTTGACGCTTTGTTCACTCAGTGTTGGTGCGGTGTTGACGCTTTGTTCACTCAGTGTTGGTGCGGTGTTGACGCTTTGTTCACTCAGTGTTGGTGCGGTGTTGACGCTTTGTTCACTCAGTGTTGGTGCAGTGTTGACGCTTTGTTCACTCAGTGTTGGTGCGGTGTTAACGCTGTGTTCACTCAGTGTTGGTGCGGTGTTGACGCTTTGTTCACTCAGTGTCGGTGCGGTTTTGACGCTTTGTTCACTCAGTGTCGGTGCGGTGTTGATGCTGTGTTCACTCAGTGTTGGTGCGGTGTTGACGCTTTGTTCACTCAGTGTTGGTGCGGTGTTGACGCTGTGTTCACTCAGTGTTGGTGCGGTGTTGGCGCTTTGTTCACTCAGTGTCAGCGCGATGTTGACGCTGCGTTCACTCACTGTCAGCGCGGTGTTGACGCTGTGTTCACTCAGTGTTGCTGCGGTGTTGACGCTGTGTTCACTCAGTGTCAAAGCTGAGTTCACTCAGTGTCAGCGCGGTGTCGACGCTGAGTTCACTCAGTGTCGGTGCGGTGTTGACGCTCTGTTCACTCAGTGTCAGTGCGGTTGTGACACTGTGTTCACTCAGTGTCGGTGCGGTGTTGACGCTGTATTCACTCAGTGTCGGTGCGGTGTTGACACTGTGTTCAGGCAGTGTCGGTGCGGTGTCGACGCTGTGTTCACTCAGTGTGGACGCGGTGTTGACGCTGTGTTCACTCAGTGTGGGGGCGGTGTTGACGATGTGGTTACTCAGTGTTGGTGCGGTGTCGACGCTGTGTTCACTCAGTGTGGACGCGGTGTTGACGCTGTGTTCACTCAGTGTGGGTGCGGTGTTGACGATGTGGTTACTCAGTGTTGGTGCGGTGTTGACGCTGTGTTCACTCAGTGTCGGTGCGGTGTTGTCGCTGTGTTACCTCAGTGTTGCTGCGGTGTTGACGATGTGTTCACTCAGTGTCGGTGCGGTAGTGACACGGTGTTCACTCAGTGTAGGTGCGGTGTTGACGCTGTGTTCACTCAGTGTCGGTGCGGTGTTGACGCTGTGTTCACTCAGTGTCGGTGCGGTGTTGACGCTGTGTTCACTCAGTGTCGGCGCAGTGGTGATGCTGTGTTCACTCGGTGTTGGTGCGGTGTTGATGCTTTGTTCACTCAGTGTCGGTGCAGTGTTGACGCTTTGTTCACTCGGTGTCGGCGCAGTGTTGACGCTGCGTTCACTCAGTGTGGGCGCAGTGGTGACGCTGTGTTCACTCGGTGTCGGCGCAGTGTTGACGCTGTGTTCACTCAGTGTGGGCGCAGTGTCGGCGCTGTTTTCACTCAGTGTTGACGCTGTGTTCAGTCAGTGTGGGTGCGGTGTCGACGCTGTGTTCACTCAGTGTCAGCGCGGTGTTGACGCTGTGTTCACTCAGTGTCGCTGCGGTGCTGACACTGTGTTCACTCAGTGTCAGTGCGGTGTTGACGTTTTGTTCACTAAGTGTCGGTGCGGTGTTGACACTGTGTTCACGCAGTGTCGGTGAGGTCTTGACGGTGTGTTCACTCAGTGTCGGTGCGGTGTTGAAGTTTTGTTCACTCAGTGTCAGCGCGGTGTTGACGCTGCGTTCAGTCTGTGTCGGTGCGGTGTTGACACTGTGTTCACTCGGTGTCGGTGCAGTGTTGACACTGTGTTCACTCAGTGTGGGCGTCGTGTTGACGCTGTGTTCACTCAGTGTTGGTGCGGTATTGACGCTGCTTTCACTCAGTTTTGGTGCGGTGTTGACGCTGTGTTCCCTCAGTGTTGGTGCGGTGTTGACGCTGTGTTCACTCAGTGTTGGTGCGGTATTGACGCTGCTTTCACTCAGTTTTGGTGCGGTGTTGACGCTGTGTTCCCTCAGTGTTGGTGCGGTATTGACGCTGCTTTCACTCAGTTTTGGTGCGGTGTTGACGCTGTGTTCCCTCAGTGTTGGTGCGGTGTTGACGCTGTGTTCACTCAGTGTCGGTGCGGTGTTGTCGCTGTGTTCCCTCAGTGTTGCTGCGGTGTTGACGCTGTGTTCACTCAGTGTCGGTGCGGTGTTGGCGCTGTGTTCACTCAGTGTGGGCGCGATGTTGATGCTGTGTTCAACTAGTGTGGGTGCGGTGTTGATGCTGTGTTCACTCAGTGTCGGTGCGGTGTTGGCGCTGTGTTCACTCAGTGTCAGCGCGGTGTTGGCGCTGTGTTCACTCAGTGTGGGCGCGGTGTAGACGCTCTGTTCACTCAGTGTGGGCGTGGTGTTGACGCTGTGTTCACTCAGCGTGGGCGCAGTGGTGACGCTGTGTTCACTCGGTGTCGGCGCAGTGTTGACGCTGTGTTCACTCAGTGTGGGCGCAGTGGTGACGCTGTGTTCACTCGGTGTCGGCGCAGTGTTGACGCAGTGTTCACTCAGTGTGGGCGCAGTGTCGGCGCTGTTTTCACTCAGTGTTGACGCTGTGTTCAGTCAGTGTGGGTGCGGTGTCGACGCTGTGTTCACTCAGTGTCAGCGCGGTGTTGACGCTGTGTTCACTCAGTGTCGGTGCGGTGTTGACACTGTGTTCACGCAGTGTCGGTGCGGTGTTGACGCTCTGTTCACTCAGTGTCGGTGCGGTGTTGACGCTCTGTTCATTCAGTGTCGGTGCGGTGTTAACGCTGTGTTCACTCAGTGTCGGTGCGGTGTTGACGCTGTGTTCACTCAGTGTCGGTGCGGTGTTGGCGATGTGGTTACTCCGTGTTGGTGCGGTGTTGACGATGTGGTTACTCAGTGTTCGTGCGGTGTTGACGATGTGGTTACTCAGTGTTGGTGCGGTGTTGACGATGTGTTCACTCAGTGTTGGTGCGGTGTCGACGCTGTGTTCACTCAGTGTTGGTGCGGTGTTGACGCTTTGTTCACTCAGTGTTGGTGCGGTGTTGACGCTTTCTTCACTCAGTGTTGGTGCGGTGTTGACTCTTTGTTCACTCAGTGTCGGTGCGGTGTTGACGCTTTGTTCACTCAGTGTTGGTGCGGTGTTGACGCGTTGTTCACTCAGTGTTGGTGCGGTGTTGACGCTTTGTTCACTCAGTGTTGGTGCGGTGTTGACGCTTTGTTCACTCAGTGTCGGTGCGGTGTTGACGCTGTGTTCACTCAGTGTTGGTGCGGTGTCGACGCTGTGTTCACTCAGTGTTGGTGCGGTGTTGACGCTGTGTTCACTCAGTGTTGGTGCGGTGTTGACGCTTTGTTCACTCAGTGTTGGTGCGGTGTTGACGCTTTGTTCACTCAGTGTCGGTGCGGTGTTGACGCTGTGTTCACTCAGTGTCGGTGCGGTGTTGACGCTGTGTTCACTCAGTGTCGGTGCGGTGTTGACGCTTTGTTCACTCAGTGTTGGTGCGGTGTTGACGCTTTGTTCACTCAGTGTTGGTGCGGTGTTGACGCTTTGTTCACTCAGTGTCGGTGCAGTGTTGACGCTGTGTTCACTCAGTGTGGGCGCAGTGGTGACGCTGTGTTCACTTGGTGTCGGCGCAGTGTTGACGCTGTGTTCACTCAGTGTGGGCGCAGTGTCGGCGCTGTTTTCACTCAGTGTTGAAGCTGTGTTCACTCGGTGTCGGCGCAGTGTTGACGCTGTGTTCACTCAGTGTGGGCGCAGTGGTGACGCTGTGTTCACTCGGTGTCGGCGCAGTGTTGACGCTGTGTTCACTCAGTGTCGGTGCGGTGTTGACGCTTTGTTCACTCAGTGTTGGTGCGGTGTTGACGCTTTGTTCACTCAGTGTTGGTGCGGTGTTGACGCTTTGTTCACTCAGTGTCGGTGCAGTGTTGACGCTGTGTTCACTCAGTGTGGGCGCAGTGGTGACGCTGTGTTCACTCAGTGTGGGCGCAGTGGTGACGCTGTGTTCACTCGGTGTCGGCGCAGTGTTGACGCAGTGTTCACTCAGTGTGGGCGCAGTGTCGGCGCTGTTTTCACTCAGTGTTGACGCTGTGTTCAGTCAGTGTGGGTGCGGTGTCGACGCTGTGTTCACTCAGTGTCAGCGCGGTGTTGACGCTGTGTTCACTCAGTGTCGGTGCGGTGTTGACACTGTGTTCACGCAGTGTCGGTGCGGTGTTGACGCTCTGTTCACTCAGTGTCGGTGCGGTGTTGACGCTCTGTTCACTCAGTGTCGGTGCAGTGTTAACGCTGTGTTCACTCAGTGTCGGTGCGGTGTTGACGCTGTGTTCACTCAGTGTCGGTGCGGTGTTGGCGATGTGGTTACTCCGTGTTGGTGCGGTGTTGACGATGTGGTTACTCAGTGTTGGTGCGGTGTTGACGATGTGGTTACTCAGTGTTGGTGCGGTGTTGACGATGTGTTCACTCAGGGTTGGTGCGGTGTCGACGCTGTGTTCACTCAGTGTTGGTGCGGTGTTGACGCTTTGTTCACTCAGTGTTGGTGCGGTGTTGACGCTTTGTTCACTCAGTGTCGGTGCGGTGTTGACGCTTTGTTCACTCAGTGTTGGTGCGGTGTTGACGCTTTGTTCACTCAGTGTTGGTGCGGTGTTGACGCTTTGTTCACTCAGTGTTGGTGCGGTGTTGACGCTTTGTTCACTCAGTGTCGGTGCGGTGTTGACGCTGTGTTCACTCAGTGTTGGTGCGGTGTTGACGCTGTGTTCACTCAGTGTTGGTGCGGTGTTGACGCTGTGTTCACTCAGTGTTGGTGCGGTGTTGACGCTTTGTTCACTCAGTGTTGGTGCGGTGTTGACGCTTTGTTCACTCAGTGTCGGTGCCGTGTTGACGCTGTGTTCACTCAGTGTCGGTGCGGTGTTGACGCTGTGTTCACTCAGTGTTGGTGCGGTGTTGACGCTTTGTTCACTCAGTGTTGGTGCGGTGTTGACGCTTTGTTCACTCAGTGTCGGTGCGGTGTTGACGCTTTGTTCACTCAGTGTTGGTGCGGTGTTGACGCTTTGTTCACTCAGTGTTGGTGCGGTGTTGACGCTTTGTTCACTCAGTGTGGGCGCAGTGTCGGCGCTGTTTTCACTCAGTGTTGACGCTGTGTTCAGTCAGTGTGGGTGCGGTGTCGACGCTGTGTTCACTCAGTGTCAGCGCGGTGTTGACGCTGTGTTCACTCAGTGTTGGTGCGGTGTTGACGCTTTGTTCACTCAGTGTGGGCGCAGTGTCGGCGCTGTTTTCACTCAGTGTTGACGCTGTGTTCAGTCAGTGTGGGTGCGGTGTCGACGCTGTGTTCACTCAGTGTCAGCGCGGTGTTGACGCTGTGTTCACTCAGTGTCGGTGCGGTGTTGACACTGTGTTCACGCAGTGTCGGTGCGGTGTTGACGCTCTGTTCACTCAGTGTCGGTGCGGTGTTGACGCTCTGTTCACTCAGTGTCGGTGCAGTGTTAACGCTGTGTTCACTCAGTGTCGGTGCGGTGTTGACGCTGTGTTCACTCAGTGTCGGTGCGGTGTTGGCGATGTGGTTACTCCGTGTTGGTGCGGTGTTGACGATGTGGTTACTCAGTGTTGGTGCGGTGTTGACGATGTGGTTACTCAGTGTTGGTGCGGTGTTGACGATGTGTTCACTCAGGGTTGGTGCGGTGTCGACGCTGTGTTCACTCAGTGTTGGTGCGGTGTTGACGCTTTGTTCACTCAGTGTTGGTGCGGTGTTGACGCTTTGTTCACTCAGTGTCGGTGCGGTGTTGACGCTTTGTTCACTCAGTGTTGGTGCGGTGTTGACGCTTTGTTCACTCAGTGTTGGTGCGGTGTTGACGCTTTGTTCACTCAGTGTTGGTGCGGTGTTGACGCTTTGTTCACTCAGTGTCGGTGCGGTGTTGACGCTGTGTTCACTCAGTGTTGGTGCGGTGTTGACGCTGTGTTCACTCAGTGTTGGTGCGGTGTTGACGCTGTGTTCACTCAGTGTTGGTGCGGTGTTGACGCTTTGTTCACTCAGTGTTGGTGCGGTGTTGACGCTTTGTTCACTCAGTGTCGGTGCCGTGTTGACGCTGTGTTCACTCAGTGTCGGTGCGGTGTTGACGCTGTGTTCACTCAGTGTTGGTGCGGTGTTGACGCTTTGTTCACTCAGTGTTGGTGCGGTGTTGACGCTTTGTTCACTCAGTGTCGGTGCGGTGTTGACGCTTTGTTCACTCAGTGTTGGTGCGGTGTTGACGCTTTGTTCACTCAGTGTTGGTGCGGTGTTGACGCTTTGTTCACTCAGTGTGGGCGCAGTGTCGGCGCTGTTTTCACTCAGTGTTGACGCTGTGTTCAGTCAGTGTGGGTGCGGTGTCGACGCTGTGTTCACTCAGTGTCAGCGCGGTGTTGACGCTGTGTTCACTCAGTGTTGGTGCGGTGTTGACGCTTTGTTCACTCAGTGTGGGCGCAGTGTCGGCGCTGTTTTCACTCAGTGTTGACGCTGTGTTCAGTCAGTGTGGGTGCGGTGTCGACGCTGTGTTCACTCAGTGTCAGCGCGGTGTTGACGCTGTGTTCACTCAGTGTTGGTGCGGTGTTGACGCTTTGTTCACTCAGTGTGGGCGCAGTGTCGGCGCTGTTTTCACTCAGTGTTGACGCTGTGTTCAGTCAGTGTGGGTGCGGTGTCGACGCTGTGTTCACTCAGTGTCAGCGCGGTGTTGACGCTGTGTTCACTCAGTGTTGGTGCGGTGTTGACGCTTTGTTCACTCAGTGTTGGTGCGGTGTTGACGCTTTGTTCACTCAGTGTCGGTGCGGTGTTGACGCTGTGTTCACTCAGTGTCGGTGCGGTGTTGACGCTGTGTTCACTCAGTGTTGGTGCGGTGTTGACGCTTTGTTCACTCAGTGTTGGTGCGGTGTTGACGCTTTGTTCACTCAGTGTCGGTGTGGTGTTGACGCTTTGTTCACTCAGTGTTGGTGCGGTGTTGACGCTTTGTTCACTCAGTGTTGGTGCGGTGTTGACGCTTTGTTCACTCAGTGTTGGTGCGGTGTTGACGCTTTGTTCACTCAGTGTTGGTGCAGTGTTGACGCTTTGTTCACTCAGTGTTGGTGCGGTGTTAACGCTGTGTTCACTCAGTGTTGGTGCGGTGTTGACGCTTTGTTCACTCAGTGTCGGTGCGGTTTTGACGCTTTGTTCACTCAGTGTCGGTGCGGTGTTGATGCTGTGTTCACTCAGTGTTGGTGCGGTGTTGACGCTTTGTTCACTCAGTGTTGGTGCGGTGTTGACGCTGTGTTCACTCAGTGTTGGTGCGGTGTTGGCGCTTTGTTCACTCAGTGTCAGCGCGATGTTGACGCTGCGTTCACTCACTGTCAGCGCGGTGTTGACGCTGTGTTCACTCAGTGTTGCTGCGGTGTTGACGCTGTGTTCACTCAGTGTCAAAGCTGAGTTCACTCAGTGTCAGCGCGGTGTCGACGCTGAGTTCACTCAGTGTCGGTGCGGTGTTGACGCTCTGTTCACTCAGTGTCAGTGCGGTTGTGACACTGTGTTCACTCAGTGTCGGTGCGGTGTTGACGCTGTATTCACTCAGTGTCGGTGCGGTGTTGACACTGTGTTCAGGCAGTGTCGGTGCGGTGTCGACGCTGTGTTCACTCAGTGTGGACGCGGTGTTGACGCTGTGTTCACTCAGTGTGGGGGCGGTGTTGACGATGTGGTTACTCAGTGTTGGTGCGGTGTCGACGCTGTGTTCACTCAGTGTGGACGCGGTGTTGACGCTGTGTTCACTCAGTGTGGGTGCGGTGTTGACGATGTGGTTACTCAGTGTTGGTGCGGTGTTGACGCTGTGTTCACTCAGTGTCGGTGCGGTGTTGTCGCTGTGTTACCTCAGTGTTGCTGCGGTGTTGACGATGTGTTCACTCAGTGTCGGTGCGGTAGTGACACGGTGTTCACTCAGTGTAGGTGCGGTGTTGACGCTGTGTTCACTCAGTGTCGGTGCGGTGTTGACGCTGTGTTCACTCAGTGTCGGTGCGGTGTTGACGCTGTGTTCACTCAGTGTCGGCGCAGTGGTGATGCTGTGTTCACTCGGTGTTGGTGCGGTGTTGATGCTTTGTTCACTCAGTGTCGGTGCAGTGTTGACGCTTTGTTCACTCGGTGTCGGCGCAGTGTTGACGCTGCGTTCACTCAGTGTGGGCGCAGTGGTGACGCTGTGTTCACTCGGTGTCGGCGCAGTGTTGACGCTGTGTTCACTCAGTGTGGGCGCAGTGTCGGCGCTGTTTTCACTCAGTGTTGACGCTGTGTTCAGTCAGTGTGGGTGCGGTGTCGACGCTGTGTTCACTCAGTGTCAGCGCGGTGTTGACGCTGTGTTCACTCAGTGTCGCTGCGGTGCTGACACTGTGTTCACTCAGTGTCAGTGCGGTGTTGACGTTTTGTTCACTAAGTGTCGGTGCGGTGTTGACACTGTGTTCACGCAGTGTCGGTGAGGTCTTGACGGTGTGTTCACTCAGTGTCGGTGCGGTGTTGAAGTTTTGTTCACTCAGTGTCAGCGCGGTGTTGACGCTGCGTTCAGTCTGTGTCGGTGCGGTGTTGACACTGTGTTCACTCGGTGTCGGTGCAGTGTTGACACTGTGTTCACTCAGTGTGGGCGTCGTGTTGACGCTGTGTTCACTCAGTGTTGGTGCGGTATTGACGCTGCTTTCACTCAGTTTTGGTGCGGTGTTGACGCTGTGTTCCCTCAGTGTTGGTGCGGTGTTGACGCTGTGTTCACTCAGTGTTGGTGCGGTATTGACGCTGCTTTCACTCAGTTTTGGTGCGGTGTTGACGCTGTGTTCCCTCAGTGTTGGTGCGGTATTGACGCTGCTTTCACTCAGTTTTGGTGCGGTGTTGACGCTGTGTTCCCTCAGTGTTGGTGCGGTGTTGACGCTGTGTTCACTCAGTGTCGGTGCGGTGTTGTCGCTGTGTTCCCTCAGTGTTGCTGCGGTGTTGACGCTGTGTTCACTCAGTGTCGGTGCGGTGTTGGCGCTGTGTTCACTCAGTGTGGGCGCGATGTTGATGCTGTGTTCAACTAGTGTGGGTGCGGTGTTGATGCTGTGTTCACTCAGTGTCGGTGCGGTGTTGGCGCTGTGTTCACTCAGTGTCAGCGCGGTGTTGGCGCTGTGTTCACTCAGTGTGGGCGCGGTGTAGACGCTCTGTTCACTCAGTGTGGGCGTGGTGTTGACGCTGTGTTCACTCAGCGTGGGCGCAGTGGTGACGCTGTGTTCACTCGGTGTCGGCGCAGTGTTGACGCTGTGTTCACTCAGTGTGGGCGCAGTGGTGACGCTGTGTTCACTCGGTGTCGGCGCAGTGTTGACGCAGTGTTCACTCAGTGTGGGCGCAGTGTCGGCGCTGTTTTCACTCAGTGTTGACGCTGTGTTCAGTCAGTGTGGGTGCGGTGTCGACGCTGTGTTCACTCAGTGTCAGCGCGGTGTTGACGCTGTGTTCACTCAGTGTCGGTGCGGTGTTGACACTGTGTTCACGCAGTGTCGGTGCGGTGTTGACGCTCTGTTCACTCAGTGTCGGTGCGGTGTTGACGCTCTGTTCATTCAGTGTCGGTGCGGTGTTAACGCTGTGTTCACTCAGTGTCGGTGCGGTGTTGACGCTGTGTTCACTCAGTGTCGGTGCGGTGTTGGCGATGTGGTTACTCCGTGTTGGTGCGGTGTTGACGATGTGGTTACTCAGTGTTCGTGCGGTGTTGACGATGTGGTTACTCAGTGTTGGTGCGGTGTTGACGATGTGTTCACTCAGTGTTGGTGCGGTGTCGACGCTGTGTTCACTCAGTGTTGGTGCGGTGTTGACGCTTTGTTCACTCAGTGTTGGTGCGGTGTTGACGCTTTCTTCACTCAGTGTTGGTGCGGTGTTGACTCTTTGTTCACTCAGTGTCGGTGCGGTGTTGACGCTTTGTTCACTCAGTGTTGGTGCGGTGTTGACGCGTTGTTCACTCAGTGTTGGTGCGGTGTTGACGCTTTGTTCACTCAGTGTTGGTGCGGTGTTGACGCTTTGTTCACTCAGTGTCGGTGCGGTGTTGACGCTGTGTTCACTCAGTGTTGGTGCGGTGTCGACGCTGTGTTCACTCAGTGTTGGTGCGGTGTTGACGCTGTGTTCACTCAGTGTTGGTGCGGTGTTGACGCTTTGTTCACTCAGTGTTGGTGCGGTGTTGACGCTTTGTTCACTCAGTGTCGGTGCGGTGTTGACGCTGTGTTCACTCAGTGTCGGTGCGGTGTTGACGCTGTGTTCACTCAGTGTCGGTGCGGTGTTGACGCTTTGTTCACTCAGTGTTGGTGCGGTGTTGACGCTTTGTTCACTCAGTGTTGGTGCGGTGTTGACGCTTTGTTCACTCAGTGTCGGTGCAGTGTTGACGCTGTGTTCACTCAGTGTGGGCGCAGTGGTGACGCTGTGTTCACTTGGTGTCGGCGCAGTGTTGACGCTGTGTTCACTCAGTGTGGGCGCAGTGTCGGCGCTGTTTTCACTCAGTGTTGAAGCTGTGTTCACTCGGTGTCGGCGCAGTGTTGACGCTGTGTTCACTCAGTGTGGGCGCAGTGGTGACGCTGTGTTCACTCGGTGTCGGCGCAGTGTTGACGCTGTGTTCACTCAGTGTCGGTGCGGTGTTGACGCTTTGTTCACTCAGTGTTGGTGCGGTGTTGACGCTTTGTTCACTCAGTGTTGGTGCGGTGTTGACGCTTTGTTCACTCAGTGTCGGTGCAGTGTTGACGCTGTGTTCACTCAGTGTGGGCGCAGTGGTGACGCTGTGTTCACTCAGTGTGGGCGCAGTGGTGACGCTGTGTTCACTCGGTGTCGGCGCAGTGTTGACGCAGTGTTCACTCAGTGTGGGCGCAGTGTCGGCGCTGTTTTCACTCAGTGTTGACGCTGTGTTCAGTCAGTGTGGGTGCGGTGTCGACGCTGTGTTCACTCAGTGTCAGCGCGGTGTTGACGCTGTGTTCACTCAGTGTCGGTGCGGTGTTGACACTGTGTTCACGCAGTGTCGGTGCGGTGTTGACGCTCTGTTCACTCAGTGTCGGTGCGGTGTTGACGCTCTGTTCACTCAGTGTCGGTGCAGTGTTAACGCTGTGTTCACTCAGTGTCGGTGCGGTGTTGACGCTGTGTTCACTCAGTGTCGGTGCGGTGTTGGCGATGTGGTTACTCCGTGTTGGTGCGGTGTTGACGATGTGGTTACTCAGTGTTGGTGCGGTGTTGACGATGTGGTTACTCAGTGTTGGTGCGGTGTTGACGATGTGTTCACTCAGGGTTGGTGCGGTGTCGACGCTGTGTTCACTCAGTGTTGGTGCGGTGTTGACGCTTTGTTCACTCAGTGTTGGTGCGGTGTTGACGCTTTGTTCACTCAGTGTTGGTGCGGTGTTGACGCTTTGTTCACTCAGTGTCGGTGCGGTGTTGACGCTTTGTTCACTCAGTGTTGGTGCGGTGTTGACGCTTTGTTCACTCAGTGTTGGTGCGGTGTTGACGCTTTGTTCACTCAGTGTTGGTGCGGTGTTGACGCTTTGTTCACTCAGTGTCGGTGCGGTGTTGACGCTGTGTTCACTCAGTGTTGGTGCGGTGTTGACGCTGTGTTCACTCAGTGTTGGTGCGGTGTTGACGCTGTGTTCACTCAGTGTTGGTGCGGTGTTGACGCTTTGTTCACTCAGTGTTGGTGCGGTGTTGACGCTTTGTTCACTCAGTGTCGGTGCCGTGTTGACGCTGTGTTCACTCAGTGTCGGTGCGGTGTTGACGCTGTGTTCACTCAGTGTTGGTGCGGTGTTGACGCTTTGTTCACTCAGTGTTGGTGCGGTGTTGACGCTTTGTTCACTCAGTGTCGGTGCGGTGTTGACGCTTTGTTCACTCAGTGTTGGTGCGGTGTTGACGCTTTGTTCACTCAGTGTTGGTGCGGTGTTGACGCTTTGTTCACTCAGTGTGGGCGCAGTGTCGGCGCTGTTTTCACTCAGTGTTGACGCTGTGTTCAGTCAGTGTGGGTGCGGTGTCGACGCTGTGTTCACTCAGTGTCAGCGCGGTGTTGACGCTGTGTTCACTCAGTGTTGGTGCGGTGTTGACGCTTTGTTCACTCAGTGTGGGCGCAGTGTCGGCGCTGTTTTCACTCAGTGTTGACGCTGTGTTCAGTCAGTGTGGGTGCGGTGTCGACGCTGTGTTCACTCAGTGTCAGCGCGGTGTTGACGCTGTGTTCACTCAGTGTTGGTGCGGTGTTGACGCTTTGTTCACTCAGTGTGGGCGCAGTGTCGGCGCTGTTTTCACTCAGTGTTGACGCTGTGTTCAGTCAGTGTGGGTGCGGTGTCGACGCTGTGTTCACTCAGTGTCAGCGCGGTGTTGACGCTGTGTTCACTCAGTGTTGGTGCGGTGTTGACGCTTTGTTCACTCAGTGTTGGTGCGGTGTTGACGCTTTGTTCACTCAGTGTCGGTGCGGTGTTGACGCTGTGTTCACTCAGTGTCGGTGCGGTGTTGACGCTGTGTTCACTCAGTGTTGGTGCGGTGTTGACGCTTTGTTCACTCAGTGTTGGTGCGGTGTTGACGCTTTGTTCACTCAGTGTCGGTGTGGTGTTGACGCTTTGTTCACTCAGTGTTGGTGCGGTGTTGACGCTTTGTTCACTCAGTGTTGGTGCGGTGTTGACGCTTTGTTCACTCAGTGTTGGTGCGGTGTTGACGCTTTGTTCACTCAGTGTTGGTGCAGTGTTGACGCTTTGTTCACTCAGTGTTGGTGCGGTGTTAACGCTGTGTTCACTCAGTGTTGGTGCGGTGTTGACGCTTTGTTCACTCAGTGTCGGTGCGGTTTTGACGCTTTGTTCACTCAGTGTCGGTGCGGTGTTGATGCTGTGTTCACTCAGTGTTGGTGCGGTGTTGACGCTTTGTTCACTCAGTGTTGGTGCGGTGTTGACGCTGTGTTCACTCAGTGTTGGTGCGGTGTTGGCGCTTTGTTCACTCAGTGTTGGTGCGGTGTTGACGCTTTGTTCACTCAGTGTCGGTGCGGTGTTGACGCTGTGTTCACTCAGTGTTGGTGCGGTGTTGACGCTTTGTTCACTCAGTGTTGGTGCGGTGTTGACGCTTTGTTCACTCAGTGTTGGTGCGGTGTTAACGCTGTGTTCACTCAGTGTTGGTGCGGTGTTGACGCTTTGTTCACTCAGTGTCGGTGCGGTTTTGACGCTTTGTTCACTCAGTGTCGGTGCGGTGTTGATGCTGTGTTCACTCAGTGTTGGTGCGGTGTTGACGCTTTGTTCACTCAGTGTTGGTGCGGTGTTGATGCTGTGTTCACTCAGTGTTGGTGCGGTGTTGACGCTTTGTTCACTCGGTGTCGGCGCAGTGTTGACGCTGTGTTCACTCAGTGTGGGCGCAGTGGTGACGCTGTGTTCACTCGGTGTCGGCGCAGTGTTGACGCTGTGTTCACTCAGTGTGGGCGCAGTGTCGGCGCTGTTTTCACTCAGTGTTGACGCTGTGTTCACTCAGTGTCAGCGCGGTGTTGACGCTGTGTTCACTCAGTGTCGGTGCGGTGTTGACGCTGTGTTCACGCAGTGTCGGTGCGGTGTTAACGCTGTGTTCACTCAGTGTTGGTGCGGTGTTGACGCTGTGTTCACTCAGTGTCGGTGCGGTGTTGACGATGTGGTTACTCCGTGTTGGTGCGGTGTTGACGATGTGGTTACTCAGTGTTGGTGCGGTGTTGACGATGTGGTTACTCAGTGTTGGTGCGGTGTTGGCGATGTGTTCACTCAGTGTTGCTGCGGTGTTGACGCTGTGTTCACTCAGTGTCAAAGCTGAGTTCACTCAGTGTCAGCGCGGTGTCGACGCTGAGTTCACTCAGTGTCGGTGCGGTGTTGACGCTGTGTTCACTCAGTGTTGGTGCGGTGTTGACGCTTTGTTCACTCAGTGTCGGTGCGGTGTTGACGATGTGGTTACTCAGTGTTGGTGCGGTGTTGACGATGTGGTTACTCAGTGTTGGTGCGGTGTTGACGATGTGGTTACTCAGTGTTGGTGCGGTGTCGGCGATGTGTTCACTCAGTGTTGGTGCGGTGTCGACGCTGTGTTCACTCAGTGTTGGTGCGGTGTCGACGCTTTGTTCACTCAGTGTTGGTGCGGTGTTGGCGATGTGTTCACTCAGTGTTGGTGCGGTGTCGACGCTTTGTTCACTCAGTGTTGGTGCGGTGTTGACGCTTTGTTCACTCAGTGTGGGCGCAGTGTCGGCGCTGTTTTCACTCAGTGTTGACGCTGTGTTCAGTCAGTGTGGGTGCGGTGTCGACGCTGTGTTCACTCAGTGTCAGCGCGGTGTTGACGCTGTGTTCACTCAGTGTCGGTGCGGTGTTGACACTGTGTTCACGCAGTGTCGGTGCGGTGTTGACGCTCTGTTCACTCAGTGTCGGTGCGGTGTTGACGCTCTGTTCACTCAGTGTCGGTGCGGTGTTGACGCTCTGTTCACTCAGTGTCGGTGCGGTGTTGACGCTCTGTTCACTCAGTGTCGGTGCGGTGTTAACGCTGTGTTCACTCAGTGTCGGTGCGGTGTTGACGCTGTGTTCACTCAGTGTCGGTGCGGTGTTGGCGATGTGGTTACTCCGTGTTGGTGCGGTGTTGACGATGTGGTTACTCAGTGTTGGTGCGGTGTTGAGGATGTGGTTACTCAGTGTTGGTGCGGTGTTGACGATGTGTTCACTCAGGGTTGGTGCGGTGTCGACGCTGTGTTCACTCAGTGTTGGTGCGGTGTTGACGCTTTGTTCACTCAGTGTTGGTGCGGTGTTGACGCTTTGTTCACTCAGTGTTGGTGCGGTGTTGACTCTTTGTTCACTCAGTGTCGGTGCGGTGTTGACGCTTTGTTCACTCAGTGTTGGTGCGGTGTTGACGCTTTGTTCACTCAGTGTTGGTGCGGTGTTGACGCTTTGTTCACTCAGTGTTGGTGCGGTGTTGACGCTTTGTTCACTCAGTGTCGGTGCGGTGTTGACGCTGTGTTCACTCAGTGTTGGTGCCGTGTTGACGCTGTGTTCACTCAGTGTCGGTGCGGTGTTGACGCTGTGTTCACTCAGTGTTGGTGCGGTGTTGACGCTTTGTTCACTCAGTGTTGGTGCGGTGTTGACGCTTTGTTCACTCAGTGTTGGTGCGGTGTTGACGCTGTGTTCACTCAGTGTTGGTGCGGTGTTGACGCTTTGTTCACTCAGTGTTGGTGCGGTGTTGACGCTGTGTTCACTCAGTGTTGGTGCGGTGTTGACGCTTTGTTCACTCAGTGTCGGTGCGGTGTTGACGCTGTGTTCACTCAGTGTTGGTGCGGTGTTGACGCTTTGTTCACTCAGTGTCGGTGCGGTGTTGACGCTTTGTTCACTCAGTGTTGGTGCGGTGTTGACGCTTTGTTCACTCAGTGTTGGTGCGGTGTTGACGCTTTGTTCACTCAGTGTTGGTGCGGTGTTGACGCTTTGTTCACTCAGTGTCGGTGCGGTGTTGACGCTGTGTTCACTCAGCGTTGGTGCGGTGTTGACGCTTTGTTCACTCAGTGTTGGTGCGGTGTTGACGCTGTGTTCACTCAGTGTTGGTGCGGTGTTGGCGCTGTGTTCACTCAGTGTTGGTGCGGTGTTGACGCTTTGTTCACTCAGTGTTGGTGCGGTGTTGACGCTTTGTTCACTCAGTGTTGGTGCGGTGTTGACGCTTTGTTCACTCAGTGTCGGTGCGGTGTTGACGCTTTGTTCACTCAGTGTCGGTGCGGTGTTGATGCTGTGTTCACTCAGTGTTGGTGCGGTGTTGACGCTTTGTTCACTCAGTGTCGGTGCGGTGTTGACGCTTTGTTCACTCAGTGTCGGTGCGGTGTTGATGCTGTGTTCACTCAGTGTTGGTGCGGTGTTGACGCTTTGTTCAGTCAGTGTGGGTGCGGTGTCGACGCTGTGTTCACTCAGTGTCAGCGCGGTGTTGACGCTGTGTTCACTCAGTGTCGGTGCGGTGTTGACACTGTGTTCACGCAGTGTCGGTGCGGTGTTGACGCTCTGTTCACTCAGTGTCGGTGCGGTGTTGACGCTCTGTTCATTCAGTGTCGGTGCGGTGTTAACGCTGTGTTCACTCAGTGTTGGTGCGGTGTTGACGCTTTGTTCACTCAGTGTTGGTGCAGTGTTGACTCTTTGTTCACTCAGTGTTGGTGCGGTGTTGACGCTTTGTTCACTCAGTGTTGGTGCGGTGTTGACGCTGTGTTCACTCAGTGTTGGTGCGGTGTTGACGCTTTGTTCACTCAGTGTCGGTGCGGTGTTGACGCTGTGTTCACTCAGTGTTGGTGCGGTGTCGACGCTGTGTTCACTCAGTGTTGGTGCGGTGTTGACGCTGTGTTCACTCAGTGTTGGTGCGGTGTTGACGCTTTGTTCACTCAGTGTTGGTGCGGTGTTGACGCTTTGTTCACTCAGTGTCGGTGCGGTGTTGACTCTGTGTTCACTCAGTGTCGGTGCGGTGTTGACGCTGTGTTCACTCAGTGTCGGTGCGGTGTTGACGCTTTGTTCACTCAGTGTTGGTGCGGTGTTGACGCTTTGTTCACTCAGTGTTGGTGCGGTGTTGACGCTTTGTTCACTCAGTGTCGGTGCAGTGTTGACGCTGTGTTCACTCAGTGTTGGTGCGGTGTTGACTCTGTGTTCACTCAGTGTCGGTGCGGTGTTGACGCTGTGTTCACTCAGTGTCGGTGCGGTGTTGACGCTTTGTTCACTCAGTGTTGGTGCGGTGTTGACGCTTTGTTCACTCAGTGTTGGTGCGGTGTTGACGCTTTGTTCACTGAGTGTCGGTGCAGTGTTGACGCTGTGTTCACTCAGTGTGGGCGCAGTGGTGACGCTGTGTTCACTCGGTGTCGGCGCAGTGTTGACGCTGTGTTCACTCAGTGTGGGCGCAGTGTCGGCGCTGTTTTCACTCAGCGTTGAAGCTGTGTTCACTCGGTGTCGGCGCAGTGTTGACGCTGTGTTCACTCAGTGTGGGCGCAGTGGTGACGCTGTGTTCACTCGGTGTCGGCGCAGTGTTGACGCTGTGTTCACTCAGTGTCGGTGCGGTGTTGACGCTTTGTTCACTCAGTGTTGGTGCGGTGTTGACGCTTTGTTCACTCAGTGTTGGTGCGGTGTTGACGCTTTGTTCACTCAGTGTCGGTGCAGTGTTGACGCTGTGTTCACTCAGTGTGGGCGCAGTGGTGACGCTGTGTTCACTCAGTGTGGGCGCAGTGGTGACGCTGTGTTCACTCGGTGTCGGCGCAGTGTTGACGCAGTGTTCACTCAGTGTGGGCGCAGTGTCGGCGCTGTTTTCACTCAGTGTTGACGCTGTGTTCCGTCAGTGTGGGTGCGGTGTTGACGCTGTGTTCACTCAGTGTCGGTGCGGTGTTGACACTGTGTTCACGCAGTGTCGGTGCGGTGTTGACGCTCTGTTCACTCAGTGTCGGTGCGGTGTTGACGCTCTGTTCACTCAGTGTCGGTGCGGTGTTAACGCTGTGTTCACTCAGTGTCGGTGCGGTGTTGGCGATGTGGTTACTCCGTGTTGGTGCGGTGTTGACGATGTGGTTACTCAGTGTTGGTGCGGTGTTGACGATGTGGTTACTCAGTGTTGGTGCGGTGTTGACGATGTGTTCACTCAGGGTTGGTGCGGTGTCGACGCTGTGTTCACTCAGTGTTGGTGCGGTGTTGACGCTTTGTTCACTCAGTGTTGGTGCGGTGTTGACGCTTTGTTCACTCAGTGTTGGTGCGGTGTTGACGCTTTGTTCACTCAGTGTTGGTGCGGTGTTGAAGCTTTGTTCACTCAGTGTTGGTGCGGTGTTGACGCTTTGTTCACTCAGTGTTGGTGCGGTGTTGACGCTTTGTTCACTCAGTGTCGGTGCGGTGTTGACGCTGTGTTCACTCAGTGTTGGTGCGGTGTCGACGCTGTGTTCACTCAGTGTTGGTGCGGTGTTGACGCTGTGTTCACTCAGTGTTGGTGCGGTGTTGACGCTTTGTTCACTCAGTGTTGGTGCGGTGTTGACGCTTTGTTCACTCAGTGTCGGTGCCGTGTTGACGCTGTGTTCACTCAGTGTCGGTGCGGTGTTGACGCTGTGTTCACTCAGTGTTGGTGCGGTGTTGACGCTTTGTTCACTCAGTGTTGGTGCGGTGTTGACGCTTTGTTCACTCAGTGTCGGTGCGGTGTTGACGCTGTGTTCACTCAGTGTCGGTGCGGTGTTGACGCTTTGTTCACTCAGTGTTGGTGCGGTGTTGACGCTTTGTTCACTCAGTGTTGGTGCGGTGTTGACGCTTTGTTCACTCAGTGTTGGTGCGGTGTTGACGCTTTGTTCACTCAGTGTCGGTGCGGTGTTGACGCTGTGTTCACTCAGTGTTGGTGCGGTGTTGACGCTTTGTTCACTCAGTGTTGGTGCGGTGTTGACGCTTTGTTCACTCAGTGTTGGTGCGGTGTTAACGCTGTGTTCACTCAGTGTTGGTGCGGTGTTGACGCTTTGTTCACTCAGTGTCGGTGCGGTTTTGACGCTTTGTTCACTCAGTGTCGGTGCGGTGTTGATGCTGTGTTCACTCAGTGTTGGTGCGGTGTTGACGCTTTGTTCACTCAGTGTTGGTGCGGTGTTGACGCTGTGTTCACTCAGTGTTGGTGCGGTGTTGGCGCTTTGTTCACTCAGTGTTGGTGCGGTTTTGACGCTTTGTTCACTCAGTGTCGGTGCGGTGTTGACGCTGTGTTCACTCAGTGTTGGTGCGGTGTTGACGCTTTGTTCACTCAGTGTTGGTGCGGTGTTGACGCTTTGTTCACTCAGTGTTGGTGCGGTGTTAACGCTGTTTTCACTCAGTGTTGGTGCGGTGTTGACGCTTTGTTCACTCAGTGTCGGTGCGGTTTTGACGCTTTGTTCACTCAGTGTCGGTGCGGTGTTGATGCTGTGTTCACTCAGTGTTGGTGCGGTGTTGACGCTTTGTTCACTCGGTGTCGGCGCAGTGTTGACGCTGTGTTCACTCAGTGTGGGCGCAGTGTCGGCGCTGTTTTCACTCAGTGTTGACGCTGTGTTCACTCAGTGTCAGCGCGGTGTTGACGCTGTGTTCACTCAGTGTCGGTGCGGTGTTGATGCTGTGTTCACTCAGTGTTGGTGCGGTGTTGACGCTTTGTTCACTCGGTGTCGGCGCAGTGTTGACGCTGTGTTCACTCAGTGTGGGCGCAGTGTCGGCGCTGTTTTCACTCAGTGTTGACGCTGTGTTCACTCAGTGTCAGCGCGGTGTTGACGCTGTGTTCACGCAGTGTCGGTGCGGTGTTAACGCTGTGTTCACTCAGTGTTGGTGCGGTGTTGACGCTGTGTTCACTCAGTGTCGGTGCGGTGTTGACGATGTGGTTACTCCGTGTTGGTGCGGTGTTGACGATGTGGTTACTCAGTGTTGGTGCGGTGTTGACGATGTGGTTACTCAGTGTTGGTGCGGTGTTGGCGATGTGTTCACTCAGTGTTGCTGCGGTGTTGACGCTGTGTTCACTCAGTGTCAAAGCTGAGTTCACTCAGTGTCAGCGCGGTGTCGACGCTGAGTTCACTCAGTGTCGGTGCGGTGTTGACGCTCTGTTCACTCAGTGTCAGTGCGGTTGTGACACTGTGTTCACTCAGTGTCGGTGCGGTGTTGACGCTGTGTTCACTCAGTGTTGGTGCGGTGTTGACGCTTTGTTCACTCAGTGTCGGTGCGGTGTTGACGATGTGGTTACTCAGTGTTGGTGCGGTGTTGACGATGTGGTTACTCAGTGTTGGTGCGGTGTTGACGATGTGGTTACTCAGTGTTGGTGCGGTGTCGGCGATGTGTTCACTCAGTGTTAGTGCGGTGTTGACGATGTGGTTACTCAGTGTTGGTGCGGTGTTGACGATGTGGTTACTCAGTGTTGGTGCGGTGTTGACGATGTGGTTACTCAGTGTTGGTGCGGTGTCGACGCTGTGTTCACTCAGTGTTGGTGCGGTGTCGACGCTTTGTTCACTCAGTGTTGGTGCGGTGTTGACGCTTTGTTCACTCAGTGTTGGTGCGGTGTTGGCGATGTGTTCACTCAGTGTTGGTGCGGTGTCGACGCTTTGTTCACTCAGTGTTGGTGCGGTGTTGGCGATGTGTTCACTCAGTGTTGGTGCGGTGTCGACGCTTTGTTCACTCAGTGTTGGTGCGGTGTTGGCGATGTGTTCACTCAGTGTTGGTGCGGTGTTGACGCTTTGTTCACTCAGTGTTGGTGCGGTGTTGGCGCTTTTTTCACTCAGTGTCGGTGCGGTGTTGACGCTGTGTTCACTCAGTGTCGGTGCGGTGTCGACGCTGTGTTCACTCAGTGTTGGTGCGGTGTTGACGCTGTGTTCACTCAGTGTCGGTGCGGTGTCGACGCTGTGTTCACTCAGTGTCGGTGCGGTGTCGACGCTGTGTTCACTCAGTGTTGGTGCGGTGTTGACACTTTGTTCACTCAGTGTCGGTGCGGTGTTGACGCTGTGTTCACTCAGTGTTGGTGCGGTGTTGACGCTTTGTTCACTCAGTGTCGGTGCGGTGTTGACGATGTGGTTACTCAGTGTTGGTGCGGTGTTGACGATGTGGTTACTCAGTGTTGGTGCGGTGTTGACGATGTGGTTACTCAGTGTTGGTGCGGTGTTGGCGATGTGTTCACTCAGTGTTGGTGCGGTGTCGACGCTTTGTTCACTCAGTGTTGGTGCGGTGTTGGCGATGTGTTCACTCAGTGTTGGTGCGGTGTCGACACTGTGTTCACTCAGTGTTGGTGCGGTGTTGACGCTGTGTTCACTCAGTGTTGGTGCGGTGTTGACGCTTTTTTCACTCAGTGTCGGTGCGGTGTCGACGCTGTGTTCACTCAGTGTCGGTGCGGTGTCGACGCTGTGTTCACTCAGTGTCAGCGCGGTGTTGACGCTTTGTTCACTCAGTGTTGGTGCGGTGTTGACACTTTGTTCACTCAGTGTCGGTGCGGTGTTGACGCTGTGTTCACTCAGTGTTGGTGCGGTGTTGACGCTTTGTTCACTCAGTGTCGGTGCGGTGTTGACGATGTGGTTACTCAGTGTTGGTGCGGTGTTGACGATGTGGTTACTCAGTGTTGGTGCGGTGTTGACGATGTGGTTACTCAGTGTTGGTGCGGTGTCGGCGATGTGTTCACTCAGTGTTGGTGCGGTGTCGACGCTGTGTTCACTCAGTGTTGGTGCGGTGTCGACGCTTTGTTCACTCAGTGTTGGTGCGGTGTTGACGCTTTGTTCACTCAGTGTTGGTGCGGTGTTGGCGATGTGTTCACTCAGTGTTGGTGCGGTGTCGACGCTTTGTTCACTCAGTGTTGGTGCGGTGTTGGCGATGTGTTCACTCAGTGTTGGTGCGGTGTCGACGCTGTGTTCACTCAGTGTTGGTGCGGTGTCGACGCTTTGTTCACTCAGTGTTGGTGCGGTGTTGACGCTTTTTTCACTCAGTGTCGGTGCGGTGTTGACGCTGTGTTCACTCAGTGTCGGTGCGGTGTTGACGCTTTTTTCACTCAGTGTCGGTGCGGTGTTGACGCTGTGTTCACTCAGTGTCGGTGCGGTGTTGACGCTGTGTTCACTCAGTGTTGGTGCGGTGTTGACACTGTGTTCACTCAGTGTCGGTGCGGTGTTGACGCTGTGTTCACTCAGTGTCGGTGCGGTGTTGACACTGTGTTCACTCAGTGTCGGTGCGGTGTTGACACTGTGTTCACTCAGTGTCGGTGCGGTGTTGACGCTGTGTGTTATGTTTTTATACAAGGTACGCTGTGGTTATACTTGCTGCCCTCTTACCTTGGCCGTCCATGTCAGTCCATTGAATTTCTTCCTGCACTGTAGCCACGTTTTTGGGACTTCGCTCCGGGCGTTCACACTCAGAGCCACATCCATCCAGGCTTGGTGAACCATCTCCCTGGGAACATTCCTGCCCTCCCAGGGGAACAGGATCTCCCGGTGAGCCCTCACCCTCTCCAGCAGAACCTCCACTGCTCCATCACTGAACCGGGGAGTTCGACCTTCCCTCATCGCTGCCAACCTGCCCCGATCCGAAGCCCGCTCAGACCCCCCACGCCCGCTCTGCCGATCCCGCAGGGACACGGCTCACCGCGCCGCCACCACAAACCCGCTCGATTCAGAGACAAAGCGGCGGCGGCGGCGGCGGAGCAGCGAGAATCTCGCCGGAAATCCCGCCCATTTCCCTCACCACGTGGTGCGTTGGCCAATCACAGAGCGGCACACCCTGTCCGTCAGAGGGATCCCAGCCATTCAGAGAGCAGGAACGTCGCGCACCGGGAAAGGATGGGTGAGCGAGCGCGAGAGAGAGAGACTGAGACACAGACAGAGAGAGAGAGAGAGACTGGCTGAGACACAGACAGAAAGAGAGAGAGACTGGCTGAGACACAGACAGAAAGAGAGAGAGACTGGCTGAAACACAGACAGTGAGAGAGAGATTGGTTGAGACACTGACAGAGAGAGAGACTGGCTGAGGCAGACAGAGACAGAGAGAGAGAGACTGGCTGAGACACAGACAGTGAGAGAGAGATTGGTTGAGACACTGACAGAGAGAGAGACTGGCTGAGGCAGACAGAGACAGAGAGAGAGAGACTGGCTGAGACACAGACAGTGAGAGAGAGAGACTGGCTGAGACACAGACAGTGAGAGAGAGAGACTGGCTGAGACACAGACAGTGAGAGAGAGAGAGAGAGACTGGGTGACACAGACAGTGAGAGAGAGAGACTGGCTGAGACACAGACAGAGAGAGAGAGACTGGCTGAAACACAGACAGTGAGAGAGAGATTGGTTGAGACACTGACAGAGAGAGAGACTGGCTGAGACACAGACAGAGAGAGAGAGTGAGACTTTCTGTGGCACAGACAGAGAGAGAGAGAGAGAGACTGGCTGAGACACAGACAGAGAGAGAGAGAGACTGGCTGAGACACAGACAGAGAGAGAGAGTGAGACTTTCTGTGGCACAGACAGAGAGAGAGAGAGACTGGCTGAGACACAGACAGAGAGAGAGAGAGACTGGGTGAGACACAGACAGAGAGAGAGAGAGACTGGGTGAGACAAAGACAGTGAGAGAGAGAGACTGGCTGAGACACAGACAGAGAGAGAGAGAGACTGGCTGAAACACAGACAGAGAGAGAGACTGGCTGAAACATATACTGGGAGAGAGAGAAAGATTCGCTAAGGCACAGACTGAGAAAGAGATAGACTGTCTGTGACACAGACTGAGAGTGAGAGAGAGACTGGCTGCAACACAGAACTGAGAGAGAGACTGGCTGAGACACAGACTGAGAGAGAGACTGGCTGAGACACAGACAGAGAGAGAGAGAGAGAGACTGGCTGAGACACAGACAGAGAGAGAGAGAGAGAGACTGGCTGAGACACAGACAGAGAGAGACTGGCTGAGACACAGACCGAGAGAGAGATTGGTTGAGACACTGACAGAGAGAGAGACTGGCTGAGACAGTCAGAGACAGAGAGAGAGACTGGCTGAGACAGTCAGAGACAGAGAGAGAGAGAGAGAGAGACTGGTTGAGACACAGACTGAGAGATTTGTTGAGACACAGAGAGAGAGGGAGAGTGAGACTTTCTGTGGCACAGACAGAGAGGGAGAGAGAGACACCCTGAGACACAGACAGAGAGAGAGAGACTGGCTGAGACACAGACAGAGAGAGAGAGAGAGAGACTGGCTGAGACACAGACAGAGAGAGACTGGCTGAGACACAGACAGAGAGAGAGAGAAACTGGCTGAAACATATACTGGGAGAGAGAGTGAGACTTTCTGTGGCACAGACAGAGAGAGAGAGAGACTCTAGCTGAGACACAGACAGACAGAGAGAGAGAGACTGGCTGAGACACAGACAGACAGAGAGAGAGAGAGACTGGCTGAGACACAGACAGAGAGAGAGAGACTGGCTGAGACACAGAGACAGAGAGAGAGAGACTGGCTGAGACACAGACAGAGAGAGAGAGAGAGAGATTGGCTGAAACATATACTGGGAGAGAGAGAGAGAGAGAGAGAGATTCGCTAAGGCACAGACTGAGAAAGAGATAGACTGTCTGTGACACAGACTGAGAGTGAGAGAGAGACTGGCTGCGACACAGACTGAGAGAGAGAGAGAGAGTGGCTGAGACACAGACCGAGAGAGAGAGAGAGACTGGCTAAGACACAGACAGAGAGAGAGAGACTGGCTGAGACACAGACAGAGAGAGAGAGAAACTGGCTGCGACACAGACTGAGAGAGAGATGGAGAGAGAGACTGGCTGAGACACAGACTGAAAGAGAGCGAGAGAGAGACTGGCTGAGACACAGACGGAGAGAAAGAGACTGGCTGAGACACAGACAGAGAGGGAGAGAGACTGGCTGAAACACATACTAGGAGAGAGAGAGAGAGAGAGATTCGCTGAGGCACAGACTGAGAAAGAGAGAGAGAGACCGTCTGTGACACAGACTGGGAGTGAGAGAGAGACTGGCTGAGACACAGACAGAGAGAAACTGGCTGGGACACAGACAGAGAGAGAGACTGGCTGAGACAGACAGACAGAGAGAGAGACTGGCTGGGACACAGACAGAGAGAGAGTGACTGGCTGAGACACAGTCTGAGAGAGAGGGAGAGAGTGACTGGCTGAGACACAGACTGAGAGAATCCATCGGGAGGGAACCTGCCGCTCAAAGTGACATGAAATGATGCTGAAGGATCCTTTAAATATTTGGTCTGTGTTCTCTGGAGTTCAAAAGGATGAAAAGTGATCTCATTGAAAGGCAGTAAACTCTTGGAGGGCTTGACAGGGTATTGCAGAGAGATGATTCGTCTGGCTGGGGTATGGGGCTAGGGGGGTTAGAAACGGGGAACACAGCCTCAGAATAAGAGGAAGGTTATGCAGGATGTAAATAAGGAGGAATGTTTTCACTCAGATGTTGGTGAATCTGGAATTTTCTATCCCAGAGCATGTGGAGATTCTGTCACTGAGTATGGAAGTGTTTTATGGGGACAGTGTAGAGAGAGCTTCACTCTGTATCTAACCCTGTGCTGTAACTGCCCTGGGAGTGTTTGATGGGAGTCATGATATGGAGATGCCGGCGTTGGACTGGGCTGAACACAGTAAGAAGTCTCACAACACCAGGTTAAAGTCCAACAGGTTTATTTGGTAGCAAATACCATAAGCTTTCGGAGCGCTGCTCCTTCGTCAGGTGGAGTGGAAATGTGCTCTCAAACAGGGCACAGAGACACAAAATCAAGTTACAGAATACTGATTAGAATGCGAATCCCTAAAGCCAGCCAGGTCTTAAAGGTGAGACCTTTGACACCTTTAAGACCTGGCTGGCTTTAGGGTTTTGCATTCTAATCGGTATTCTGTAGCTTGATGTTGTGTCTCTGTGCCCTGTTTGAGAGCACATTTCCACTCCATCTGACGAAGGAGCAGCGCTCCGAAAGCTTATGGTATTTGCTACCAAATAAACCTGTTGGACTTTAACCTGGTGTTGTGAGACTTCTTACAGTGTTTGATGGGGACAGTGTAGAGGGAGCTTTACTCTCTATCTAACCCCGTGCCGTACCTGTCCTGGGAGTGTTTGATGGGGACAGTGTAGAGGGAGCTTTACTCTCTAACCCCGTGCTGTACCTGTCCTGGGAGTGTTTGATGGGGACAGTGTGGAGGGAGCTTTACTCTGTATCTAACCCCATGCTGTACCTGTCCTGGGAGTGTTTGATGGGGACAGTGTGGAGGGAGCTTTACTCTCTATCTAACCCCATGCTGTACCTGTCCTGGGAGTGTTTGATGGGGACAGTGTAGAGGGAGCTTTACTCTCTATCTAACCTCGTGCTGTACCTGTCCTGGGAGTGTTTGATGGGGACAGTGTGGAGGGAGCTTTACTCTCTATCTAACCCCATGCTGTACCTGTCCTGGGAGTGTTTGATGGGGACAGTGTAGAGGGAGCTTTCCTCTGTATCGTGTTCAAGTCAGAATTTGATGGATTTGTAGACCATAAAGAAATCAATGGATATGCTAAATGTAAAAGTAAAGACATAGTCCCAGATGATCATCAGCTGCTCTCTCTCCTTTGAGGGGGAGAACTGAGTGGTAGTGAATTAAGAAGGTTGACAAGGCAATAAATAATCATGAATAATCTCAGCCAGTATGGGAATTGAACCCACGCTTGGGATAGTGCTGAAAAATGGTGTTGAGGGAGGAGAGAATCCATGATCCAGTTGAACTGTGGAGCTGGATAGAGGGGCTGGATAGTCTATTCCTGCTCTTATCTCCCTCAATGTGGATGTTATAAAAAGTGTGGACAAGGGGCAGCTTATCCTGGGGGTTTGGCTGGGGGGCGGGGTAGGGGTGTATGAGGGGAGTAATGGCAGCTATGTTGGAAATAAATGACTATCATTCGTCAAACAGAGCAGAGGGACCTCCTCATCCTGGGAAATTGATGGATTTTCTGAAGTGCTGGAGTGGAATGACATCTGAGAATCAACCAAAAACAATAAATTGCCTTGTAGCTCCATCAGTTTGGCCAGGACCGTTTCTCTGGTGATTTTACCAAATTCCTCACTCCCTCCACTTTCTGATTCACAACTATCAATGGAATGTTTCACAACATAGTTCAACAGTGAAAGATACTTCCGGTGGTAGCTGGACACTGCAGAGGGGGATCAGGTATTCCTGTCTGGAAAGTGAACATTGGGCCGTTTAGTGTATCACTGATTGAGTCGTCCTGGCGATATGGACAATGTTATCAAATACACAGCAGAGGGCAACTAGCACACAGACACTTGCTGTCCTCACTTACCAGGGACACCAATAACAGCAATGATCATGTAATAGACTTTATCCACAATGGTAAATACCTTGAGCATCTTTTCCCCCCATCCCGGAGTATCCGTACTGCAGCCAATCGTTCCGAGTTCAATTCAAGGTCTTTGCGCTTGTCGACGTGTGATTTTATAATCCTGTGGGATCACCGCAGGGACTGGGAAGTTGTGACATTCTAACTTAGGAAGAAAAAAACAAATTGAGTTACGACAGCCAGGTTAATTCCCTCTTGTGATGGAGAGATACTTGCTGCTGAGATTAAATCAGAGAACGCCAGTGAAATTGCTGAAGCCACTTAACTGTCTGATAATGGGACAAATCTCCTGATTCAGGGTGGCAGAAATGACCTGATCAACATCTCAAACCACCAGCAAGTCTCAAATCCTCAAACTAATGAGAGCACCTGTAACTACCCTCAAGTACAGCACCTCAGAATATACACCCTTCCAAATTAATATTGTGGCATTAGTGTACCGTTAAGAAAAGTTTTTTTAAATATAAAATCCTGTTCTCTGCAGCTATCAGAGCTTAAATGGTTTCATTGTGGCACCTGCTGTCTAGTAGCAGTCCTTTTATTGCTGCTTCAGTGGTTTAAATGGGGGTTTTGTTTATTTTTACCATGGGTCTCAGGTACTTGGAGATTGATAGGTCTGGCCCAAAAGTTAAAATTCTAAATTGGGGCAAGGCCAATTTTGATGGTATCAGACAGGAACTTTCAAAAGTTAATTGGGGGAGTCTGTGGGAAGGCAAAGGAGAACGACTGGTAAGTGGGAGGCTTTCAAAAGTGTATTAATCAGGGTTCAGGGTGAGCATATTCCTATGAGAGTGAAGGGCAAGGCTGGTAGAAATAGGGAACCGTGGATGACTTGGGATATTGAGGCCCTGGTCAAGAAGAAGGAGGAGGCATATGATATGCAGAGGCAGCTGGGATCAAGTGAATCCTTTGAAGACTATAGGGGGTGTAGGAGTAGAGTTACAAGAGAAATCAGGAGGGCAAAAAGGGGACACAAGATTGTTTTGGCAGATAAGGCAAAGGAGAATCGAAAGAGATTGTACAAATACATAAAGGGCAAAAGAGTAACTAGGGAGAGAGTAGGGCCTCTTAAGGATCAACAAGGTCATTTATGCAGATCCACAAGAGATGGGTGAGATCCTAAATGAATATTTCTCATCAGTATTTACTGTTGAGAAAAGCATGGATGTTAGGGAACTTGGGGAAATAAATAGTGATGTCTTGAGGAGTGTACATATAACAGAGAAGGAGGTGCTGGAAGTCTTAAAGCGCATCAAGGTAGATAAATCCCGAAGACCTGATGAAGTGTATCCCTGTGGGAGGCTAGGGAGGAAATTGCGGGTCCCCAGCAGAGATATTTCAATCATCGATAGTCACAGGTGAGGTGCCTGAAGATTGGAGGGTGGCAAATGTTGTGCCTTTGTTTTAAAAGGGCTGCAGGGAAAAGCCTGGGAACTACAGGCCAGTGAGCCTCACATCTGTGGTGGGTAAGTTGTTGGAAGGTATTTTGAGAGACAGGATCTACAGACATTTAGAGACGCAAGGACTGATTAGGGTCAGTCAGCATGGCTTTGTGAGTGGAAAATCATATCTCACCAATTTGATTGAGTTTTTTGAAGGGGTAACCAAAAAGGTAGATGAGGGCAATGCAGTTGATGTTGTCTACATGGACTTTAGCAAGGCCTTTGACAAGATACCGCAAGGTAGGTTGTTGCATAAGGTTAAATCTCATGGGATCCAGGGTGAGGTATCTAAATGGATACAAAATTGGCTTGATGACAGAAGCCAGAGGGTAGTTGTAGAGGGTTGTTTTTCAAAACTGGAGGCCTGTGACCAGTGGTGTGTCTCAAGGATCAGTGTTGGGTCCACTGTTATTTGTCATTTATATTCATGATTTGGATGAAAATATAGGAGGCATGGTCAGTAAGTTTGCAGGTGACACCAAGATTGGTAGCATAGTGGACAGTGAAGAAGGTTATTTCGGATTGCAACGGGATCTTGATCAATTGGGCCAGTGGGCTGACAGATGGCAGATGGAGTTTAATTTAGATAAATGCGAGGTGATGCATTTTGGTAGATTGAACCAGGGCAGGACTTACTCAGTTAATGGTGGGGCATTGGGGAGAGTTATAGAACAAAGAGATCTAGGGGTACAGGTTTATAGCTCCTTGAAAGTGGAGTCACAGGTGAACAGAGTGGTGAAGAAGGCATTCAGCATGCTTGGTTTCATTGGTCAGAATATTGAACACAGGAGTTGGGACGTCTTGTTGAAGTTGTGCAAGACATTGGTAAGGCCACACTTGGAGTACTGTGTACAGTTCTGGTCACCCTATTATAGAAAGGATATTATTAAACGAGAAAGGGTGCAGAAAAGATTTACTAGGGTACTACCGGGACTTAATGGTTTGAGTTATAAGGAGAGGCCGGATAGACTGGGACTTTTTTCTCGAGAGTGTAGAAGGCTTTGGGGTGATCTTTGAGAAGTCTACAAAATAGTGAGGAGCATAGATCATCTGGATAGTCAATATCTTTTCCCAAAGGTAGGGGAGTCTAAAACTAGAGGGCATAGGTTAAAGGTGAGAGGGGTGAGATACAAAAGAGTCCAGTGGGGCAATTTTTTCACACAGAGGGTGGTGAGTGTCTGGAACAAGCTGCCTGAGGCAGTAGTGGAGGTGGGTGCAATATTGTCTTTTAAAAAACATTTAGACAGTTACATGGGTAAGATGGGTACAGAGGGATATGGGCCAAATGCGGGCAATTGGGACTAGCTTAGGTGTTTAAAAAAAAAAGGGGCGGCATGAACAAGTTGGGCCAAAGGGCCTGTTTCCATGCTGTAAACCTCTCTGACTCTATGACTTTCTGGGATTTGTTTCATGACCCTGCGTTATTAGGAGGAAGATTGAATGACAAGTCAAAGTCAGGTGGTTCCTCCCCAGTAAAATCTAAGGATTCATTTTCAGTTTTAGTTCAGAAGGGGGTGGCCATCAGACTGAAAGCAGTGTTTTTCACTCTCTCTCCCTGGTGCTGGCTAGTTGGAAGCAGGCCTCCTGGCCTTCCTGGAGTGGAAAATCTGCTGTTGGTGGTTAGCTTCCCTGGAGTCTCTCTCCCCCTGGTGTTTTGGGAGGCTGCTCTGGGTGTACATCCAGAAGGCTGGTAGAAGTTACAAGGCTGGGAAGTCAGAGTTTCAATTCTCCGCCCAAAGAACTAAGTTCCAGCATCACGTGAGCTCTTTTGTTTGCTGTATTAAACCTGTGGCAAGGGTTTTATTCATGGAATTTGTTTGACTGGAACATTTCCTATATTCATAAGGGTTATTATATAAGATCATTTTTTTTTTATTTTTTGTAATTGCTAAACATTATTGCGAATTTTCTTTCTATAAATGCTAACTGTACACTTAAACTGTATTTGATAACAGCTCCTGGGTCAGTCGAATCATACCTGAAGTGAAAGATCTCATGCTCACCCTCGCCAAATTCAAAGTGTAAAACTTATGATCCAGGCAGACTTACTCGAACTCTTTGGAGTTTCTGACCTGAATTATAACAATACAGTCACTTAAAGTAATGCAAACTCAACCTGATACAGCAGCACAGACATTACCCCCCCCCCCAAATTAATACAGTTATTCAAACTGATCCTAAACTTAATCAGATACTGCACCTCAATTAAACAAGGGAACTCAAATTCAATTCACTTATGGAACTCTTTGGATTTTTCCATTCATTATGGTTTCTGAAAATTTCTCCACACCTCATGTTAAACTTACCGACCCGCGTTATGAGAAATCTCCTTATTCCCAAAATTTGAAATGTTCTACTCTCCAATCCATGGGCAGCATTTCTGCAACCGTGGGAGATTATCTCCAAGAATAGCGGTGGAAGGATGTTTTTCACAATGGAGATCCGTAGCTAGTGGTGTTCCACAGGGATCAGTGCTGGGAACTCTGGGGCAATACGTGGGGGTCTGATTGATGAGTTTGCGGATAACACAAAGATTGGTGGAGTTGCTGATAGTGTCGGGGATTGTCTGAGGATGCAACAGGATTTAGATCGATTGGAGACTTGGGACCAGAAATGGCAGGTGGAGTTTAATCTGGGCAAACGCAAGGTGATGCACTTTGGAGGATCAAATTTAGGTATGGATTATACTGTAAATGGCAGCACCCTTAGGAACATGAACATACAGAGGGATCAGAACGTGCAGGTCCTCAGTTCCCTAAAAGTGGCAACATAGGAGGCCAAGGTGTTTATGAAGCCATATGGCATGCTTGCCTTCATCAGCTGGGGCATTGAGTACAAGTGTTGGAAAATCATGTTGCAGCTATATAAAACCTTGGTTAGGCCGTATTTGGAGCATTCTGTGTAGTTCTGGTCATTACACTACCAGAAGGATGTGGAAGCTTTGGAGAGAATGCAAAGAAGGTTCACCAGGATGTTGTCTGGTCTCAAGGGTGTTGGCTATCAGGGAAGGCTGAATAAATTAGGATTGTTTTCACTGGAAAGACAGAGGCTGAGGGGAGACCTGAGAGAGGTCGTCAAAATTATGAGAGGCATAGACTGGGTAAATAGAGACTTTTTCCAAGGGTGGAAGTGTCAATTACAAGGGTGCACAGGTTCAAGGTGAGAGGGGGAAAGTTTAAGGGAGATGTGCGGGGGATGTTTTTCACGCAGAGAGTGGTGGGTGCTTGGAACGCGCTGCCAGGAGGTGGAAGCAGGCATATTAGCAACACTTAAGAGGCATCTGAACGGGTACATGAATAGGGAGGAAATAGAAGGATATGGACCGAGTAAGGCAGAGGGTTTCTTTTAGTTAGTTCGGGCATCATGATGGCAGAGGCTTGGAGGGCCGAAGGGCCTGCTCCTGTGCTGTATTTTTCTTTGTTTTTTGACATCATTACCAACCACCTCTTCCTCATCAACGCCAATGTGTTGATGATTTGCTGCTTTGGAATGAGCAGTCACGTTGTAACTACACCCACTGAAGTAGTGCCCAATGTGTCAGGTGACACAGGCCAGAGAAAGGGTGCAGTCTCTATCTTCAAAGCCCATGTTTTGGTCTCCTTACTTGAGAAAGGATATACTGGCACTGGAGGGGGTGCAGAGGAGATTCACTCGGTTGATTCCGGAGTTGAGAGCGTTGGCTTATGAGGAGAGACTGAGTAGAGTGGGGCTAGACTCATTGGAATTCGGAAGAATGAGGGGAGATCTTACAGAAACATATAAGATTATGAAGGCAATAGATGAGATAGAAGCAGGGAAGTTGTTTCCATTGGCGGGTGAAACTAGAACCAGGGGGCATAGCCTCAAAATAAGGGGAAGCAAATTTAGGACTGAGTTGAGGAGGAACTTTTTCACACAAGGGGTTGTGAATGTGTGGAATTCCCTGCCCAGTGAAGCAGTTGAGGCTATCTCATTGAATGTTTTTAAAGCAAGGATAGATACATTTTTGAACAGTAAAGGAATTAAGGGTTATGGTGAGTGGGCGGGTAAGTGGAGCTGAGTCCACAAAAAGACCAGCCATGTTCTTATTGAATGGTGGAGCAGGCTTGAGGGGCCAGATGGCCTACTCCTGCTCCTAGTTCTTATGTTCTTATGTTCTAATGTGGAACCCAGGAAAGGTTCTGCAAAGATGAGAGCTGTGGATGAACATCATGGCGATGTCAAGAGTATCGTCAAGGGTATAAGTTGGCGTTCTGTCATTCCTTAATTTTCAAAAGAGGTTATCCATTGCAGCAGGGGGTACCCACACTGATCAGTTTATTGACTGTGGCCAGAATGCTCAGTTGAACATTGGAAGTGCCCTCTGTGTGGGCACTGTGCCAGTTAAGGTACCATTGTGTGTTACCCGCAAGACACCATGGGAAACATGCACATTCTTTTTTTTGTTCATTAAGGGGAGGTGGGCATCGCTGGCCCCTCCTTAATTGCCCCTAATGTCCAATTGCCCTGAATGACCCTCCATTTCAGTCACCCACACAGCAATGGAGGCCAGACCAGGTTAGGAAGGCAGGTCTCCTTCCCTTCCTAAAGGAAATTAGTGAACCAGATGTGCTTTATTTTACAACGTTACATCATTCCCTCATTCCACATTTATAAAAATTGAATTCAGATTTCACCAGCTGGCATTGTGGGAATTGAACCGAGGTCACCCAGGTCTTGCACTGGGTCCCTGGATGACTGGTCACAATACCGTGATGCCACTGGCGATTATGCTCAGAGTAATCACCCACAATCCTGAGTCCAGGAAAACTCATCTTGATTCACCATCAGGTTGTAAAGAAGTGGTTTCCTCAGCGAGTATAGTTCTTGTTGGTGCTGTTGTTGGAGATGGCAAACACATACGGAAGACGGTTGGGGTTACCACAGATACAAGGACAAGAGTAATCACTGGCCTCGTGCCCGTGGAGTGGCAATTAATCCTGTCAAACACCCTTTTGTTGATGATGGTAACCGTCAGCACAAAGAGCAGCCATGAGCCATCAACACAGATGCTCCAACTGATCACATTGTCGGTCTCATTGCCTCTCATGTTATTGGTAGACAGCACGGTACGAAGACTGTCCTGGAAATAGGAACTAATTTCTGAGTGTTTATGCACATATTTGCCACAATGAAGATGGCTTTTTAAGGAAACTAAGGCGCATGTGGGCATCCCCCTGTACAATATGTGATATATGAAGATATTGTATGTTGGGGCTTCGGGTGTGGACTGCCTCTTTAAGAGAGTGGGTCAGGTGACCCACTGGGCAATTAGCACCAGCCAGTGTGGGACCCAGTTGGGCAAACTGTGATCTGACTGTGGAAAGTTCACATCTCCAAGAAAGAGCTCTCAGTGTTCAACTTACCCAGCCTACCTCCTGGTTCTTTATGCACCCTTAGTCTATAGGTGCATACATAATAATTAGTGATGAGGCTGCTTCACGGCCTACGCATTTGCTGGCATTCCATTGTGATGAAGTGGGAGGAGATTGATCACTGCCCCAGACTATGTAAGACAGTGCTGAAAAGGGACAGCAGCGTGGCAACCCCACAAAGAACGGGTAAGACTGTTCCCACCACCGTTACTTTGTTTAAACAGTCCATTCAGAGGGAAGGTAGAACTTGCCCAGGAGTCGTGGGAAGCGGTCAGCGAGGGGACTCCATAGAACAACAGGATGAGGCCATTGAACCCACCTTATCCATGCCAGACCAAGGACACCCTGGCATCCTTTCTGACATGCAGAGGGATCTGGGTGTACAGGTCCCTGAAAGTGGCTACACAGGTAGATAAGGCAAACAGCATGCTTGCATTTATCGGCCAGGGCAACGAGTATAAAAGTTGGTAAGTTATGTCACAGCTGTATAAAACTTCAGTTAGGCCGTATTTGGGAAATTGCATGCAGTTCTGGTCACCATGCTACCAGAAGGACATGGATGGATTGTGTGTCGTTTTGGTCTTCCTTTCTGAGGAAGGATGTTCTCGCTCTCGAGGGAGTGCAGCAAAGGTTCACCAGGCTGATTCCGGGATGGCGGGACTGATGTGTGAGGAGAGATTGACTCGGTAAATATTGTTTTCACAGGAGTTCAGAAGAATGAGGGGGGATCTCATAGAGACTTATAAAATTCTAACAGGACTAGACAGGGTTGTTGCAGGAAGGATGTTCCCGATGGTGAGGAGAGCCAGAACCAGGGGTCACAGTCTGATGATACAGGGTAGACCATTTAGGACAGAGATGAGGAAACATTTCTTTACCCAAAGAATGGTGAGCCTGTGGAATTCATTACTTTTGGAAGTAGTTGATGCCAAAACATTGATTGTATTCAAGTGGCGGCTAGATTTAGAAATTGGAGTGAATGGGATCAAAGATTATGAGGAGAAAGCAGGATTGGACTCTTGAGTTGGACGATCAGCCATGATGGTGATGAATGGCCTCCTCCTGCTCCTATCTTCTATGTTTCTATCCTTTGGAGAGAGGGTAAAGAAGGTTTCCCAGAATGTTGGCTGGTTTGGAGGATTTTAGGTATGAGGAGAAGTTGGATAAACTCAGATTGTTTTCACTGGAAAGATGGAGGCTGAGGGGAGACCTGATAGAAGTCTACAAAATTATGAGAGGCATCGACAGGGTGGATAGTCAGAGATATTTTTCCAGGGTGAAAGGGTCGACTACAAGAGGGCACAGTTTAAGGTGAGAGGTGGGAAGTTTTGGGGAGACATGCATTTTTCACAGAGTGTTTACGTTTAAATTTATTTATTATTCTCACAAGTAGGCTGACATTAACACCGCAATGAAGTTACTGTGAAAATCCCCTAGTCGCCACACACTGCCACCTGTCCGGGTTCACTGGGGGAGAATGTAACATGGCCAATGCATCTAACATCTTTTGGAATGTGGGGCGAAACGGAAGCACCCAGAGGAAACCCACATGATAAATGATGGGTAATAATAAACCTAATTGAATTGTGGTCACTCTGCCCGATGTGGTCGCCAACTATCACTTCACTCACATGCCCTACTTTGCCCCAAGAAAAATAAATTCCTGGACACACTGCATGAATTCTTCTCCCTCAGTGCCCCTTATATTGTTTGAATCCCGGTTGATATTGGGATTGTGAAAATTTCCTTCAATTATTGTCCTCTTGTTCTTCCAGGCAGAAATCTGCTGACATATTTGTTCTTCTACCTCCCTGTTACTACTTTGAAGACTACTCCCAGTGTGACTGCCCCTTTTATATTTCAGAGCCATCAAGTCTCGTTTGTTGACACGTTCAGCATGACATTCCTTCTCACAGCTGGATTGATTCTTTCACCATTAGTGCTACTCCCCCTCCTTTTTAATCTCCCTCTCTGAAGACACTATAACCAGGGATATTGAGCTCCAATTTTGCCTGTTAATTAGCCGGGTTTCCGTTACAGCAATGACATTATGCTGCCATGTGTCTACCAGTGCCCTTTACTTATCTATCTTGTTTGTGGTACTCCTTGCATTGAAGTAGAAACAGTTTATCCCTGACAATTTCCCTTACTGGATGCTGACTGGACACTTTAAACTTTCCTTCCTCTGTATTTCCAAGTCTATCACTACATCTTAAACATCTCCAGTGATATTCCACATCCATTTTCCTGATCTGAATCTGACCTATCTGATCCTACCCCTGGGATCCATCCACCTGACACATGAGTTTAAATACTCCCCAAAAGGTCTTAAGGAAGTGGCCCTGGAAATAGTAGATCCATTGGTGATTATTTTCCAAAGTTCTTTGGATCGTGGACTGGGTCCTACAAATTGGAGGGTAACTAATGTGATCCCGCTATTCAGAAAGGGAGGTAGCGAGAAAACAGGGAACTATAGACCATGGGAGTGGGACCCAAAGCACGGAAATATAGGCAGGGGGGTGGCACCCAAAGCAGTAAGGAGACAGAAGAGAAGGTTGAGGACAGCACAGCAGTTAAAGAGAGCAGATTAAATAGTAAAGGCAGTGTCAGTAATCCGAGTACTAGACAGGTCAGGCAAAAGCAAGACAGAGAGCAAGGGAAGTCCAGATTAAACTGCATTTATTTCAATGCAAGAGGCCTGACAGGCAAGGCAAATGAACTCAGGGCATGGATGGGTACATGGGATTGGGATATTATAGCTATTACTGAAACATGGTTAAGGGAGGGACATGACTGGCAGCTCAATGTTCCAGGGTACAGAGGAGGGGGAGTTGCACTTTTGATGAAGGAAAACATCACGGCAGCACTGAGAGGGGATATATCTGAGGGATCTCGCACTGAGTCTATATGGGTTGAACTGAGAAATAAGAAGGGGGAAATCTCTTTGATAGGGTTGTACTATAGGTCCCCAAACAGTGGGAAATTGAGGAGCAAATATGTAAGGATATTACAGATAGCGCCAAGAAAAATAGGGTGGTAATAGTAGGAGATTTTAACTTTCCCAACATTGACTGGGACATCCATAGTATTAGAGGCTTGGACGGAGAGAAATTTGTTGAGTGTATTCAGGAGGAATTTCTCATTCAGTATGTAGGTGTTCCGACTGCAGAGGGGGCATAATTTGACCTCTTGAGAAATAAGGAAGGGCAGGTGACAAAAGTTTTAGTGAGGGATCACTTTGGGACCAGTGACCATTAGTTTTAAGATAGCAATGAAGAACAATAGGCCTGGCCTAAAAGTTAAAATTCTAAATTGGGGCAAGGCCAATTTTGATGGTATCAGACAGGAATTTTCAAAAGTTAATTGGGGGAGTCTGTGGGAAGGCGAAGGGATGTCTGGTAAGTGGGAGACTTTTCAAAGTGTGATAACCAGGAGGGTAAGTGCATTCCTCTTAGAGTGAAGGGCAAGGCTGGTAGAAGTAGGGAACCCTGGATGACTTGGTATATTGGGGTCCTGGTCAAGAAGAAGAAGGAGGCACATGACATGCATAGGCAGCTGGGATCAAGTGGATCCCTTGAAGGGTATCGAGGGTGTAGAAGTAGAGTTAAGAGAGAAATCAGGAGGGCAAAAAGAGGACATGAGATTGCTTTGGCAGATAAGGCAAAGAAGAATCCAAAGAGATTGTACAAATACATAAAGGGCAAAAGAGTTACTAGGGAGAGAGTAGGGCCCATTAAGGATCAACAAAGTCATCTATTTGCAGAGCCACAAGATATGGGTGAGATCCTAAATGAATATTTCTCATCAGTATTTCCTGTTGAGAAAGGCATGGACATTAGGGAACTTGGGGAAATAAATAGTGATGTCTTGAGGAGTGTACATATAACTGAGAAGGAGGTACTGGAAGTCTTAAAGTGCATCAAGATAGATAAATCTCCAGGACATGAAGTGTACCCAGGACGTTGTGGGAGGTTAGGGAGGAAATTGCGGTCCCCTGGCAAAGGTTTTTGAATCTTCGACAGTCACAGGTGACGTGCCTGAAGATTGGAGGGAGGCAAATGATGTCCCTTTGTTTAAGAATGGCTGCAGGGAAAAGCCTGGGAATGACAGGCCGGGTGCCTCACATCTATAATGGTTAAGTTGTTGGAAAGTGTTTTGAGAGACAGGATCTACAGGCATTTAGGGAGGCAAGGACTGATTAGGGACGGTCAGCATGGCTTTGTGAGTGGAAAATCATGTCTCACAAATTTGATTGAGTTTTTTGAAGGAGTAACCAAGAAGGTAGATGAGGGCAGTGGGGTTGATGTTGTCTCCATGGACTTTAGCAAGGCCTTTGACAAGGTACCTCATGGTAGGTTGTTGCACAAGATTAAATCTCACGGGATCCAGGGTGAGGGAGCCAAATGGATACAAAATTATCTTGATGACAGAAGACTACCTGAGAGGGTATTTGTAGAGGATTGTTTTTCGAACTGGAGGCCTGTGACCAGTGGTGTGCCTCAGGGATCGGTGCTGGGTCCACTGTTAATTGTCATTTATATTAGTGATTTGGATGAGAATTTAGGAGCACGGTCAGCAGGTTTGCAGATGACACCAAGATTTGTGGCAGAGTGGCAGTGAAGAAGGTTATCTCGGATTGCAACGGGATCTTGATCAATTGGGCCAGTGGGCTGACGGATGACAAATGGAGTTTAATTTAGATAAAAGCGAGGTGATGCATTTTGGTAGATCAAACCAGGGCAGCACTTACTCAGTTGATGGTGGGGCATTGGGGAGAGTTATAGTACAAAGAGATCTGGAGGTACATGTTCATAGCTCTTTGAAAGTGGAGTCACAGGTGGACAGAGTGGTGAAGAAGGCATTCGGCATGCTTGGTTTCATTGGTCAGAACATTGAATACAGGAGTTGGGATGTCTTGTTGAAATTGCACAAGACATTGGGAAGGCCACACTTGGAATACTGTGTACAGTTCTGGTCACCCTATTATAGAAAGGATATTATTAAACTAGAAAGAGTGCAGAAAAGATTTACTAGGATGCTATCAGGACTTGATGGTGCGAGGTATAAGGAGAGGCTGGATAGACTAGGACTTTTTTCTCTGGAGCGTAGGAGGCTTAGGAGTGATCTTATGGTGGTCTATAAAATAATGAGGGGCATAGATCAGGTAGATAATCAATATCCTTTTCCAAAGGTCGGGGAGCCTAAAACTAGAGAGCATAGGTTTAAGGTGAGAGGGGAGAGATATAAAAGGGTCCAGAGGGGCAATTGTTTAACACAGAAGGTGGTGAGTGTCGAGAATAGATCACAAATCAAATTTATTTCACCTTGCAACTTCAGATTCAATTGATTCATATGGCCTGTCACGTCTGCAAAAAATGCCAATTTCCAAAGCCAGTCAGTGTTTGATAAAAGTGGTTCAGGTCAATTCTTCTCTGTGAGAAAGGAATCAATTTCCTCTCTGAGCTGAAAGAACCGTGATAGAACCTTTCCACAACTAAGCCATCGAACTGCTGTATAATAAGGCAAGTCACCGAACTCAGAATCAGTTTCTTTCAGAAAATCACGAAACTGGCAATGATTAAGCCCGTGAGATTGAATGAAATTCACTGTTGAAACAACAGGTTTCAGAATGCAAGACATATCTACATATTTTCCGCACAATGCTTGTTGATGGATAATGCAATGCAGAAACATGGGCTTTGAGAATCCACCAATCTCACACGCTTTTGTGATTTGTCCAACCAAACCTTTCTTCACCCCAGACATGTTCTTTCCTCCATCAATTGTCACGCATTGCAGTTTATTCCACTCCAGGTTATATTCTAACACAGTTTTTTGCAATTCTTTGAAGATGTCTTCTCCAGTTACTGTGCTGTGCATGCTATGCACTGATGCTAATTCTTGTGTCACATTAAATTCACTGTCGACGCCATGGATGAATACCAGGAGTTGTGATGTGTCACACACATCAGTCAATTCATTAAGTGCGAGAGAATACAACTGAAAATTTCTTGCTTTGTCTGCAATTTCATGCAATATATTGCTTCCTATATCCTCAATTCTACGAGCAACAGTATTTGGCACAAGACTGATGATTTTGAACAGATCTGCTTTTTCTGGGCATAACTCTTCCACTGCTTCCATTATACACGCATTGATGAGATCTTCATCGGTGAATGGCTTTCCTCTTTTAGCCAACACATAAGCTAGTTTGTAACTGGCCCTGATTAAAGCTTCATTTTCAGTTATCTTCTGCGTAAAAAAAGCTTGTTGGAAAAACAACCCGCGTTGCATTGATTCAAATTTTTTCGAACTCTGTGTTCCTGTGAATTGGGAATAACTTGGTTCATGTTTGGTCTCATAGTGCCGACGTACATTGTACTCCTTCAAAACTGCAACAGTTTTGTTGCAAATGACACACAAGGCTTTATCACCTGCTTGTACAAAGAAGTACTTTACACCCCATTCTTCATTAAACAGGCGGCACTCACTGTCCACTTTTCTTTTCTTTTTTCCTTCCATAACTGAATTGGTCTGAATTGCCGCCATCATTGTCACTGTTCTCGCTCATTTCAGACAGATGGAGCTTACGGATTGGATAAAGCAGCTGTCACTCAGTCAATGCAGAGCGGCAATTGGATAACAGACGTCTCAATTGCTGATTCGTTTAATGAACTGTCAGTCACAGGACGACAGCTCTGATTGGACAATAGGCCAGGAAAGAGGGCGGGGATTCCCATGGGTCCATCAGACACCGCGCGGAGCGGCAGCAAATGTCCGGCCTGTGGCTTCCGTCCCCGTGTCCGGATCCTGAGTCAGCGGCGGGGTTCTGGACACGGGAGTGTTTTCGGCAGCAGGAATCCCGTCCCGCCCCACTGGCTGCGGGCCAGATGTTAGCCCGCTGCGGGCCAGATGTGGCCCGCGGGCCGTAGTTTGGAGACCCCTGCGATAGCGGGAGTGCAGCGAAGGTTTACCAGGCTGATTCCTCGGGTGGCAGGTCTGTTATATGGGAAGAGAACGAATTGGTTGGGATTATGTTCACTGGAGTTTAGAAGAGAGAGAGGGGCTCTCCTGGAAACTATTGGGGCTGTCCAGAACTAGGGGCCATCATTTGAGGATAAGGAGTAAGGCTTTTAGAACTGAGGTGAGGGGAAATGTCTTCACCCAGAGAGTGGTGAATGTGTGGAATTCACTACCACAGAATGGAGTTGAGGCCAAAACATTGTCTGATTTCAAGAAGAAATTAGATATAGCTCTCGGGACTGAAGGGGTCAAGGGGTATAGGGGGAAGGGGGGAATTAGAATATTGAATTCAATGATCAACCTTGATCAAAATGAATGGCGGAGCTGGCTCGAAGGGCTGAATGGCCGATTCCTGCTTCTACTTTCTTTCTTTCTATGCTTCTATGTAAAAGGACTAGCTCAGGCCCCCGCAAGGACATTGGTCCCAGCTCTGTCTTGGTGCAGCCCGTCCAGTTTGTACCTTCCTCAGAACCAGGGCCTCAAGAATCTGAATCCCTTCCGTCTACACCATATCTCCAGTCATGTGTCTATTTAGTCTCGCCTCTTATTCCTGCTCTCGCTAGCGTGTGGAATTGGGAGTAATCCTGGATTGCTACATTTGAGGTCCTGCATTCTAATTTATCTCCTAACTTCCTGTACTCAGCTTGCAGGTCCTCATCCCTTAGTTTGTCATTGGTACCAATGTGCACCATGGCCATTGGCTGTTCACCTTCCCTGCCCAGAATGCCTTGCAGCCATTCCGTGACATCCTGGACCCTGCCACCAGGGAGACAACATACCATCCTTCATTCACGTTTGCGGCCACAGAAGCTTCTGTTTGTGCCCCTGAGTATTGAATCCCCTATCACTGTGGCCCTGCCATTTGTTTTCCTCCTGCTCTTCTGAGCAGTAGAGCCACTCACGGTGCCATAAACCTGGCTGCTGCTGCTTTCCCCTGAGAGACAATCCCCCCAACAGTATCCAAAGTGATATATCTGTTTGAGGGGGGGATGACCCCAGGGGACTCCGGCAATACCTTCCTGACTCTTTAACTGTTCCTGATAGTCACTCATTCCCTTTCTGCCGATGCAATCCTCACCTGCGTTGTGATCACCTCGCTAAACATGCTCTCCACGCCTTGTTCAGCATTGCGGATGCTCCACAGTGAGTTCATCTGCAGCTCCAGCTCCGAAATCTGGTTTGTGAGAAATAGGAGCAGGAGGAGGCCACTCAGCCCCTTGAGCCTTCTCCACCATTCAATAAGATCATGGTTGATCTGATTGTAACCTCCACCCCACATTCCCGCCTACCACAGATAACCTTTCACCCCCTTGTTAATCAGGAATTAATCCAGCTCTGCCTTAGAAATATTCACAAACTCTGCTTCCGCTGCCTTTTGAGGAAGAGTTCCAGAAACTCACCACCCTCTGAGAGAAAACATTTCTCCTCACCTCTGTCTTAATTGGGTGACCCCTTATTTTTAAACAGTGACCCCCAATTCTGGACTCCCACAAGAGAAAACCTCCTCTCCACATCCACCCTGTCAATACCCCTCAGGATCTCAAAGGTTTTGATCAAGTCGCCTCTTCTCAACTCCAGTGGACACAAGCCTTACCTCTCCAACCTTTCCTTCTTAGACAACCCGCCCATTCTGGGAATTCGCAAAGTAAACCTTCTCTGAACTGCTTCTAACACAGTTTGAATAAGGAGACCAATACTGTACACAATACTTCAGCTGTGGTCTCACTAATACCCTGTATAACTGAAGCACAACCTCCCTATTATTGTTCACCTCACAATAAGTGATGACATTCTATTAACTTTCCAGGACTGGTCTGTCAGGCAGCTTCCTGTCTCTTGATCAGAAGGAGATATTCGACACCGGGTGGATCATGAATATTTATCCAGGGCTCTGTGAGTATTTGTGTTGGGGACGCATTTCATCACCAGGATTCTGTACGCCTTCACAGAGTGACCTATTAAGGATAATGAGTCCCTGATGGGGTGACTGGATGTGGGGACTTGCTGGGTGACGGAAGAGGGGGCTGGATGAACCCTTTTCAGTTGGTGCATTGCTGAACCTCCCAGACCCAAAGTCGGACCCCACCCACCCACTCGCCCACCCCCGCCAGACACAAACGCGGACCTCTTCCGAATCTTTCCTCATAAGATAACCTGCCCATTCCAGGTATTGGTCTGGTAAATCTTCACTGAACTGCTTCCAACACATTGATACCTTTCCTTAAGTTAGGAGACCAGTGCTGTACCCAACACCCCTGCTGTTGGAGGAGGATGTAACCAGCAGCATAAATCGGTGTGTTCGGGCCTGATGGCATGCAAGGTCTCAAGGATGCGCAGACGTCCGAGCGGAGCCCTGTCTGGGTAAAATTTCACACTGGTTCCCAAGCCATGAATGCTTCCTCGTGGATTGGTGCCTCGTGGAAAAGCCCCTGAGTGCCCTTCGGCAGAACATGGAGTTGGGTTCTGCTGCACACCTTTCACGTCCTTACTTTCTCCCGTCATCCGGGTATGCCCCTCATTGCATCCAGTGGTGGAGATAACCAAGGGAGGGCTCTGTATGCGGGAGTCCTCCCCGCAACCACCGGGGACCTGACATAGAATGTGTTGCATGCAGCAGTCACACACAACAATCGGCTGCTTTAGCTCCCGGGATGATGTGTTTCTTGCTGCCTCATGGATTCCATGGACAGCACATATGCAAGTTCTCCTCAGCTGAAGCCCACCTGTTAGTTTTCTGAAAAACCTGTTTCTCATTTCTTTCTGCTCCACTTCAGCCCCACGCAACTGATCCTTGGGCACCCCATATGGAGGGGGGGGGGGGGTTCGGCCACGGGTGATGTGAGGGGGTCGTCTGACCTGAACAACCTGCCCCTCTACCACAGCTACATTTGCAGCTGGGTGTTCCTGGAGAAGGAGCACATGGTGTTTGCCAGCACCATTGAGCATTCCATAACCACTGGGCACCACCGGGATTGGGCTGCTTTATTCATCCCCTTTGTTACAACTTGATTTAATATTTAGTTTGTTTTTTGGTCGATGCACTGTCACATGAAGTGACTGCTCTTTTCATTTGTGTGCCAGTTTATTTGATTTGTTCTAATTGGTTGGTTGTTTAACTGAAAAGACTATATCTCTTTCCTTTTCCCCAGTCTCAATAAATAAACCCACAGCATGTTTACCCAATCTCTTCTGTGTGATCAGTGTCTTTATATCATTCAGGATGGCACAATGGCACAGTGGTTAGCACTGCTCCTTCTCAGCGGTGGGGAACTGGCTTCAATTCTGGCCTTGGGTGACTGTCTGTGTGGAGTTTGAATGTTCTCCCCGTGTCTGTGTGAGTTTCCTCTGGGTGCTGTGGTTTCCTCCCACACTCCAAACATGTGCAGGTCAGATGGATTAGCCATGGTAAAATGACCCTGAGTGTCCAAAGATGTGTCGGTTAGGCGGAGGGGCCATGGCAAACACACGGGACGATGGGGAAATGTTGAGGGGTGTTGGTCTGGGTTAGATGTGCTGTCACAGTGTTGGTGCAGATTCGATGGGGCAAATGGCCTCCTTCTATACTGTTGGGATTTCATATAATACGTGACATGAGCTTGTTATTATATTTTCTTGATCTTTATTAATTGAACAATTGATATCACTGGATATTTTATTGCACTCTTGAACTGCTCTCTGAACTTGGACTGAGACACCCCATAAATAAATGTGTTTGTGCAGGTACTTAAACTCAGCAGCATATATCCAATTCTTTCAAAGATGTGCCAAGAATTGTTATAAGATTTGGGATCTATGTCTGCAATCCGATAATATAAAAAAATGATGACATATGGTGACCACAGGAGTATGAAGCTGCTGGATATGGCGAAGAGTAAAATCACAGACTTTCTTCTGCTCTCCATCTCTGGGTCACTGTGTTTCTCTTCCTTGTGGTTACCCCTCAGTCCCTTACGCACTTGACTGGCCAGTAATATGTATCTGACTGTTAGAGCATTGAGGAGCAGAATCAAAATGAATGGGAGTAATGGTTTTAGTGCCTTATCAAGCCAGTCATAAACCACCCATATGGTCTCAGTATAATAGCTTGGCATTATATTACAAAACCAGGGTACATTGTCGATTATCACCCCAGGTTCCCGTGTGATGAAGATGGGGATGTTTTTTAAACAGAACACAATGCAGGTGATTGTTAGAATCACAGTTGAAGTTTTCACGGTGCAGTATTTGACTTTCAGTTTCTGGCAACAAATAAGGACAAATCGATCAATGGAGAAAGTGACGGTGAACCAGACTGAACAGTCGAAAGCCACGGAAAGCAGGAAACTGACAACAGTACACACAGGGGTGATTTGCAGGAAGGAGCCAACAAAATAATAATGGGTCATCTGAAACAATATGACATCAGTGATAATGACCAGTAGATCTGCTATTGCCATTCCCACCAGGTATCTTGTGGTGCAAGCGGAGAGCCCGCACTTTCCCAAGGACAAGATCACAATCGCCACCAAATTAACTGTACAAAAAAGAAGGGAAAATAGACAAAATTTCCAGGTCAGACATTCTCTGTTTTGAGACTTGACATGTTTCCAAAAACAAAACTGTACACCACCACGAACCAATGTTTTACGTTGGAACACCCCCACAGATAACATCAGCGTGGTTTGTGACAACTCATAGACTGAATTGAGGAGGGCAGCAAAGCATTCCCAGCAACCTATTTTCAGTTGTTCCCCCAGTGTGGAGGAGATATTGCTGACAAAGCAAAGCAGCAGAATTCATTGATAGAACTACCACAAAACTGAGAGCCCAAAGGAGTGCGTTTGGAATCGGGTGGGGAAGGAGGGAGGTAAATTATTGTGCTGGCTTGGGTAGGGTGAGGGTGGGAGGGGAAGGGATTGGGAGTGAAGGGATTTATTGAAGAGTGGACCAGATTTCAGGAGGGGCAGTGTCTTTGGAACACCGGAAGCGAAATGGAGATGAGAATCCATCGGGAGGGGACCTGCCGCTCAAAGTGATATGAAATGTTACTGAAGGATCCTTTAAATATTGGATCTGTGTTCTCTGGAGTTCAAGAGAATGAGAGGTGATCTCATTAAAAGGCAAAATATTCTGAGTTTACTCAACAGGGTAATGCAAAACGGATGTTTCCCCTGGCTGGGGATGAGAGGGAGTGGGGGTGAGAATGTGGGAACACGGCCTCAGAATAAGGGAAAGGTTATTCAGGATGTAAATAAGGAGGAATGTTTTCACTCAGATGTTGGTGAGTTTGGAATTCTCTGTCCCATAGGATGTGGAGGTTCCGTCACTGAGTTTGGGAGTGTTTGATGGTGAGAGTGTAGAGGGGAATTTAATCTGTATCTAACCCTGTGCTGTACCTGTCCTGGGAGCATTTGATGGGGAAAGTTTAGAGGGAGCTTTACTCCCTATCTAATCCAGTGCTGTACCTGTCCTGGGAATGTTTGATGGACACAGTGTCGAGGGAGCTTTACTCTGTATCTAACCCAATGCTGGACCTGTCCTGGGAGTTTTTGATGGGGGACAATGTAGAGGGAGCGTAACTCTGTATCTAACCCCATGCTGTTCGGATAGACTGCCATTTTGACCGTGCAAAAAGCCACTGATGCCTTGTTATTGCCCATCTAAGTGACATAGTTCCCACAAGAAACATGAATACACAGCACTCTCTTCCCCCTTTAAATCAGAGATCCCTGCAATGAAACTCTAATGTTTACAATCAAAATTCTCAATGTGAACAATTAGTAAACAATACAGTCAATAAGTTCGACGTTTCAGAGGATGTTGCTTTCTGGGTGGTAGGCGGTGAAACTCAAGTATTGGCTTTTCATGTTGACTGCAATCTTAGATGTTTTTGGTTTAGTTTGGACATCGTCCATTGTTGCCTCAACTGTCGTAGACATAGCGTTCGGAGGTTGACTCGGTGTTGAAATGTCCTCAACTGGTGTACAGTCTTCCACAGTTGTTCCTGGGAGTGTCAGGAAGGCTGGTAGGTCCAGATCTTCACTTGGCAAAGTTTGTTGTGGACTGTCGATTGATTCGGTCTCTGACAAAGTCATTCTGGTTGCTAACGATGGTCTGCATGTCTTCTCCACACTGCATCATCCTGAGTTTGTACAGTGTAGGAGGCCAGTCCAGTCTGTGCTAATATGATGGCAGCTATCCACTTCTCACTGGTGGTATCGTTCCTTGCCAAAGCATCTTGACCTTTATGATAAGCACAGTGGTGAGCCCTATTCTCATGTCGTATAACCTGACTTTGCAGTTTCTTCTCAATAATTTATCTTGTCTTGGACGGTTTAAGAAATCAAATGCTGTGTGTAATTGACGTTTTATCATGAGCAATGCTGGAGAACTTTGGGTTATCGAATGTGTTGTATTCCTGAACATCATCAGGAATTGGCTTAGTTTTTAGACAATGATCCTGGCTCACCAGTTAGTTTCAATGAATGTTTCATTGTCTGAACAAACTGCTCTGATGACCCATTAATTTCAGCATGATAAGGAGTGGACCGGATGTGTTAAGATCCCATTCTCCTTCAAATGGTGTATGAATTCTTGTGAAATGAACTGTGGGCCATTTTTAATGAACAAAAAACAAAGAAATTTACAGCACTGGAACAGACCCTTCGGCCCTCCAAGCCTGCACCAACCATGCTGCCCGACTGAACTAAAACCCCCGACCCTTTTGGGGACCATCTCTCTCTATTCCCATCGTATTCATGTATTTGTCAAGACGCCCCTTAAAAGTCACTACCGTATCCGCTTCCACTACCTCCCCCGGCAACGTGTTCCAGGCACCCATCACCCTCTGTGTAAAAAATCTGCAACCTTGCCCCTTGCTCCTTAAACCTGTGCCCCCTAGTAATTGACTCTTCCATCCTGGGAAAATGCTTCTGACTATCCACTTTGTCCATGCCTCTCATAATCTTGTAGACTTCTATCAGGTCCCCCTCAACCTCCGTCATTGCAACGAGAACAAAGCAAGTTTCTCCAACCTCTCCTCATAGCTAATACTCACATGTTTTTCACGGTAACTCCATCTTCCAAAAATCTCACTTTGTCTCTCTATTGTTCTCTCCGAGGATGTACTTTTCATCATGGTGTTTTGTCTTTATTTTGTCTTTTAAAAAGCATTTAGACAGTTACATGGGAAAGATGCGTGTCGAGGGACATGGGCCAAATGCAGGCAATTGGGATTAGTTTAGGGATTAAAAAAAGGGCGGCATGGACAAGTTGGGCCGAAGGGCCTGTTCCCATGCTTTAAACCTCTATGGTGTCTTCAAGTCTTTTCGAAAGCAGGTCAGCCACCATGAGAAAGTTTCATCCTTCAAATGGTCCAGCATATTCTATATGAACACTTTGCCATGGCCCTTCTGGCCATTCCCATGTGTGTAATGGCATCAGTGGTGGTAGTTTCTGACCTTTAACACAAGACAAACACACCCCGTCTTCTCCTCGATTTCACTCTGATGATTCTCATTGCTCAGAGGAAACAACCAGCCTGTACGGATGGTTCAAGTCTTCAGGTAAAATATGGCTTCAACTCTGGGATTTCTCCCAGGGTCTTGCCACAAAGCACCATGTCCCTAACCTCTGACAGCAGTGGATCATTTCTGCTATGCTTCTTAACTTGTCCTGCGGATACAGGAGTGTAATCTACTTGCTCGAAGGAGGAAATGTTTCCATCCAAATTGTTTATTGACGTTTCTTTGGGTAAGTGGGAGAGTCCATCAGTGTTCCCATGGAGATTTAATTGACGATATTTTATGGAATGCATGTGTGATGGTAGTGTATTGGCCATGGTAAATTGTCCCTTAGTATCTAAAGTAATGCAGGTTAGGTGGATTAGCCATGCAAAATGTACAAAGTTATGGAGATAGGGCAGAGGGGAGTGAGCATGGGTGAGATGCACTTTTGGGTAGTTGGTGCGGGATTGATGGGCCGAATGGCCTCTCTTTGCACTGTCGAGATTTGATGTTTCTATAGATAATAACTGGAGGGTCAAACTTTGATCAGCTGTGAAGTAGATTCATTCTTGTAATTCAGGTCAGAAACTCCAAAGTGTTTTGTGAAGTCTGCCTGGATCATAAGTTTTGCAATTTGTATTTGGCTAAAGTGAGCATAAGATGCTTCACTTCAGCTTTGATTCAACTGACCCATGAGGGAGCTTTTATCAATCAATGTTTACTTAACAATACAGTTAATATGTATAGAAAGAAAATTAACAATAACTTTTTTCAATTACAAACAAGAATAAAAACAACCTGGATATAGTATAACCCTTGATGAAAAAAAGGAAATGTTCCGATCAAACAAACTTCCCGATACAAAACCCTTGGCCCAGGTTTAGCACAGAAAATACAAGTGCTCACGTGATGCTGGAATTTAATTCTTTGGTTGAATGCTGAAGCTCTCTTGATGCACACACAGACAAACTTGGAATCAGATCAGCTTCCCAAAACACCAAGGAGAGGGAAAGACTCCAGGTGCGAACTAGCAACCCACCAACACCCCTTCTAAACTAAAACTGCAGCCAGCAGGCAAATTTAAAGTGAAACCTTGAACTCACTATGAAGATAAAAAACTGTTCAAAACACATGACCTGCCAACCAGTCTTGCCCCGAACAACACAGGGTTATAAATCCCAGAAAGTACCTGAGGACCAGGGTAAAAATAAACAAACTCCCATTTAAACCATTGAAGCAGTAATACAAGGATTTCTAGCCAGACAGCCCGGCAACAATGAAAAAACCCAAAGCTGTTGTCGCTGCAGCGATCATGATTTAAAAAAATTTTTTTTTAAAGTACATGGGCATCACATTCAACAACCAGGACAAGAGGCAGTCTGCATTTCAACAAATCGCAATAAGGCTGAACTCTCAACCAATCGATTCTCAGCACCATATCTGGGAGGGCAATCGAAGTGTTGACAGTCAGCATGTTAGAATGAGAATAGGTAATGTTACAGAATGATTTCTCAGCACTGTCTCACTGCCAGTGAATTGTTCTCATCTGTTTTCTCATTGCTGCAGTTCAATTGGACAAGGGGCATGATCAATGCTTCCCACTTCTCTACTCTGAACAACTGAACCAGCTCCCTCCACCTCCTTCTAACCAGCGATCACTGAAACGTTTCTTGTGTCCTCTGTGGTGAAGACAGAAGCAAAGGATCTGCTAACTGGCCTATTGAGTGACAAATACATCCCAGTGAAACATTGACACTGGGGTCAGGTGTCCCCGTTCCATGCACTGGCTCATTCTCAATACAATTCATCAGTGAAAGAGGAGGCTCAGGTATTCCTGTCTGGAAAGTGAACATTGGGACATTTAACCCTTATCACTGATTGTCCATATTGCCATGATGACTCAATGTTATCAGATACAGAGCAGAGGGCGGGGAATACACAGATTAATGCAACAGGAACTTGTTATCCTCACTTACCAGGGACACCAATAACAGCAATGATCATGTAATAGACTTTATCCACAATGGTAAATACCTCCAGCATCTTCACCCTGAAGTGTCTGCACTGCAGCCAAACACTTTGAGTTCAACTCCAAGTCTTTGCGTTTGTAGCCGTGTGATTTTATAATCCTGTGGGATCACCGCAGGGGACTGGGAAGTTGCGACATTCTGATTTAAGAAGAAAACAAATTGAGTAACTGAGTTACGACAACCAGGTTAATTCCCTCTTGTGATGGAGAGATACTTGCTGCTGAGATTAAATCAGAGAACTCCAGTGAAATTGCTGAAGCCTCTTAACTGTCTGATAATGGGACAAATCTCCTGATTCAGGGTGGCAGAAATGACCTGATCAACAACTCAAACCACCAGCAAGTCTCAAATCCTCAAACTAATGAGAGCACCTGTAACTACCCTCAAATACAGCACCTCAGACTGTTCACCCCCCCATTAATACAGTCACTCAAACTAATGCTAAACTCAATCTGATAGAGTACCTTAAATACAGCACCTCACACTATACACCCCCCAGATTAATATAGTTGCTCAAACTGATGCTAAACTCAATCTGATACAGCACCTCCATTAAACAAGGGATCTCAAATTCAATTCACTTTCAGACCCCTTTGGATATTTCCATTGATATTGGTTTCTGAAACTTTCTCCACACCTCATGTTAAACTCACCGACCCCCCGTTATGGGAAATCTCCTTACACCCTCTGTTCCCTGAACAAAAATATGAAATGTTCTACTCTCCAATCCTTGGGCATCTCTTTCATACCCATGGGAGATCATGCGTCCTCGGCCAGTTTTGACCCACACTTCCTTTAACCACACCAATTGAAGGACAATGGGGACGTGGCGACATATCCAATTAAAGCAGGGTCAGCCTATCCCAGTCCATCTGCCAGTTAATTTTAACCCCATCCAGGATCTTTCCCATCTCCACTTCCACCGACATCTTTACCGAACTCCTCTTCCTTATCAAGGCCAACTTATTAATGATTTGTGGTTTGGAATGGGCAGTCACATTGTAACTGCACCTACTCATGTAGTGCCCACTGGGTCTGGTGATCACAGGCCACAGCAAGGTTGCAGGTTCTATGTTCAAAGCCCATGTGGAACCCAGGAAAGGTTCTGCAAAGATGAGAGCTGTGGATGAACATCATGGCGATGTCAAGAGTATCGTCAAGGATATAAGTTGGTGTTCTGTCATTCTTTAATTTTCAAAAGAGGTTATCCATTGCAGCAGGGGGTATCCACACTGGTCAGTTTATTGACTGTGGCCAGAATGCTCAGTTGAACATTGGAAATGCCCTCTGTGTGGGTACTGTGCCAGTCAAGGTACAATTGTGTGTTACCTGTGAGTCACCATGGGAAACATGCACATTCTTTTTTTTGTTCATTAAAGGGAAGTGGGCATCACTGGTCCCTGCCTAATTGCCCCTAATGTCCAATTGCCACGAATGTCCCTCCATTTCGAGTCATCCACGCAGCAATGGAGGCCAGACCGGGTTAGGAAGCCCCCCATTCCCTCCCTGAAGGAGATTAGTGAACCTGATGGATTTTATTTTACAACATTACATCATTCCCTCATTTCAGATTTCACCATCTGGCATTGTGGGAATTGAACCCAGGTCACCCAGATCTTGCCCTCGGTCTCTGGATTACTGGTCACAATACCGTGATGCCACTGGTGATTATACTCAGAGTAATCGCCCATAATCCTGAGTCCAAGAAAACTCATCTCAAGTTGCCATCATGTTGTGAGGGAATGGTTTCCTCAGCGAGTATAGTTCTTGTTGGTGCTGTTGCTGGAGGTGGCAAACACATTCGGAAGATGGGTTGGGGTTACCACAGATACAAGGACAAGAGAAATAAAGTAACGTAAAGTAAAGTTTATTTATTAGTCACAAGTAGGCTTACATTAACACTGCAATGAAGTTAGTGTGAAAATCCCCTAGTTGCCACACTCGGGCACCTGTTCGGGTACACAGAGGGCGAATTTAGCATGGCCAATGCTCCTAACCAGCATATCTTTGGACTGCGGGAGGAAACCGGAGCACCCAGAGAAACCCACGCAGACACAGGGAGATGTGCAAACTCCGATCGTTGTGTCTGTGGAGTGAAAATGAATCCTGTCAAACACCCTTTTGGTGATGATGGTAACCGTCAGCACAAAGAGCAGCCATGAGCCATCAACACAGATGCTCCAACTGGTCACAAGGTCAGTCTCATTGCCTCTCATGTTATTGGTAGACAACACGGTACGAAGACTGTCCAGGAGATAGGAACACATTTCTGAGTGTTTATGCACAAATTTGCCACCATCAAAATTTAAAAAAGACTAATGCACGTGTGGGAGTCCTCCTGCACAATGGGCATTCGTTACTGTCCTGTTACACAGTCATATCTGAAGGACATGGATCTCACCCCAACACAGCCCTCCCTGTCATAGCTGCACCCGCACTCAGGCTCCCCTCCTTGGCACTAGTGCAGTTATGGTGCCCGTTTGGCATTGCCCAGCCCTGCTCCTGACCACCCTGGGGAGTTTCACTGGCCTCTGCTGGTGAGGCCATCACGTCTTGTCTCTGCTGGTGGAGACCATCTGTGATTCTCACCGGCGAGAGGAACGACCAGGGTGGAGATAAGTGCCAGCGAAGCCGGACAGTGCCGTGCCAACTTCATTCATATGCAAATCGTCTTCACGCCCTTTTTGCCCTGCCGGCAAAACATGACCAGTCGCACTGCTTGCAGCACGTAACCAGGCGCAAACTTTCTGCACGTTATCAGCCGGCGGAGTGAGCCGGTAAGATTGCACCCGAAGAATCATAAAAGTGTGAAAATGGGTGTGCTTCGTATCAGTCTTTTGGGGAAGCTTATCACTGCAATCTTCCCACACGCTGACAATTGTTTTGACAGCATGGCAGCTCGTACCGGTTTGAGGGGAGTGGGGGGAGCAGAATCTGACCAGTGAAGCTGGCTTCAGAATGCTCGGGCACCATTGCTCAGTGAATTGAGAGACCTCTCCCCACCAACCCTCCCCCGGAACCACCCACGGACATTGGAGTCACACCATCATCATCAGCGACATGTTCTCCCCCCACACCAACACATGTGGGCAGCATTGGGGCATCTGAATCCTTGCATTGCCCCCCCTTCCCTTGCAGCGACTTCCCCCTTCCTTGTCGAGCTCCTTCCCCTCTCCCGGCCACTCATGGCTGTGTCGCCTGATCTCCATTTGTGGAGACCAGTTGTGATTCTCACTGGCGTAAGGTGACACTGGTGAGGGGGAAAATTCCAGGAGGGTGGAAGATGCCAGCCTGGGCTCACTAATAGGATTGAATTTAAGTCAATTCTGTGCAGAAAGGGTGTAAAGCGGATCCTGCCGGCAAAACAGGGCCGGCTACATTTCGAGCAATACGGGGCCAAATTGGATTTTTCCCATCGCATGCAATCTTACAGGCTCACCACGCCGATCAACTCTCTCTATTTCTCTCTGTCTATCTTTCTTTCTGTTTCTCTCTATTTCTCAAACACACTTTTTCTCTCTTTATTTCCCTCTCTATTTCCCTTTCTATTTCCCTCTCTCTCTCTCCCACTCTCCCTATGTCTGTTTTTCTCTCTCTCTCCCTATCTCTCTGTCTCTGTCTCTATTTCTCTCTCTCTATTTCTCTCTCCCTCTATTTCTCTCTCTCTCTATTTCTCTCTCGAGTGCAGTTGGGCCCCCAGGACTGCCAGGACCAGGTAATACAGGGTTTCTGGAGCTCCGTCCAGCTGCTCTGCCTTCCCATGGAGTGACTTAGTGGACCAGTGGCACCCCAAGGGAGGAGGAAAGGCTCGAAGGCCATGCTTCTCTCCCTTCCACCCAGGAGTCTCTGGCCTTCATAGACATTCTGACATCGATGCATCTTAGGTGCAGTGGGATGAAAGTCTGAGGTCACGTACCAACCGACTCAAGAACAGCTCTTTCCCTGCTGCCATCAGACTTTTGAATGGACCTATTATATATTAAGTTGATCTTTCTCTACACCCTAGCTATGACTGTAACACTACATTCTGCATTCTCTCGTTTCTTTCTCTATGAACGATATGCTTTATCTGTATAGCGCGCAAGAAACAATGCTTTTCACTGTGTGCTAATACAAGTGACAATAATAAATCAAATCAAATCAGTGTGGCACAGATACGTCCATGACCCCAGAAACCCCGCTGGGGTCCTCCAGGTCCCGACCCCCCAGGAGATGTCCGCCAAGGGCATCACAAGCCAAGGGGCGTGGAACGCTGCTGAACGCCTCCACCTCTGATTGAGAAGGGTCACCAAGAGGGCACGGATGAAGGACTGCCTTTTAGTTCGGGAGGCGGTAATATCCACCGTGAAATTTCACCAGGAAATGTTATTGCAACACACAGCTGTGACTCACCTGTCTGTGGTTCGCCTCCCACAGGGATGACGGGACCCTGACCCGATCAGACCCAGAGGAGATCAGAGTGTCATTCTGCATGGGAGAGGCCCTTCAGCCCACCGAGAATGCAATCCCCATTTGCCAGCACCTGTGCATACCCGATTGGTGTGAGACCTCAAGCGCTCATCCCAAGCAGTCCCAGCAGTGGGTGCCCTTTAGGCACACATTGTCACACCGTCTGGCCTGGCGTCCCCACCACCCACTGGACCCTGGGATGCCCCACAACCCACCACCATCATCCCCGGGGAATTGCACTGGACGATGGTCCACCCGACTTTCACTCATACGTGGGCCCAGTGTGCACTCAGAGAGCACGTATGAGTCACACTTGTTTTGCACCAGGGCGGCATCACTATATGCAGCACAGCGAGTCATCATCACCTTCCTGTCTGGACATGAAACTCGCTGACATGGCCAACCCAGGACCATCGCCCTGGTGTGATGTCAATGGGACCCATGGTGGGGAGTGTGAACGAGGATGGGGGGCATTTAAGGCCCCTGTGGGGAGGGGGGTTGGGGTGGTGGGGGTTGAAGCTGGTGGCCCCCATGCTGGAGTGCCTTGTGATGACGGTCCCCTCCTCCCCCTCCTCCTCCTCCAGGTTGTGGGTGCGCCGCAGACCACATTGCGGGAGACCCTCAGGGGACTGTACTGGAGGGCCGTGCCAGAGTAGTCCAGTTGCTCTATCATGCAATTACCATAAAGGTTCCATAAGGTTCTACTCTGCTATTTCCCATCAATTGCCTTCTCTTTAATAATCGGATTCATTATTTTAGCATGCCTTTCTCACACTGTTCAAACACATTCATTAGCATGTTGTAGAAACAAAGATTCTGATGCAGCATTCTGATTATTGGTATTTATCGTAGCCATTACTTGCTTAACCTGCCGGGTTAAGGAGCGTTACTTGCTTAACCTGCTGGGGCCTCTGCTATTTGTGATATATATAAATGATTTGGAAGAAGGTGTAACTGGTGTAATCAGCAAGTTTGCGGATGACACGAAGATGGCTGGACTTGCGGATAGCGAAGAGCATTGTCGGGCAATACAGCAGGATATAGATAGGCTGGAAAATTGGGCGGCGAGGTGGCAGATGGAGTTTAATCCGGATAAATGTGAAGTGATGCATTTTGGAAGAAATAATGTAGGGAGGAGTTATACAATAAATGGCAGAGTCATCAGGAGTATAGAAACACAGAGGGACCTAGGTGTGCAAGTCCACAAATCCTTGAAGGTGGCAACACAGGTGGAGAAGGTGGTGAAGAAGGCATATGGTATGCTTGCCTTTATAGGATGGGGTACAGAGTATAAAAGCTGGAGTCTGATGATGCAGCTGTATAGAACGCTGGTTAGGCCACATTTGGAGTACTGCGTCCAGTTCTGGTCGCCGCACTACCAGAAGGACATGGAGGCGTTAGAGAGAGTGCAGAGAAGGTTTACCAGGATGTTGCCTGGTATGGAGGGTCTTAGCTATGAGGAGAGATTGGGTAAACTGGGGTTGTTCTCCCTGGAAAGACGGAGAATGAGGGGAGATCTAATAGAGGTGTACAAGATTATGAAGTGTATAGATAAGGTGAACAGTGGGAAGCTTTTTCCCAGCTCGGAGGTGACGATCACGAGGGGTCATGGGCTGAAGGTGAGAGGGGCGAAGTATAACTCAGATATCAGAGGGGCGTTTTTTACACAGAGGGTGGTGGGGGCCTGGAATGCGCTGCCAAGTAGGGTGGTGGAGGCAGGCACGCTGACATCGTATAAGACTTACCTGGATAGTCACATGAGCAACCTGGGAATGGAGGGATACAAACGATTGGTCTAGTTGGACCATGGAGCGGCACAGGCTTGGCGGGCCGAAGGGCCTGTTTCCTGTGCTGTACTGTTCTTTGTTCTTTGTTTCTTTGCTGCCTCACAGCGCCAGGGACCTGTGTTCAATTCCCGGCTTGGGTCACTGTCTGTACGGAGTCTGCAGGTACTCCCTGTGTCTGCGTGGGTTTCCTCCGGGTGCTCCGGTTTCCTCCCACAGTCTGAAAGACGTGCTGATGAGGTGCATTGGCCATGCTAACTTCTCCCTCAGTGTACCCGAACAGGTGCCGGAGTGTGGCGACTCGGGGATTTTCACAGTAACTTCATTGCAGTGTGGACGTTAGCCTACTTGTGACGAATAAATAAACTCCTCCTTCTGCTTCTGGAGCATAGCCACTGTTGTGATGTAGGAAATTCAACAGCCGACCAGAGCACAGCAAGATCCCACAATGCAAAGTTACCAGATAACCTATTTCAAACAATGTCGGTTCAGGGACAAATGTTGGGCCGGCGCTGGGGAGACCTGTTCTCCTTCAATTATTGCTGGGGGCTCTTCTACGACTACCTGGAAGACAGATGGACTCTTTGTTTAAGGTATAATCTAAAAGGGGGAAGTGGTGGCATCGAGGGATTGTCACTAGATTAGTAATCCACAGCTCCAGGGTAATGATTTGATTTGATTTATTATTGTCACATTTATTGGGATGCAGTGAAAAGTATTGTTTCTTGTGCGCTGAACAGACAAAGCATACCGTTCATAGACTACATGGGGAAAAGGAAAAGAGAGGGTGCAGAAGATGGTGTTACAATCATAGCTAGGATGTGGAGAAAAATTAACTTAATGCCAGGTAGGTCCATTCAGAAGTCTGATGGCAGCAGAGAAGAAGCTGTTCTTGAGTTGGTTGGTGTGGTGAACCTTCGTTGGTTCCCACTGTGGGATTGTTCTAATGTTGTTGTTGGGTTGTTCTAATGTTGTTGTTGGGCGAGGGTGGGATTTATACACCTGTGGTTGTTACTGTTGTGGCACATCCCAGTCGGGCTCCGCCTCCTGGGAGAGGTATAAGACCCCCTGCTCGGGCGGGACCTCTTCAGTCTGGGATAGTGTGTTAAAGTTCTGTTAGTTCCATTGTTAGTTAATAAAAGCCTTCTTTTACCGAAGCTTTGTGCCTCGTGTCCAATTGATGCGTATCAGTTGGTACCGTGTGGGTGGCACGGTAATGCAGTGGGTTAGCACTGCTGCACCACAGCACCAGGGTCCCGGGTTCGATTCCGGCTTGGGTGACTGTGTGTGCAGAGTCTGCACATTCTCCTCATGTCTGCGTGGGTTTCCTCCGGGTGCTCAGGTTTCCTCCCACAGTCTGAAAGACGTGCTGGTTAGGGTGCGTTGACCCGAACAGGCACCGGAGTGTGGCGACTAGGGGAATTTCACAGTAACTTCATTGCAGTGTTAATGTAAGCCTTACTTGTGACTAATAAATAAACTTTCCTTACTTTACATGTTTTCAGACTTTTATATCTTTTCACTGACAGAAGAAGGTGGAAGAGAAAATGTCTGGGTGCGTGGATTCCTTGATTGTACTGGCTGCTTTTCCGAGGCAGCGGGAAGTGTAGATGAAGGTTAATGCTCTGGGAGCCCAGGTTCGAATCTCACTGCGGCAATAAAAATCTGGAATTAAGAAGCTACTGATGACCATGAAATCATTGTCGATTGTTGTAAAAACCCATCTGGTTTACTAATGTGGCACAACCCAGGTTAAAGGAACGATCCTTTAGAATCGTGATGAGGAGGAATTTCTTCAGCCAGAGAGTGGTGAATGTGTGGAACTCTTTGCCACAGAAGGCTGTGGAGGCCAGGTCATTGAATGTCTTTAAGACAGAGATAGATAGGTTCTTGATTAATAAGGGGATCAGGGGTTATGGGGAAAAGGCAGGAGAATGGGGATGAGAAAAATATCAGCCATGATTGAATGGCGGAGCAGACTCGATGGGCTGAGTGGCCTAATTCTGCTCCTATGTCTTATGGTCTTATGGTCTTAATGTCCTTTAAGGAAGGAAATCTGCCATCCTTACCTGGCCTGGACTACATGTGACTCCAGATCCACAGCAATGTGGTTGACCTCAGGGGTGGACAATAAATGCCAGCCCAGCCAGCGCCACCCACATCCCATGAACAAATTTTTTAAAAAGACCGCACCTCCAACAGTGCAGCATTCCCTCTGTGATGGCAGTGTGATTCTGTGCACAAGTCTTGGAATGGCACTTGAACCCACGACCTTCTGAGTTAGCGATAACAGTGCTAACCCGAGTCCCACCTAATGCAAAAACTTTGCAACGTGGAGAATGTTATTGCCGAGGGTGTCCCCTCCTCCACAATGATCCTGCGCAGAATAGCATTGTCCTCTAACTGTTCACAGGAGAACTGACCACACACATTCTGATGAAAGATTTACCAGGATGTTGCCTGGTATGGAGGGCATTAGCTATGAGGAGAGGTTGGAGAAATTTGGTTTGTTCTCACTGGAACGAAGGAGGTTGAGGGGCGACCTGATAGAAGTCTACAAGATTATGAGTGGCATGGACAGGGCGAATAGTCAGAAGCTCTTTCCCAGGTTGGAAGAGTCAATTACTAGGGGGCATAGGTTTAAGGTGCGAGGGGCAAGGTTTAAAGGAGATGTACGAGGCAAGTTTTTTCCACAGAGGGTGGTGGGTGCCTGGAACTCGCCGCTGGGGGAGGTAGTGGAAGCAGATACGACAGTGAGTTTAAAGGGGCATGTTGACAAATACATGAATAGGATGGGAATAGAGGGATATGGTCCCCGGAAGGGTAGGGGGTTTTAGTTCAGTCGGGCAGCATGGTCGGTGCAGGCTTGGAGGGCCGAAGGGCCTGTTCCTGTGCTGTAATTTTCTTTGTCCTTTGTTCTTTGTTTTTTGTTCTTTGTTAACATTTAAAGTTTATTATCTAGATTTGCCATATGAAGAAGGTTAACCGTGGATACTCCTGCACTATAGGCCGTTGCTAAATCATTAATCAAGTTTGAAGTTTATTTATTAGTGTCACAAGTAGGTTTACATTAACACTGCAATGAAGTTAGCATTTAGGGACATCAAATAAAAACATGTTTGACATGTCCATCCACATGTGCATTACCTTAGATAACATTTTCTCAATATAAATAACACACAAAACGACACACATATTACTTTATAAAAATTATCCCAGATTCAAATGTTGACATGAAGTAAGAATATCTTTCAAATGACCTCTCTTCAACAACAAAAGGAAGATTTTAGATTCCTATATAAAATATAAAATCCACACAGACTCTCCATTACCCTGTATTTGTCAAAATTACATTTATTTATCACCTTCAAATTTAGGTATTTCCCTTTCATATGCTTTTAAAGTTTATTTATTCGTGTCACAAAGTCGGCTTACATTAACACTGCAATGAAGTTACTGTGAACATCCCCCAGTTGTCACACTCCGGCGCCTGTTCAGGTACAATGAGGGAGAATTTAGCATGGACAATGTAGCGAACCAGGGCTGTGGATGGAAACCAGAGCACCCGGAGAAAACCCATGGGGAGAACGGGGAGAACGTGCAGACTCCGCACAGGCAGTGACCCAAGGTGGGAATCGAAGCTGCGTCCCTGACACTGAGACAGCAGTGCGAACCACTGTGCCAACATGCTGCCCTCTGAGTTGCCTCTTCAATGCACTCAATTTATTCAATCAATTAACTATCAGAAACAGTCGTGTCGACAATCAAGTGTAACCAATCACTTCAATTCAGAAGGTCACAGGGAGAAAATCTGAATGCGTTAAACCCTTCCACAAAGGCAAAGCCCTGAGGTCTCAACCATCATTACATTGTGATAAACAACCTTGAAGTGTTGAAGCTGCTGGACTTGTTTCTTATCTGCACTTCATGATCCAACTATTTAAATACAAAACACAATAAATACATTCGGCTTGGAGCCAAATTAATTAATTTGGTCTCGAAATCTCTGCAAATTAAAAATTCATGATTTCCAGTGTTTATAAATTCTCAATTGCCAAATTAGTTATGTAATTAATCAAAGTGAAAATAGTGAAATCTCTTCCAGTTGAAAAAACAAAAGGTTGAATGGTTTCAAACATTACCACACATTAAAATCCTAAACACAAACAGAGATGGTTTAAAGCTTGTTTCCTGCCCAGCTTTAAATCCTTTATCATAAAATTTGAACCCAGGATTACTCAAAATTCAAATTGGTTATTTGCAAATTTGATTTTAAAATTTCAATTTACTTTCCAAATGAAGTAATTTCCACACATTTATATTTATATTATACATGAATTATCATCATATATTAGAGTATATCAAAATATATTATTATATATGGGTGGCATGGTGGTACAGTGGTTAGCACTGCTGCCTCACAGTGCCAGGGACTCAGGTTCGATTCCCAGCTTGGGCCACTGTCCGTGTGGAGTTTGCACATTATCCCCGTGTCTGTGTGTGTTGCCCCTGGGTGCTCTAGTTTCCTCCCACAGCCTAAAGATGTGCGAGTTAGGTCGATTGGCCATGATAAATTGTCAATTAGTGTCAGGGAGATTAGAAGGATAAATAATAAATAGCGATAGAAGACCCTCGTCAGCTATATAAGACCCTCGTCAGACCCCACTTGGAGTACTGTGCTCAGTTCTGGTCGCCTCATTACAGGAAGGATTTGGAAAAGATTGAAAGGGTGCAGAGGCGATTTACAAGGATGTTGCCTGGATTGAGTGGCATGCCTTATGAGGATAGGCTGAGGGAGCTCGGTCTTTTCTCCTTGGAGAGACGTAGGATGCGAGGAGACCTAATAGAGGTATATAAGATGTTGAGAGGCATAGATCGGGTGGACTCTCAGAGGCTTTTTCCCAGAGTGGAAATGGCTGCTAGGAGAGGACACAGGTTTAAGGTGCTGGGGTGGAGCTATAGGGGAAATGTGAGGGGGAAGTTTTTCACAGAGGGTGGTGGGCGAGTGGAATCGGCTGCCCTCAGTGGTGGTGTAGGCAAACTCAATGGTCTTTTAAGAGACTCCTGGATGAGTACATGGGACATAATAGGATGGAGGGTTATAGGTAGACCTAAATGGTAGGGATATGTTCGGCACAACTTGTGGGGCCGAAGGGCCTGTTTTGTGCTGTAGTTTTCTATGTTTCTAAATAAATGGGGTTATGGGGATAGGGCCTGGGTGGGATCATCATTCAGTGCAAGCTTGATGGGCCAAATGGCCTCCTTCTGACTGTTAGGATTCTATGATGTGGCCTTCAATTACGTACAAGATTAAGGAATTGCAAACCTTTATCTTTCAAATTACAAGGTGAGAGGGGTGAGATACAAAAGGGTCCAGAGGGGCAATGTTTTCACACAGAGGGTGGTGAGTGTCTGGAACAAGCTGCCTGAGGTAGTAGTGGAGGTGGGTACAATTTTGTCGTTTAAAAAACATTTGGACAGTTACATGGGTAAGATGGGTACAGAGGGATATGAGCCAAATGCAGGCAATTGGGACGAGCTTAGGTGTTTAAAAAAAAGGGGCGGCATGAACAAGTTGGGCCAAAGGGCCTGTTTCCATGCTGTAAACCTCTCTGACTCTATGACTTTCTGGGATTTGTTTCATGACCCTGCATTCTTAGGAGGAAGATTGAATGACAAGTCAAAGTCAGGTGGTTCCTCCCCAGTAAAATCTAAGGATTCATTTTCAGTTTTAGTTTAGAAGGGGGTGACCATCAGACTGAAAGCAGTGTTTTTCACTCTCTCTCCCTGGTGCTGGCTAGTTGGAAGCAGGCCTCCAGGCCTTCCTGGAGTGGAAAATCTGCTGTTGGTGGTTAGCTTCCCTGGAGTCTCTCTCCCCCTGGTGTTTTGGGAGGCTGCTCTGGGTGTATATCCAGAGCGCTGGTAGAAGTTACAAGGCTGGGAAGAGAGAGTTTCAATTCTCCGCCCAAAGAACTAAGTTCCAGCATCACGTGAGCTCTTTTGTTTGCTGTATTAAACCTGTGACAAGGGTTTTATTCATGGAATTTGTTTGACTGGAACATTTCCTATATTCATAAGGGTTATTATATAAGATAATTGTTTTTTTATTTTTTGTAATTGCTAAACATTATTGCGAATTTTCTTTCTATATATGCTAACTGTATACTTAAACTGTGTTTGGTAACAGCTCCTGGGTCAGTCGAATCATACCTGAAGTGAAAGATCTCATGCTCACCCTCGCCAAATTCAAAGTGTAAAACTTATGATCCAGACAGACTTACTCGAACTCTTTGGAGTTTCTGACCTGAATTATAACAATACAGTCACTTAAACTCATGCTAAACTCAACCTGATACAGCATCACAGACATTACACCGCTCCCCCTCCCCCCCCAAATTAATACAGCTATTCAAACTGATCCTATACTTAATCAGATACTGCACCTCAATTAAACAAGGGAACTCAATTTCAATTCACTTATGGAACTCTTTGGATTTTTCCATTCATTATGGTTTCTGACAATTTCTCCACACCTCATGTTAAACTTACCGACCCGCGTTATGAGAAATCTCCTTATTCCCAAAATTTGAAATGTTCTACTCTCCAATCCATGGGCAGCATTTCTGCAACTGTGGGAGATTATCTCCAAGAATAGCGGTGGAAGGATGTTTTTCACAATGGAGATCCGTAGCTAGTGGTGTTCCACAGGGATCAGTGCTGGGATCTCTGGGGGAATATGTGGGGGTCTGATTCATAAGTTTGCAGATAGTGTCGGGGATTGTCTGAGGATGCAACAGGATTTAGATAGATTGGAGACTTGGGCCCAGAAATGGCAGGTGGAGTTTAATCTGGGCAAACGCAAGGTGATGCAATTTGGAGGATCAAATTTAGGTGTGGATTATACTGTAAATGGCAGCACCCTTAGGAACATGAACATACAGAGGGATCTGAGCGTGCAGGTCCACAGTTCCCTAAAAGTGGCAAGATAGGAGGCCAAGGTGTTTATGAAGGCATATGGCATGCTTGCCTTCCTCAGCTGGGGCATTGAGTACAAGAGTTGGAAAATCATGTTGCAGCTATATAAAACCTTGGTTAGGCCGTATTTGGAGCATTCTGTGTAGTTCTGGTCATTACACTACCAGAAGGATGTGGAAGCTTTGGAGAGAGTGCAAAGAAGGTTCACCAGGATGTTGTCTGGTCTCTGGGTGTTGGCTATCGGGGAAGGCTGAATAAATTAGGATTGTTTTCTCTGGAAAGACAGAGGCTGAGGGGAGACCTGAGAGAGGTCGTCAAAATTATGAGAGGCATAGACTGTTTAAATAGAGACTTTTCCAAGGGTGGAAGTGTCAATTACAAGGGTGCACAGGTTCAAGGTGAGAGGGGGAAAGTTTAAGGGAGATGTGCGGGGGAGGTTTTTCACACAGAGAGTGGTGGGTGCCTGGAACGTGCTGCCAGGTGGTGGAAGCAGGCATATTAGCAACACTTAAGAGGCATCTGAATGGGTACATGAATAGGGAGGAAATAGAAGGATATGGACCGAGTAAGGGAGAGGGTTTCTTTTAGTTAGTTCGGGCATCATGATGGCAGAGGCTTGAAGTGCCGAAGGGCCTGCTCCTGTGCTGTATTTTTCTTTTGTTTTTTGACATCATTACCGACCTTCTCTTCCTCATCAACGCCAATGTGTTGATGATTTGCTGCTTTGGAATAAGCAGTCACGTTGTAACTACACCCACTGAAGTAGTGCCCACTGTGTCAGGTGACACAGGCCAGAGAAAGGGTGCAGTCTCTATCTTCAAAGCCCATGTTTTGGTCTCCTTACTTGAGAAAGGATATACTGGCACTGGAGGGGGTGCAGAGGAGATTCACTCGGTTGATTCCAGAGTTGAGAGCGTTGGCTTATGAGGAGAGACTGAGTAGACTGGGGCCATACTCATTGGAATTCGGAAGAATGAGGGGAGATCTTCCAGAAACATATAAGATTATGAAGGGAAAAGATAAGATAGAAGCAGGGAAGTTGTTTCCACTGGCGGGTGAAACTAGAACTAGGGGGCATAGCCTCAAAATAAGGGGAAGCAAATTTAGGACTAAGTTGAGGAGGAACTTTTTCACACAAAGGGTTGTGAATCTGTGGAATTCCCTGCCCAGTGAAGCAGTTGAGGCTACCTCATTGAATGTTTTTAAGGCAAGGATAGATACATTTTTGAACAGTAAAGGAATTAAGGGTTATGGTGAGTGGGCGGGTAAGTGGAGCTGAGTCCACAAAAAGACCAGCCATGATCTTATTGAATGGTGGAGCAGGCTTGAGGGGCCAGATGGCCTACTCCTGCTCCTAGTTCTTATGTTCTTATGTTCTAATGTGGAACCCAGGAAAGGTTCTGCAAAGATGAGAGCTGTGGATGAACATCATGGCGATGTCAAGAGTATCGTCAAGGGTAGAAGTTGGCGTTCTGTCATTCTTTATTTTTCAAACGAGGTTATCCATTGCAGCAGGGGGTACCCACACTGATCAGTTTATTGACTGTGGCCAGAATGCTCAGTTGAACATTGGAAGTGCCCTCTGTGTGGGCACTGTGCCAGTTAAGGTACCATTGTGTGTTACCCGCAAGACACCATGGGAAACATGCGCATTCTTTTTCTTGTTCATTAACGGGAGGTGGGCATCGCTGTCCCCTCCTTAATTGCCCCTAATGTCCAATTGCCCTGAATGACACTCCATTTCAGTCACCCACACAGCAATGGAGGCCAGACCAGGTTAGGAAGGCAGGTCTCCTTCCCTTCCTAAAGGAAATTAGTGAAACAGATGTGTTTTATTTTACAACATTATATCATTCCAGATTTTTAAAAATTGAATTTAGATTTCACCAGCTGGCATTGTGGGAATTGAACCGAGGTCACCCAGGTCTTGCACTGGCTCTCTGGATGACTGGTCACAATACCGTGATGCCACTGGCGATTATACTCAGAGTAATCACCCACAATCCTGAGTCCAGGAAAACTCATCTTGATTCACCATCAGGTTGTAAAGAAGTGGTTTCCTCAGCTAGTATAGTTCTTGTTGGTGCTGTTGCTGGAGGTGGCAAACACATGTGGAAGACGGTTGGGGTTACCACAGATACAAGGACAAGAGTAATCACTGGCCTCGTGTCCGTGGAGTGGCAATGAATCCTGTCAAACACCCTTTTGTTGATGATGGTAACCGTCAGCACAAAGAACAGCCATGAGCCATCAACACAGATCCTCCATCTGGTCACATTGTCGGTCTCATTGCCTCTCATGTTATTGGTAGACAGCACGGCACGAAGACTGTCCTGGAAATAGAAACTAATTTCTGAGTGTTTATGCACATATTTGCCACAATGAAGATGGTCTTTTAAGAAAACTAAGGCACATGTGGGCATCCCCCTGTACAATATGTGATATATGAAGATAATGTATGTTGGGGCTTGGGGTATGGACTGCCTCTTTAAGAGAGTGGGTCAGGTGACCCACTGGGCAATTAGCTCCAGCCAGTTGGGACCCAGTTGGGTAATCTGAGATCTGACTGTGGAAAGTTCACATCTCCAATAAAGAGCTCGCAGTGTTCAACTTACCCAGCCTACCTCCTGGTTCTTTATGCACCCTTAGTCCATAGGTGCATACATAATAATTAGCGATGAGGCTGCTTCACGGCCTACGCATTTGCTGGCATTCCATTGTGATGAAGTGGGAGGAGATTGATCACTGCCCCAGACTATGTAAGACAGTGCTGAAAAGGGACAGCAGCGTGGCAACCCCGCAAAGAACGGCTAAGACTGTTCCCACCACCGTTACTTTGTTTAAACAGTCCATTCAGAGGGAAGGTAGAACTTGCCCAGGAGTCGTGGGAAGCGGTCACCGAGGGGACTCCATAGACCAACAGAATGAGGCCATTGAACCCACCTTATCCATGCCAGACCGAGGACACCCTGGCATCCTTTCTGACATGCAGAGGGATCTGGGTGTACAGGTCCCTGAAAGTGGCTACACAGATAGATAAGGTGGTCAAACAGGCAAACAGCATGCTTGCATTTATCCGCTAGGGCAACGAGTTTAAAAGTTGGTAAGTTATGTTATAACTGTATAAAACTTTAGTTAGGCCATATTTGGAATATTGCATGCAGTTCTCGTCACCATGCTACCAGAAGGACATGGATGGATTGTGTGCAGTTTTGGTCTTCCTTTCTGAGGAAGGATGTTCTCGCTCTCGAGGGAGTGCAGCAAAGGTTCACCAGGCTGATTCCGGGATGGCGGGACTGATGTGTGAGGAGAGATTGACTCGGTAAATATTGTTTTCATTGACCAGGTCAGTATTGTTTTCACAGGAGTTCAGAAGAATGAGGGGGGATCTCATAGAGACTTATAAAATTCTAACAGGACGAAATATGGTTGTTGCAGGAAGGATGTTCCCGATGGTGAGGAGAGCCAGAACCAGGGGTCACAGTCTGATGATACAGGGTAGACCATTTAGGACAGAGATGAGGAAACATTTCTTCACCCAAAGAATGGTGAGCCTGTGGAAGTCATTACTTTTGGAAGTAGTTGATGCCAAAACATTGATTGTATTCAAGAGGCGGCTAGATTTAGAACTTGGGGTGAATGGGATCAAAGATTATGAGGAGAAAGCAGGATTAGACTATAGAGTTGGACGATCAGCCATGATGGTGATGAATGGCGGGGCAGGCTCGAAGGACTGAATGGCCTCCTCCTGCTCCTATCTTCTATGTTTCTATCCTTTGGAGAGACGGCAAAGAAGATTTCCCAGAATGTTGCCTGGTTTGGAGGATTTTAGGTATGAGGAGAAGTTGGATAAACTCATTGTTTTCAGTGGAAAGATGGAGGCTGAGGGGAGACCTGATAGAAGTCTACAAAATTATGAGAGGCACCGACAGGGTGGGTAGTCAGAGATATTTTTCCAGGGTGAAAGGGTCGACTGCAAGAGGGCACAGTTTAAGGTGAGAGGTGGGAAGTTTAGTGGAGACATGCATTTTTCACAAAGAGTGTTTACGTTTAAGTTTATTTATTATTCTCACAAGTAGGTTGACATTAACACTGCAATGAAGTTACTGTGAAAACTGTGAACACATCTTTTGGTATGTGGGAGGAAACGGAAGCACCCGGAGGAAACCCACATGATAAATGATGGGTAATAATAAACCTAATTGAACCTAATCTACCCGATGTGGTCGCCAACTATCACTTCACTCACATGCCCTTCTTTGCCCCAAGAAAAAATAATTCCTGGACACACTGCATGAATTCTTCTCCCTCAGTGCCCCTTATATTGTTTGAATCCAGGTTGATATTGGGATTGTGAAACTTTCCTGCAATCATTGTCCTCTTGTTCTTACAGGCAGAAATTTGCCGACATATTTGTTCTTCTACCTCCCTCTTACTACTTTGAGGTCTGTAGTATACTCCCAGTAGTGTGACTGCCCTTTTGAAATTTCAGAGCCATCAAGTCTTGTTCAGCATGACATGCCTTCTCACAGCTGGATTGATTCTTTCACCATTAGTGCTACTCCCCCTCCTTTTTAATCTCCCACTCTGAAGACACTATAACCAGGGATATTGAGCTCCAATTTTGCCTGTTAATTAGCCGGGTTTCCGTTACAGCAATGACATTATGCTGCCATGTGTCTACCAGTGCCCTTTACTTATCTATCTTGTTTGTAATACTCCGTGCATTGAAGTAGAAACAGTTTAACCCTGACAATTTCCCTTACTGAACGCTTACTGGACATTTTAAACTTTCCTTCCTCTGTATTTCCAAGTCTATCACTACATCTTAAACATCTCCAGTGATGTTCCACATCCATTTTCCTGATCTGAATCTGACCTATCTGATCCTACCCCTGGGATCCATCCACCTGACACATGAGTTTAAATACTCCCCAAAAGGTCTTCAGGAAGTGGCCCTGGAAATAGTAGATCCATTGGTGATTATTTTCCAAAGTTCTTTGGATCGTGGACTGGGTCCTACAAATTGGAGGGTAACTAATGTGATCCCGCTATTCAGAAAGGGAGGTAGCGAGAAAACAGGGAACTATAGACCACGGGGGTGGGACCCAAAGCAGGGAAATATAGGCAGGGGGGTGGCACCCAAAGCAGTAAGGAGACAGAAGAGAAGGTTGAGGACAGCACAGCAGTTAAAGAGAGCAGATTAAATAGTAAAGGCAGTGTCAGTAATCCGAGTACTAGACAGGTCAGGCAAAAGCAAGACAGAGAGCAAGGGAAGTCCAGATTAAACTGCATTTATTTCAATGCAAGAGGCCTGACAGGCAAGGCAAATGAACTCAGGGCATGGATGGGTACATGGGATTGGGATATTATAGCTATTACTGAAACATGGTTAAGGGAGGGACATGACTGGCAGTTCAATGTTCCAGGGCACAGAGGAGGGGGAGTTGCACTTTTGATTAGGGAAAACATCACGGCAGTACTGAGAGGGGATATATCTGAGGGATCTCGCACTGAGTCTATATGGGTTGAACTGAGAAATAAGAAGGGGGAAATCTCTTTGATAGGGTTGTACTATAGGTCCCCAAATAGCGGGAAATTGAGGAGCAAATATGTAAGGACATTACAGATAGCGCCAAGAAAAATAGGGTGGTAATAGTAGGAGATTTTAACTTTCCCAACATTGACTGGGACATCCATAGTATTAGAGGCTTCGACGGAGAGAAATTCGTTGAGTCTCTTCAGGAGGGATTTCTCATTCAGTATGTAGGTGTTCCGACTGCAGAGGGGGCAAAACTTGACCTTCTCTTGGGAAATAAGGAAGGGCAGGTGACAGAAGTGTTAGTGAAGGATCACTTTGGGACCAGTGACCATATATCCATTAGTTTTAAGATAGCAATGAAGAACGATAGGCCTGGCCTAAAAGTTAAAATTCTAAATTGGGGCAAGGCCAATTTTGATGGTATCAGACAGGAACTTTCAAAAGTTAATTGGGGGAGTCTGTGGGAAGGCGAAGGGATGTCTGGTAAGTGGGAGACTTTTCAAGGTGTGATAACCCGGGAGGGTAAGCGCATTCTGCTTAGAGTGAAGGGCAAGGCTGGTAGAAGTAGGGAACCCTGGATGACTCAGGATATTGAGGTCCTGGTCAAGAAGAAGAAGGAGGCACATGACATGCAGAGGCAGCTGGGATCAAGTGGATCCCTTGAAGAGTATCGAGAGTGTAGAAGTAGAGTTAAGAGAGAAATCAGGAGGGCAAAAAGAGGACACGAGATTGCTTTGGCAGATAAGGCAAAGGAGAATCCAAAGAGAGTGTACAAATACACAAAGGGCAAAAGAGTAACTAGGGGGAGAGTCGGGCCTCTTAAGGATCAACAAAGTCATCTATTTGCAGAGCCACAAGATATGGGTGAGATCCTAAATGAATATTTCTCATCAGTATTTCCTGTTGAGAAAGGAATGGATGTTAGGGAACTTGGGGAAATAAATAGTGATGTCTTGAGGAGTGTATATTTAACAGAGGAGGTGGTACTGGAAGTCTTAAAGTGCATCAAGGTAGATAAATCTCCGGGACCTGAAGTGTACCCAGGACGTTGTGGGAGGTTAGGGAGGAAATTGCGGTCTCCGAGCAAAGGGATTTGAATCGTCGACAGTCACAGGTGAGGTGCCTGAAGATTGGAGGGTGGCAAATGATGTTCCTTTATTTAAGAACGGCTGCATGGAAAAGCCTGGGAATGACAGGCCGGCTGCCTCACATCTATAATAGTTAAGTTGTTGGAAAGTGTTTTGAGAGACAGGATCTACAGGCATTTAGGGAGGCAAGGACTGATTAGGGACGGTCAGCATGGCTTTGTGAGTGGAAAATCATGTCTCACAAATTGGATTGAGTTTTTTGAAGGAGTAACCAAGAAGGTAGATGAGGGCAGTGGGGTTGATGTTGTCTACATGGACTTTAGCAAGGCCTTTGACAAGGTACCGCATGGTAGGTTGTTGCACAAGATTAAATCGCACGGGATCCAGGGTGAGGGAGCCAAATGGATACAAAATTACATTGATGACAGAAGACTACCCTGGAGGGTAGTTGTAGAGGATTGTTTTCCAAACTGGAGGCCTGTGACCAGTGGTGTGCCTCAGTGTTCGGTGCTGGGTCCACTGTTATTTGTCATTTATATTAGTGATTTGGATGAGAATTTAGGAGGCATGGTCAGGAAGTTTGCATATGACACCAAGATTTGTGGCATAGTGGACAGTGAAGAGGGTTATCTCGGATTGCAACGGGATCTTGGTCAATTGGGCCAGTGGGCTGACGGATGACAAATGGAGTTTAATTCAGATAAATGCGAGGTGATGCATTTTGGTAGATCGAACCAGGGCAGGACTTAGTTAATGGTGGGGCATTGGGGAGAGTTATAGAATAAAGAGATCGAGGAGTACATGTTCATAGCTCCATGAAAGTGGAGTCACAGGTGGACAGAGTGGTGAAGAAGGCATTCGGCATGCTTGGTTTCATTGGTCAGAACATTGAATACAGGAGTTGGGACGTCTTGTTGAAATTGCACACGACCAAGTAAGTTCCAAGACCAAGTAAGTAAGACCATAGTTGGAATACTGTGTACAGTTCTGGTCACCCTATTAGAGAAAGGATATTATTAAACTAGAAAGAGTGCAGAAAAGATTTACTAGGATGCTATCAGGTTCGAGTTATAAGGAGAGGCTGGATAGACTAGGACTTTTTTCTCTGGAGCGTTGGAGGTTTAGGCGTTTTCTTATGAAGGTCTATAAAATAATGAGGGGCATAGATCAGCTAGATAATCAATATCCTTTTCCAAAGGTCGGGGAGTCTAAAACTAGAGAGCATAGGTTTAAGGTGAGAGGGGAGAGATACAAAAGGGCCCAGAGGGGCAATTGTTTCACACAGAGGGTGGTGAGTGTCTGGAATAAGCTGCCAGAGGTAGTAGTAGAGTCGGGTACAATTTTATCTTTTAAGAAACGTTTAGACAGTTACTTGAGTAAGATGGCTATCGAGGGATATGGGCCAATTGGGACCAGCTTTGTCATTAAAAAAATGGCGGCATGGACAAGTTGGGCCGAAGGTCCTGTTTCCATGTTGTAAACCTCTATGACTCTATGACCAATGAACCTGACGTCGGTAGTTGCAAGAGTCCATTCTCAAGGATTTCATAACTCTGCATTTGGAAGGCAGTGGTATAATCAGACAAAGTCAGCAGGGATTTATAAAGGGGAAATCAAGCTTGACAAATCTATTGGAAGTCTCTGAGGATGTAACTCATAGAGCTGACTGAGGAGAACCAGTGGATGTGGTTTATTTAGACTTTCAGAAAGCTTTCGACAAGGTCTCACATAACAGACTACTATGTAAACTTAAAGCACATGGGATTGCAGGTAATGTCTTGAGATGGATAGAAAGCTGGTTAGCAGATAGGAAGCAAAGAGTTGGCATACATTAATCTTTTCCTAATTGGCAGTCAGTGACTAGTGGGGTACTGCAGGGATCTGTGATCGGACCCCAACTGTTCACATCATATATTAATGATTTGGAAGAGGGAACTGAATGTATTATCTCCAAATTTGCCGATGATACAAAGTTGGGTGGGAGGGTGAGCTGTGAGAAGGAGGCAGAGATGCTTCAACATGATTTGGACAGGCTGAGTTTGTGGGCATATCCATGATAGATGCAGTATAATGTGGATAAATGTGAGATTATCCACTCTGGTAGCAATAATAGGAACTCAAATTATTTGTGAAATGGGTATAAGTTAAGTTGAGAGAGGTGGATACTCAGCGAGACCTTGGTGTCCTCGTGTATCAATTGTTGAAAGTAAGCGTTCATGTAGAACAGGCAGTAAAGAAGGCAAATGGTATGTTGGCCTTCATAGCAAGAGGATTTTAATATGGGAGTGGAGATGTTTTGTGCAATTGTCTCGGGTGTTGGTGAGGCCACATCTGGAGTATTGTGTGTACTTTTGGTGTCTTTTTCTGACGAAGGATGCCCTTTACCAGGCTGATTCCTGGGATGGCAGGTCTGTCATATGGGAAGAGAATGAGTTAGTTGGGATTATGTTCACTGGAGTTTAGAAGAGAGAGAGAGGGGCTCTCCTAGAAACTATTGGGGCTGTCCAGAACTAGGGGTCATCATTTGAGGATAAGGGGTAAGTCTTTTAGAACTGAGATGAGGAGAAATGTCTTCACCCAGAGAGTGGTGAATGTGTGGAATTCATTACCACAGAATGTAGTTGAGGCCAAAACATTGTCTGATTTCAAGAAGAAATTAGATATAGCTCTCGGGACTGAAGGGATAGAGGGAGAAGGGGGGAATTAGTATGTTGAATTCAATGATCAGCCTTGATCAAAATGAATGGCGGAGCTGGCTCGAAGGGCTGAATGGCCGATTCCTGCTTCTACTTTCTTTCTTTCTATGCTTCTATGTAAAAGGACTAGCTCAGGCCCCCGCAAGGACATTGGTCCCAGCTCTGTCTTGGTGCAGCCCGCCCAGTTTGTACCTTCCTCAGAACCAGGGCCTCAAGAATCTGAATCCCTTCCGTCTACACCATCTCTCCAGCCATGTGTCTATTTAGTCTCGCCTCTTATTCCTGCTCTCGCTAGCGTGTGGAATTGGGAGTAATCCTGGATTGCTACATTTGAGGTCCTGCATTCTAATTTATCTCCGAACTTCCTGTACTCAGCTTGCAGGTCCTCATCCCTTAGGTTGTCACTGGCATTGGTACCAATGTGCACCATGGCCATTGACTGTTCACCTTCCCTGCCCACAATGCCTTGCAGCCATTCCGTGACATCCTGGACCCTGTCACCAGGGAGACAACATACCATCCTTCATTCACGTTTGCGGCCACAGAAGCTTCTGTTTGTGCCCCTGAGTATTGAATCCCCTATCACTGTGGCCCTGCCATTTGTTTTCCTCCTGCTCTTCTGAGCAGTAGAGCCACTCACGGTGCCATAAACCTGGCTGCTGCTGCTTTCCCCTGAGAGACAATGTAAGGGAAATTGTGCTGGATATTGTATGAGTTTAGTATGAAATTCAGATTCACTTGTAAGGGAAATTGTACTGGATATTGTATGAGTTTAGTATGGAATTCAGATTCACAGGTTTTAGTAAAATGATAAAGTAGATTTAGGTTTTAGTGAAATGATAAAGTAGATTTAGGTGAATAGTGAGATGAATATGTAACCTAAAGTAACTTTGTGTGACCTAATATAATCAAGTGTAGTCGATATGATTAAAGTGGAGGAACTAGAAGAACTAAAGAAGTAATATAGCAATCACTGATTAGCAACAGCAGACAATAGTCACTTAAGAAAACAAGAAAGACTGCTCAGTGGTTCAGCTTAATAGCAGAGAGAATGTTTTCTTCTAAAAACACATTAGTAGACTATAAATCAGCAGGGGGGATGTCTTTTCTTCTAAACACATTCGCCTTAGCTTACAAAACCACGATTATTGTACAAACAGAAAAGTTCAGATAACAGCAAGAGTTATAACCACCATGGTTTAAGAAACGAAGAGATATAACAGTGAATGACCAATTGCAAAGAAAACAGATAAAGGGTCAACTAAAATAATGATGGCCAGAGAAAGAGCGGGCTGTAGGGTAAGATTACAACCAAGGACAGGCAGTAAAAGGGAGATAAGGATCTTGAGATAGGAGGCTGAAATGTACATAAAAGAGTGTAAGCCCAAGAGCTCTTTGGAGTGTTCCGGACGCCCCCGGCTTTATCTCTTATGCTGAGAAATAAAGTCTTTTGCTTGAAAGATCGCTGCTCAGACTCTCTGTTTTAAACTGATGTGAACGAATTGTCGTCCTGGGGAACCACGACAAAATTGGCGCTGCTGAGCAGGGTTGGTGAGAGATCGCCCAGAAAAGCATCTGGAAGGAGTAGCGGAGACGGTGGTCCAGCCGGAACCGAGAAGTCCCCAGCCGGCCTTCTGTCAACAAGGTAAGCAGACTTGCATGCATGTAAATCCTTGTTGTCAGAAAGGGGTTTTCTCGAGCTCCGGTGCGCCCGGCTCTCTGCTGGTCCTGGATCTCCCCAACCCAAAAAGATATCCTGCACAGGTAAAACCAAATTGTGTAAAAATTTTGAGAGACTGAGTCTGATCCGAAGAGCAGAATTTTTGCATGCAAAAGCGCGCTGCGAATACTGTATTGTCTGTGAATGGGTAAAAAGTGAGACGGGAAAAAGGCCGAAAGCTAAAGTAATGCAATTAGGTTAAGTCAAGCGGTTTGGAGCGGGTTTTTCAGGTCACGACTTGCCCAGAAGAGAGTAAGTGTGGGAAAATCTGCCAGTCCAAACCTACCCAGGACCTCGGGTAAGGGACGTCAACCGAGAGGGAGAGAGATCAGTGAGAGATCACTCTCTGACCTAATACAGTAGCCAAAAGCACAGGAGTGGATTTTAACCACAGGAAAGGGGAGTAGCAGCTAGAATAGAGGAAGTAAAAGACCAGTTTGAACAAACTGGTCTGAGACAACAGCGTGAAGGACAGAAATAAGAGAGAGAGTCGGAATATAGGTAGGGTAATAACTAACAACTTGAAAAATTACCCTGACAAAACTGCCTGGTGACAAGATTGAAAATAACTAATCTTTGAATAATAACAAAAACGGAAGCAACACTGGATTGGAAAAAGATTACACACATAATTAACTTAGAGGAGATAAAGAATGAGTGGCCGTATGTAAAATGGGAACGAGTAGTCGATAGGAATTGGATAGACGAAATAAAATTGGAAACCCTAGAGAAATTAATAAAGGGATCTGACCAATACAGGATTCTTATACACATAGACGAGCAAGTGAAAACCTACTACCCTCTGGCCCGGGAGAGGAAGATAGTGCCGGGACAGGGGACTACGGGGAAGTGGATATCAGGACCCCGGTTAGAATTACAAATAGTGGCAAAAGAAACCCAAAGGAAAGGTAAACAGGGGACTGAGCACGGAAAAACAATACAGCAAGTAATAATCACTGTGATACCTAACTCTGACAGATTAAGTGACAAAAATTGCGACAGTGATCCAAAAAGACGAGTAATGGCGCACCAAGTTAAGACACCAGTGGAGATATTAGGGGATAAGTTCCCAGCCCTTAGGGGAGATATAGAACACGTCTCTAAAAAATGGGCCAAAAGAACAAATAAGACCAATACACAGTGGCCGGAGGAAGGCACATGGTCCATAGAGAGATGTGAGGACCAGAAGGGAATGATAAAGAACTATAAGATTAAGGATAAATCGAGCAAAAGAAGGGAAAAGCGAAAAAAGGAGTTAGAGATATTAGCCCTATTCCAACAAGAAGGGAAAGAGAGAAGAGGGGTATGGAGGGGAGGTAGAATGCAGAGGCCAGTACAACTTGAGGAAAAAGCAAAATTGGAAGATCCAAACGTAGCCCCACCCCCATACTTAGAGAAACAGAGCTCCACGGGACTGTACCCAGTTATATCAGGCACAATGAATTTTGAGGGAGAATATGACATAGAAAAGAAAATCAAGGCGGGAAAGGCACCCACCTGTAAAGTTTCCAGATGTGGATAGGAGAGGGAAAAGGGTATTCCCGGTGATTCTGAAGGGTGGCAGACCGCAGTATATCCCTTGGTCAGGTCAGGATTTGCCTAATTTAATTAATGAATTACCCAATATTTTGGATGGGGCTGGAAGGTGGATTGGACAGTTGGAGGCAGGGATGGTGGGAAAAAGGATGGCACTGGGCGACATCAAAGCTCTCCTGACAAAGGTGCTAGGAATGGACCAAATGGCGGAAGTAATGAGACGTGCTGGCATCCTGACCGCAGCTTATAACCCAGCGGTGGATGGGATACTAATGGACCAGTACCGCCAAGACATCTGGCAGGCACTGCGGGATATGTACCCCAATCGAATGGATGTAAAAACCCTAAAGGGAGAGCCACTGGGTGAGGAGGAGAATGCAGCTGTGTATGTGGAGAATCAATTAAAAAGGTGGAGAAGGGACACGGAGAGGGACATTTTAATAGACCCACTGACCAACTCCATGTTCCGGGCTGCAATCCTAGAGGGCTTGCCAGCCCCAGCTAAGACAAGGCTGGAGGAAGTGGTGGGCTTGGACTCAAAAAATTACCGAGAGTTTGTGGATTATGTTGCCCATGCAGTAGAGAGACATCGCAAAGATGAAAAGAATGCAGACAAACAGCTGAAGGAGGTACAACGTAAACTCCTTCAGGCACAGTTGGAGGAGATCAAAAGCAAGGATAAACTGAAGGCAAAAGAGGATCTCGCACCCAGAAAAATAGCACCAATGATGGTGGAGCAAAAGCCAGAGGAAATACCTGCACTAATCAAAGGGGGGAGCGGAGATGGAGGCCAGCCCGTCATAACCTATAACATTTCTGCCTTCCCACTGTCCATGAACCCAGGAGCCTATGGCCTAAATTATCAAAACCCATACGCCCTGCAAAGTCAGACTGACTGGAATAGAAATGGGAAAGGACAGGGAGGTGGTAGGCCACCCTATCAGAATCAGAGAGGACAGGGACAGGTTAATCATCAGACTCCGAGACAGGGACCACTGCCTGGCCCTTCAGGTGTGTGTTGGGGGTGCGGGGAGGCAGGGCACATAAAAAGGAATTGCCCGCGGAATTTCCCCAGACAGGGAGAAAACCAGCAGCAGACAGGCCAACAACTGATCCAAGGGTCGCCAAACAGCATCCCGATGTTTCAAGGGCCGGTAAACCATCAGAATTCCCCATAGGGAGGCCCAGAGAACCCCGAAATGGTAGGACAGTACGTACAGATAACAGAAACCGCAGAGCAGGAACCTATAGTTAACGTTAGAGTAGGAGGGATCGAGGTCCCCATGATGATAGACATCGGCGCCACATGTACGTGCATGCAAACGAAATATGCGGATCACTTACCATTGTCAAACCAGTTTGTAAAAACTGTGGGGTTCTCGGGGAAAGTAACATTAGCTCGAATGACGACGCCGGTGCCTGTTACCATTGGAAATAAGACAACCCATGTACCTATTTTAGTATGTGATAAAACTCCTTTAAATCTATTGGGAAGGGATGCAATCCTAGGTTTAGGACTGAAATTAGAATGCACTGAACAAGGAATTGATTTGATGGGAATGTATCCACTTGAAATACCAGGAAAGGAAGGGGTTAATGTATATTGGTTGGGAGATATAGAGGAACAAGTTAAAAAACAGATATGGGAAGTTTGGGGAAAGATTATAAACACTTGGGTTCCACAAGCCAAATGGCCAAGAACAGAATTACACAGTACAATGATATTTGATGAAGGGCAGGAACCTGAGATACAGGAGAAATGGGAAAGGGAGGCAGGACGAGAACAGGAAATAAAGTCAGGAAGTATTTTAATCGGACTAGAGGGAGTAGCCCTCACAATTGTTAGGAATGAATGGGTTAACAAATGGTTCTCTGTATCTGGGGCGGAGCCACATGTCACATTGAAAGTGAATCCGGGATACAGAACAAAAGACCTAGGACCAATGGTGTTGAGAGCACAAGATTTAGAATTTGTCCAGACAGACAATGTAGATATTTGGACGTCCAGCAATGGACAAATGACGAAAATAATTTTGGATGTTAAAATGCTTGGGAAACCGAAGCAGATAACAATAGGAGTGCAAATCGAGAAACAGGAACTGGAGTGGAGAGAGAGGTTAGAGCAGGATTTGAACTCCCTCCCGCAGGAGTTGTGGTCCAGACAGGACACGGATGTAGGGAGGGTCAAAAACGCTAATCCAGTTGAAGTCAGATTAAAGATAGGACGTCAGGGGCCGTATAGGCCGCAATACCCAATCAAGACAGAAGCAATTGAAGGAATTAGAGGGACAATTAAGGGATTGATAGAAGCAGGGGTATTAAAAGAAACCCGGAGCAGGTGTAATACACCGCTACTACCAGTGAAAAAGGCGGACGGAGAAAAATGGAGATTGGTGCATGATCTAAGGGCAATTAATGAGGTAGTGGAAGATATGCCAGCAGAGGTTCCAAACCCTTATACCTTGATGACAAATATACCACCTGAAAGTAGATGGTTTACTGTAATAGACCTATGTTCGGCATTTTTTAGTGTGCCACTAGCTCAAGAAAGTCAGTATCTCTTTGCATTTACGTACGAGGGGAAACAATACACATACAATAGGATGCCCCAAGGATTTAAACATTCCCCACATGTATTCAATCAGGTGTTGAGAGCAGATTTAGAAGGAATACAGTTGGAAGGAACACTGATACAATATGTGGATGATTTATTATTATGCACAGGAACACAAGAACAGTGCAGGAAGGATAGTTTAAAACTATTGGAAAGACTAGCAGAAGGGGGTCATAAAGTTTCCAGGAAAAAGCTGCAGCTGTGCCAGAAAAAGGTAGAATACTTGGGAAGAGAAATATCAGCAGGACAGAAGGAGATAGCTTCACAGCAAATAGAAGCAGTACTAAAAGTTCCGAAACCACGGACGGTGGGACAAATGATGACATTTTTGGGAATGACAGGATTCAGTTCAGAATGGGTGGAAAGCTATGCCGAAAAAACGCAGGCACTACGAAAGATAATGAAGGAGGCAGGGTGTGACGAATTAAAAGCCAAATTAAAATGGGATAAAGATGCTTCAGACGCATTTGAAAATGTGAAAAGAGAAATGGCACAGGCACCAGCATTGGCCTTACCGACCTATGACAAGCCCTTTGACTTATTTGTGAGTAACAGAGAAGCCGGATTTGCTACAGCAATGTTAATGCAGGAAAATTGCAAGGGTAGACGAAGGCAGGCTGTAGCATATTACAGTACCAAGCTAGACGACGTAGCAATGGGATACCCTCCGTGCTATCAAGGTCTGGCAGCAGCTTGGTGGGCGTACGAAAAGGCAGCTACGGTCACAATGGGATATCCGATAAACATACATGTATACCATAAGGTAGCTGAATTGATTGAGCAAGGAAAATTTGTGCTGACACCTGCTAGGATCCATCATTATCGAATGCTAACCACATTTCCAGATATCACGATTATAAAGTGCAACAGAGTAAATCCAGCTGATTACATGCCATTACCTCATGAAGGAGAAGAACATGAATGCTTAAGAGAAGCAAAAACATTTATGAAACTGAGAAAAGATTTAAGAGCAGAGGGACTAGTGACAGAAGGGAAAAGGATACTGTATGTAGATGGCTCATGTTACAGGGATCACTTAGGAAACCACGCAGGCTATGCCATAGTTGAACAGAAAGGGGAAACACTTGAAGTCATAGAAGCAGAGAAATGTGAACAGCCCTGTTCAGCCCAACTGGCAGAACTTAAAGCATTGACCAGAGCATGTGAGCTAGCAAACGGGGAAGCATTGGAAATTTATACTGATTCGGCCTATGCCCACGGGGTCTGCCATCTGTTCGGGGCAATATGGAAGCAAAGGGGATTTATGAAAAGCGGAGGAGGACCAATACAACACGAAGGTCAAATCAGGGCTTTAATAAGGGCCATGATGGGTCCAAGGGAATTAGCCATAATTAAGTGTCAGGCGCATAAAAAGGGAGCAGACAGCATCACACAGGGAAACACCAAAGCCGACAAGGCAGCTAAAGAAGCGTCAGGATGCATTGAGGCTACGATAGCCCCAGTAGAAATAGCAAGGCCGCACCCAGGGCCAGGTATGGGGGATATCGAACCTCACATCACATTAGAGGATGTAGCACAGTTACAGGAGGAAACCTCTGTAGCTGAAAAGGCAATGTGGAAAGATAGAGGAGCACTACAGGGACAACAGGACAGGATATGGAGAAATGGGGAGGGATTAGTCATAGCACCCACATCATTACTAACCGTACTAATTAGCGAAGCGCATGGAGTGGACCACTGTGCGAGAGGAGAAGTGGCTAGAAAGATCAAGAAGGAAGGATTCTGGTCACCATACCTGCAAAACTCGATTGACTACATACTAAGTCAGTGTGAGGTGTGTGCTCAGAATAACATCAGGAAGGGCATTACTGCCCCAATAGGGCATATACCCATTCCTGAAGGACCATTTAAACATCTATGCATGGACTATGTGGATATGGGAAAGGTGGTAAGAGGGAAAAGATACATGTTAGTGATTATTGATAGATTCAGCAGATGGATAGAAGCAACGCCATCCAAAGATCAAGGATCTGGAACGGTGATTAACTTCCTGTCAAAAGAAATTATCCCAAGATTTGGCATACCCACGCAATTAAGTTCAGACAATGGATCTGCTTTTATAGGAAGGGCACTGAGAGAGACACTCTCGGTACTCCGAATAAAGCAGAAGTTTGGATGCGTATATCACCCTCAATTCCAAGGAATGGTGGAGAGAGCAAACGGGACCCTTAAGGCTAAAATAAGCAAAATTTGCAGTGAAACAGGGAAAAACTGGATAGATGCTCTGCCATTGGCTCTAATGCAATACAGGAGTCAGGAAAACAGAATCACACATTTGAGCCCACATGAAATGATGACAGGAAGAGTAATGCCGATACCCAAGATCAGGGGATCAGGAGGTCCTACGCTAGAATGTTTAGATCAAAGCACAAAAGAATATATACAACAATTAACTGTTATACATAGAACTATATTTGAACAGGAAAAAGCCAAGGAGGAGGAGAATCCGGTAACAGAACATCAGATCAAGCCTGGAGATCGAGTATACATCAGAAAGTTCCGGAGACGTTGGAACGAACCGAGACGAGAAGGACCGTTTGAAGTCACCAAAGTGTCTCCCACGGCGTTGCAAGTAGAAGGCAGTACACTGTGGTATCACTTAAACCATTGTACCAGAACGGTACCAGGGGTGGGGGAGAGAAGGGAAATTGAAGAAGTACAGAGAGTGGATAGAGGTGATAGCGAGGAAGAAATAGAAATACACGGGGAGAATCGTGGGGAGGAGTGTAGAGCCCAACTTACAAATCCGAGATTGCTATTGGAGGGAAAGTAGCACAGGAAGTAGTGTGGGAAATTACACAGGAGAGTGTGAAAGGATTTGGAATATAACCGATGCTCTTTATCTGATCCTCTCAGGAGGGGGATGGGCACCCCCTCCTTTTGTGTTAGACTATCAAGAAAATCAACTGGCCGATCTCTGGTGGCTTTGTGGCCCGGAGAAAGGGCTATTGGCAAAATTACCACAGAATTGGAAAGGACTATGTGCTCGAGTTATGCTTGCCCAGAGCATTGTGATACTACCGGGGGAAAGAGAAATTAAATCACAAAGAATTAAGAGGGCATATACCCCTGACCCTACGATAAAATTGGACGCAATCGGACAGCCCCGCGGCATCCCGAATGAGTTCAAAGCTAGGAACGAAATAGCTGCAGGGTTTGAATCCCTCTTTGTTTGGATCACACCCAGCAAGAATACTGAGTGGATCAATTACATCTATTATAATCAGCAGAGGTTTATTAATTATACGAATGATGCCCTGGAGGCCTTAGGAGAGCAGTTGGATGCGACCAGCAAAATGGCGTGGCAAAATCGACAGGCGTTAGATTGGCTCCTGGCAGAGAAAGGAGGGGTGTGTGTTATGTTTGGGGATCAGTGCTGCACATTTATCCCTAATAACACTAATCCAGAGGGGTCATTTACACAAGCCATGAATAAGTTAAGAAATCTTAAGAAAGAAGTGAAAGAAAATGCTGGGTTTGGGCATGAGGTATGGAGTTGGCTGGACAGAATATTAGGAAGATGGGGGGCGTGGTTTGCCAAAGCTGGAGCTGTAGCAATCGCAACAATAATCATTCTGGGATTGATATTTTGTTGTTTTTTACCCGCCCTGAGATCCTTCCTTACCAGAGTGGCAGCGCGGCAGATGGTGACGCGGGTGCTAAGCAGCTCACGCTCGAGAGAAAAAACAGAGGAATGGGAAAATCTTGAGCCGCCCCCGCTGAGTGGATTCACAATGACCTTGGTCGAAGTTGAAACTCGTCACTCTGTAAAATAACTACAATAGTGGAAGATCACCTTGTGGAAACAACAGCACCTTGCTGAAGTCCACACGAAACCAGGAGAACTTAGTCTGTACACAGGAATCAGTCTTTTTCCCTTCCCTAGACAAGAGTGGGAAGGTTTTTGGCTGATGACTGTCAGGGGCAGGCAATCTGGAGGAGCAACCCAAAAATCAGAACCGGGATAGACAAATTATGATAAAGTTAGAATAGGGACACTGATCCCTGACCAAAATATTCGGCTCCTCCACATCGCCTGCAAAGAGTGATTAAAATAAAATACAAATGGGATCGAGCGAGGGGATTATTTGAGCTTGGTAATTGGGATGAGGCTAGGGAATAGCCTCAAAGGGGGGACTTGTAAGGGAAATTGTGCTGGATATTGTATGAGTTTAGTATGAAATTCAGATTCACTTGTAAGGGAAATTGTACTGGATATTGTATGAGTTTAGTATGGAATTCAGATTCACAGGTTTTAGTAAAATGATAAAGTAGATTTAGGTTTTAGTGAAATGATAAAGTAGATTTAGGTGAATAGTGAGATGAATATGTAACCTAAAGTAACTTTGTGTGACCTAATATAATCAAGTGTAGTCGATATGATTAAAGTGGAGGAACTAGAAGAACTAAAGAAGTAATATAGCAATCACTGATTAGCAACAGCAGACAATAGTCACTTAAGAAAACAAGAAAGACTGCTCAGTGGTTCAGCTTAATAGCAGAGAGAATGTTTTCTTCTAAAAACACATTAGTAGACTATAAATCAGCAGGGGGGATGTCTTTTCTTCTAAACACATTCGCCTTAGCTTACAAAACCACGATTATTGTACAAACAGAAAAGTTCAGATAACAGCAAGAGTTATAACCACCATGGTTTAAGAAACGAAGAGATATAACAGTGAATGACCAATTGCAAAGAAAACAGATAAAGGGTCAACTAAAATAATGATGGCCAGAGAAAGAGCGGGCTGTAGGGTAAGATTACAACCAAGGACAGGCAGTAAAAGGGAGATAAGGATCTTGAGATAGGAGGCTGAAATGTACATAAAAGAGTGTAAGCCCAAGAGCTCTTTGGAGTGTTCCGGACGCCCCCGGCTTTATCTCTTATGCTGAGAAATAAAGTCTTTTGCTTGAAAGATCGCTGCTCAGACTCTCTGTTTTAAACTGATGTGAACGAATTGTCGTCCTGGGGAACCACGACAACAATCCCCCCAACAGTATCCAAAGTGATATATCTGTTTGAGGGGGGGATGACCCCAGGGGACTCCGGCAATACCTTCCTGACTCTTTAACTGTTCCTGATAGTCACTCATTCCCTTTCTGCCGATGCAATCCTCACCTGCGTTGTCATCACCTCGCTAAACATGCTCTCCACGACTTGTTCAGCATTGCGGATGCTCCACAGTGAGTTCATCTGCAGCTCCAGCTCCGAAATCTGGTTTGTGAGAAATAGGAGCAGGAGTAGGCCACTCAGCCCCTTGAGCCTTCTCCACCATTCAATAAGATCATGGTTGATCTGATTGTAACCTCCACCCCACATTCCCGCCTACCACAGATAACCTTTCACCCCCTTGTTAATCAGGAATTTATCCAGCTGTGCCTTAGAAATATTTACAAACTCTGCTTCCGCTGCCTTTTGAGGAAGAGTTCCAAAACTCACCACCCTCTGAGAGAAAACATCCCTCCTCACCTCTGTCTTAATTGGGTGACCCCTTATTTTTAAACAGTGATCCCCAATTCTAGACTCCCACAAGAGAAAACATCCTCTCCACATCCACCCTGTCATTACCCCTCAGGTTTTGATCAAGTCGCCTCTTCTCAACTCCAGTGGACACAAGCCTTACCTCTCCGACCTTTCCTTCTTAGACAACCCGCCCATTCTGGGAATTCGCAAAGTAAACCTTCTCTGAACTGCTTCTAACACAGTTTGAATAAGGAGACCAATACTGTACACAATACTTCAGCTGTGGTCTCACTAATACTCTGTATAACTGAAGCATAACCTCACTATTTTTGTTCACCTCACAATAAGTGATGACATTCTATTAACTTTCCAGGACTGGTCTGTCAGGCAGCTTCCTGTCTCTTGATCAGAAGGAGACATTCGACACCGGGTGGATCATGAATATTTATCCAGGGCTCTGTGAGTATTTGTGTTGGGGACGCATTTCATCACCAGGATTCTGTACGCCTTCACAGAGTGACTTATTAAGGATAATGAGTCCCTGATGGGGTGACTGGATCTGGGGACTTGCTGGGTGACGGAAGAGGGGGCTGGATGAACCCTTATCAGTTGGTGCATTGGTGAACCTCCCAGAGCCGACGTCGGACCCCACCCACCCACCTCCCCCACCGCCCCCCACACCCCCCCACACCTCCCCCCCACACACCCCCCCATCCCCGCCAGACACAAACATGGACCTCTTCTGAATCTTTCCTCGTAAGATAACCTGCCCATTCCTGGTATTGGTCTGGTAAACCTTCACTGAACTGCTTCCAACACATTGATACCTTTCCTTAAGTTAGGAGACGAGTGCTGTACACAACACCCCTGCTGTTGGAGGAGGATTTACCCAACAGCATAAATCGGTGTGTTCGGGCCTGATGGCATGCAAGGTCTCAAGGATGCGCAGACGTCCGAGTGGAGCCCTGTCCGGGTAAAATTTCACACTGGTTCCCAAGCCATGAATGCTTCCTCGTGGATTGGTGCCTCGTGGAAAAGCCCCTGAGTGCCCTTCGGCCGAACATGGAGTTGGGTTCTGCTGCACACCTTTCACGTCCTTACTTTCTCCCGTCATCCGGGTATGCCCCTCATTGCATCCAGCGGTGGAGATAACCAAGGGAGGGCTCTGTATGCGGGAGTCCTCCCCGCAACCACCAGGGACGTGACATAGAATGTGTTGCATGCAGCAGTCTCTTTCCTTTTCCCGGTAAATAATCCCACAGCATGTTTCCCCAATCTCTTCTGTGTGATCAGTGTCTTTATATCATTCGGGATGGCACGGTGGCACAGTGGTTAGCACTGCTCCTTCTCAGCGGTTGGGAACTGGCTTCAATTCTGGCCTTGGGTGACTGTCTGCGTGGAGTTTGAATGTTCTCCCCGTGTCTGTGTGAGTTTCCTCTGGGTGCTGTGGTTTCCTCCCACACTCCAAACATGTGCAGGTCAGATGGATTAGCCGTGGTAAAATGGCCCTGAGTGTCCAAAGATGGGTAGGTTAGGTGGAGGGGCCATGGTAAACACACGGAGCGATGGGGAAATGTTGAGGGGTGTTGGTCTGGGTAAGATGTGCTGTCAGAGTGTTGGTGCAGATTCGATGGGGCAAATGGCCTCCTTCTATACTGTTGGGATTTCATATAATACATGACATGAGCTTGTTATTATATTTTCTTGATCTTTATTAATTGAATAATTGATATCACTGGATATTGTATTGCACTCTTGAACTGCTCTCTGAACTTGGACTGAGTCACCCCATAAATAAATGTGTTTGTGCAGCAACTTAAACTCAGTAGCATATATCCAATTCTTTCAAAGATGTGCAAAGAATTGTTATACAATTTGGGATCTATGTCTGCAATCCGATAATATAAAAAATTGATGACATATGGTGACCACAGGAGTATGAAGCTGCTGGATATGGCAAAGAGTAAAATCACAGACTTTCTTCTGCTCTCCATCTCTGGGTCACTGTGTTTCTCTTCCTTGTGCTTACCCCTCAGTCCCTTACGCACTTGACTGGCCAGTAATATGTATCTGACTGTCAGAGCATTGAGGAGCAGAATAAAAATGAATGGGAATAATGGTGTTAATGCCTTATCAAGCCAATCATACACCACCCATCTGGACTCAGTATAATAGCTTGGCATTATATTACAAAACCAGGGTACATTGTCGATTATCACCCCAGGTTCCCGTGTGATGAAGATGGGGATGTTTTTTAAACAGAACACAATGCAGGTGATTGTGAGAATCACAGTTGAAGTTTTCACGGTGCAGTATTTGACTTTCAGTTTCTGGCAACAAATAGCGACAAATCGATCAAAGGAGAAAGTGACGGTGAACCAGACTGAACAGTCTGAAGCCACGCAAAGCAGGAAAGTGACAACAGTACACACAGGGGTGATTTGCAGGAAGGAGCCAACAAAATAATAATGGGTCATCTGAAACAATATGACATCAGTGATAATGACCAGTAGATCTGCCATTGCCATTCCCACCAGGTATCTTGTGGTGCAAGCGGAGAGCCCGCACTTTCCCAAGGACAAGATCACAATCGCCACCAAATTAACTGTGCAAAAAAGAAGGGAAAATAGACAAAATTTCCAGGTCAGACATTCTCTGTTTTAAGACTTGACATGTTTCCAAAAACAAAACTGTACACCACCACGAACCAATGTTTTACGTTGGAACACCCCCACAGATAACATCAGCGTGGTTTGTGACAACTCATAGACTGAATTGAGGAGGGCAGCAAAGCATTCCCAGCAACCTATTTTCAGTTGTTCCCCCAGTGTGGAAGAGATATCATTGCTGACAAAGCAAAGCAGCAGAATTCATTGATAGACCGACCACAAAACTGAGAGCCCAAAGGAGTGGGTTTGGAATCTGGGTGGGGAAGGAGGGAGGTAAATTATTGTGCTGGCTTGGGTAGGGTGAGGGTGGGAGGGGAAGGGATTGGGAGTGAAGGGATTTATTGAAGAGAGGACCAGATTTCAGGAGTGGCAGTGTCTTTGGAACACCGGAAGCGAAATGGAGATGAGAATCCATCGGGAGGGGACCTGCCGCTCAAAGTGATTTAAAATGTTGCTGAAGGATCCTTTAAATATTGGATCTGTGTTCTCTGGAGTTCAAGAGAATGAGTGGTGATCTCATTGAAAGGCAAAATATTCTGAGTTTACTCAACAGGGTAATGCAAAACGGATGTTTCCCCTGGCTGGGGGGTGAGAGGGAGTGGGGGTGAGAATCTGGGAACATGGCCTCAGGATAAGGGAAAGGCTGTTCAGGATGTAAATAAGGAGGAATGTTTTCACTCAGATGTTGGTGAGTTTGGAATTACCTGTCCCGTCGGATGTGGAGGCTCCGTCACTGAGTTTGGGAGTGTTTGATGGTGAGAGTGTAGAGGGGACTTTAACCTGTATCTAACCCTGTGCTGTACCTGTCCTGGGAGTGTTTGATGAGGAAAGTTTGGAGGGATCTTTACTCAGAATCTTTTCCTGTGCTGTACCTGTCCTGGGAGCATTTGATGGCGAAACTTTAGAGGGAGTTTTACTCTGTATCTAACCCCGTCCTGTGCCTGCCCTGGGAATGTTTGATGGACACAGTTTAGAGGGAACTTTACTCTGTATCTAACCCAGTGCTGGACCTGTCCTGGGAGTGTTTGATGGGGGACAATGTAGAGGGAGCTTAACTCTGTATCTAACCGCATGCTGTACCTGTCCTTGGAGTGTTTGATGGACACAATGTAGAGGGAGATTTACTCTGTATCTAACCCCGTGCTGTTAGGATAGACGGCCATTTTGACCGTGCAAAAGGCCACTGATGGCTTGTTATTGCCCATCTAAGTGACGTTGTTCCAACAAGACGCAACATGAACACACAGCACTCTCCCCCCCCCCCCTTTAAATCAGAGATTCCTGCAATGAAACTATAATGTTTACAATCAAAATTCTCAATGTGAAGAATTAGTAGACAATACAGTCAATAAGTTCGACGTTTCGGAGGATGTTGCTTTCTGGGTGGTAGGCGGTGAAACTCAAGTGTCTGCTTTTCATGTTGACTGCAATCTTAGATGTTTTTGGTTTAGTTTGGACATCGTCCATTGTTGCCTCAACTGTAGTAGACATAGCGTTCGGAGGTTGACTCGGTGTTGAAATGTCCTCAACTGGTGTACAGTCTTCCACAGTTGTTCCTGGGAGTGTCAGTAAGGCTGGTAGGTCCAGATCTTCACTCGGCAAAGTTTGTTGTAGACTGTCGATTGATTCGGTCTCTGACAATGTGGTTCTGGTTGCTAACGATGGTCTGCATGTCTTGTCCACACTGCATCATCCTGAGTTTGTACAGTGTAGGAGGCCAGTCCAGTCTGTGCTAATATGATGGCAGCTATCCACTTCTCACTGGTGGTATAGCTCCTTGCCAAAGCTTCTTGACCATTATGATAAGCACAGTGGTGAGCCCTATTCTCATGTCGTATAACCTGATGTTGCAGTTTCTTCTCAATAATTTATCTTGTCTTGGACGGTTTAAGAAATCAAATGCTGTGTGTAATTGACATTTTATCATGAGCAATGCTGGAGAACTTTGGGCTATCGAATGTGTTGTATTCCTGGACATCATCAGGAATTGGCTTAGTTTTTAGACAATGATCCTGGCTCACCAGTTAGTTTCAATGAATGTTTCATCATCTGAACAAACTGTTGTGATGACCCATTAGTTGCAGCATGATAAGGAGCGGACCGGATGTGTTAGATCCCATTCTCCTTCAAATGGTGTATGAATTCTTGTGAAATGAACTGTGGGCCATTTTCAAAGAATGAACAACAAAGAAATTTACAGAACTGGAACAGACCCTTCAGCCCTCCAAGCCTGCACCGACCATGCTGCCCGACTGAACGAAAACCCCCTACCCTTTTTGAGACCGTATCCCTCTATTCCCATCCTATTCATGTATTTGTCAAGACGCCCCTTAAAAGTCACTACCGTATCCGTTTCCACTACCTCCCCCGGCAACGAGCTCCAGGCACCCATCACCCTCTGTGTAAAAAAGCTGCCTCGTACATCTCCTTTAAACCTTGCCCCTCGCACCTTAAATCTGTACCCCCTAGTAATTGACTCTTCCACCCTGGGGAAAACCTTCTGATGATCCGCTTTCTCCATGCCTCTCATAATCTTGTAGACGTCTATCAGGTCGCCCCTCTACCTCCGTCATTCCAGTCAGAACAAACCAAGTTTCTCCAACCTCTCCTCATAGCTAATACTCATAAATTGTTCAGAGTAACTCCATCTTCCAAAAATCTCACTTAATCTCTCTATTGTTATCTCCGAGGATGTACTTTTCATCATGGTGTTTTGTCTCTATTTTGTCTTTCAAAAAGCATTTAGACAGTTACATGGGTGAGATGGGTATAGAGGGATATGGGCCAAATGCAGGCAATTGGGATTAGTTTAAGGATTTTTAAAAAAGGGCGGCATGGACAAGTTGGGCCGAAGGGCCTGTTTCCATGCTTTAAACCTCTATGACTCTATGACCCGATGGTGTCTTCAGGTCTTTTCGAAAGCAGGTCAACCACCATGAGAAAATTTCATCCTTCAAATGGTCCAGCATATTCTATATGAACACTTTGCCATGGTCCTTCTGGCCATTCCCATGTGTGTAATGGCATTCGTGGTGGTAGTTTCTGAAGTTTTAGACAAGACAAACATATCCCGTCATCGCCTCGATTTCACTATGATGATTCTCATTGCTCAGAGGAAACAACCAGCCGATACGGATGGTTCAAGTCTTCAGGTAAAATATGGCTTCAACTCTGGGATTTCTCCCAGGGTCTTGCCACAAAGCACCATGTCCCTAACCTCTGACAGCAGTGGATCATTTCTGCTATGCTTCTTAACTTGTCCTGCGGTTACAGGAGTGTAATCGACTTGCTCGAAGTAGAAAATGTTTCCATCCAAATTGTTTATTGATGTTTCTTTGGGTAAGCGGGAGAGTCCATCAGTGTTCCCATGGAGATTTAACTAACGATATTTTATGGAATGCATGTGTGCTGGTGGTGTATTGGCCATGGTAAATTGTCCCTTAGTATCTAAAGTAATGCAGGTTAGGTGGATTAGCCATGCAAAATGTACAAAGTTATGGAGGTAGGGCAGAGGGGAGTGAGCATGGGTGAGATGCTCTTTTGGAGAGTTGGTGCGGGATTGATGGGCCGAATGGCCTCTCTTTGCACTGTCGAGATTTGATGTTTCTATAGATAAGAACTGGAGGGTCAAACTTTCATCAGCTGTGAAGTAGATTCATTCTTGTAATTCAGGTCAGAAACTCCAAAGTGTTTTGTGAAGTCTGCCTGGATCATAAGTTTTGCAATTTGTATTTGGCTAAAGTGAGCATAAGATGCTTCACTTCAGCTTTGATTCAACTGACCCACGAGGGAACTTTTATCAATCAACGTTTACTGAACAATACAGTTAATATGTATAGAAAGAAAATTAACAATAACTTTTATCAATTACAAACAAGAATAAAAACAACTGGATATAGTATAACCCTTGAGGAAAAAAAGGAAATGTTCCGATCAAACATACTTCCCGATACAAAACCTTTGCCCCAGGTTTAGCACAGAAAATACAAGTGCTCACGTGATGCTGGAACTTAATTCTTTGGTTGAATGCTGAAGCTCTCTTGATGCACACACAGACAAACTTGGAATCAGAACAGCTTCCCAAAACACCAAGGAGAAGGAAAGGCTCCAGGTGCGAACTAGCAACCCACCAACACCCCTTCTAAACTAAAACTGCAGCCAGCAGGCAAATTTAAAGTGAAACCTTGAACTCGCTATGAAGATAAAAAACTCTTCAAAACACATGACCTACCAAGCAGTCTTGCCCCGAACAATACAGGGTTATTAATCCCAGAAAGTACCTGAGGACCAGGGTAAAAATAAACAAAATCCCATTTAAACCATTGAAGCAGTAATACAAGGATTTCTAGCCAGACAGCCCAGCAACAATGAAAAAAAACCGAAGCTGTTGTCGCTGCAGCGAACATGATTTAAAAAAAACATTTTAAAAGTACACGGGCATCACATTCAACAACCAGGACAAGAGGCAGTCTGCATTTCAACAAATCGCAATAAGACTGAACTCTCAACCAGTCGATTCTCAGCACCATATCTGGGAGAGCAATTGAAGTGTTGACAGTCAGCATGTTAGAATGAGAATAGGTAATGTTACAGAATGATTTCTCAGCACTGTCTCGCTTCCAGTGAATTGTTCTCATCTGTTTTCTCATTGCTGCAGTTCAATTGGACAAGGGGCATGATCAATGCTTCCCACTTCTCTACTCTGAACAACTGAACCAGCTCCCTCCACCTCCTTCTAACCAGCGATCACTGAAATGTTTCTTGTGTCCTCTGTGGTGAAGACAGAAGCAAAGGATCTGCTAACTGGCCTATTGAGTAACAAATACATCCCAGTGAAACGCTGACACTGGGGTCAGGTGTCCTCCATTCCGTGCACTGGCTCATTCTCAATACAATTCATCAGTGAAAGAGGAGGCTCAGGTATTCCTGTCTGGAAAGTGATAATTGGGACATTTAACCCCTATCACTGATTGTCCATATTGCCATGATGACTCAATGTTATCAGATACAGAGCAGAGGGCGGGGAATACACAGATTAATGCAACAGGAACTTGTTATCCTCACTTACCAGGGACACCAACAACAGCAATGATCATGTAATAGACTTTATCCACAATGGTAAATACCTCCAGCATCTTCACGCTGAAGTGTCTGCACTGCAGCCAAACACTTTGAGTTCAACTCCAAGTCTTTGCGTTTGTAGCCGTGTGATTTTATAATCCTGTGGGATCACCGCAGGGGACTGGGAAGTTGCGACATTCTGATTTAAGAAGAAAACAAATTGAGTCACTGAGTTACGACAACCAGGTTAATTCCCTCTTGTGATGGAGAGATACTTGCTGCTGTGATTAAATCAGAGAACTCCAGTGAAATTGCTGAAGCCTCTTAACTGTCTGATAATGGGACAAATCTCCTGATTCAGGGTGGCTGAAATGACCTGATCAACATCTCAAACCACCAGCAAGTCTCAAATCCTCAAACTAATGAGAGCACCTGTAACTACCCTCAAATACAGCACCTCAGACTGTTCACCCCCCCCCATTAATACAGTCATTCAAACTAATGCTAAACTCAATCTGATAGAGTACCTTAAATACAGCACCTCACACTATACACCCCCCAGATTAATATAGTTGCTCAAACTGATGCTAAACTCAATCTGATGCAGCACCTTCATTAAACAAGGGAACTCAAATTCAATTCATTTCAAGACTTCTTTGGATTTTTCCATTGATTATGGTTTCTGAAACTTTCTCCACACCTCATGTTAAATTCACCGACCCCCCGTTATGGGGAATCTCCTTACACCCTCTGTTCCCTGCACAAAGATATGAAATGTTCGACTCTCCAATCCGTGGGCATCTCTTCCGTAACCATGGGAGATCATGCGTCCTCGGGCAGTTTTGACCCACACTTCCTTTAACCACACCAATTGTAGGGTCATGGGGACGTGGCGACCTATCCAATTAAAGCAGGGTCAGCCTATCCCAGTCCATCTGCCAGTTAATTTTAACCCCATCCATGATCTTTCCCATCTCCACTTCCACCGACATCTTTACCGACCTCCTCTTCCTTATCAAGGCCAATTTATTAATGATTTGCTGCTTTGGAATGGGCAGTCACATTGTAACTGCACCTACTCATGTAGTGCCCGCTGGGTCTGGTGATCACAGGCCAGAGAAAGGGTGCACGTTCTGTGTTCAAAGCCCATGTGGAACCCAGGAAAGGTTCTGCAAAGATGAGAGCTGTGGATGAACATCAGGGCGATGTCAAGAGTATCGTCAAGGATATAAGTTGGCGTTCTGTCATTCTTTAATTTTCAAAAGAGGTTATCCATTACAGCAGGGGGTATCCACACTGATCAGTTTATTGACTGTGGCCAGAATGCTCAGTTGAACATTGGAAATGCCCTCTGTGTGGGCACTGTGCCAGTCAAGGTACCATTGTGTGTTACCTGTGAGTCACCATGGGAAACATGCACATTCTTTTTTTTGTTCATTAAAGGGAAGTGGGCATCACTGGTCCCTCCCTAATTGCCCCTAATGTCCAATTTCCCCGAATGTCCCTCCATTTCGAGTCATCCACGCAGCAATGGAGGCCAGACCGGGTTAGGAAGGCAGGTCTCCCTCCCTCCCTGAAGGAGATTGGTGAACCAGATGGGTTTTATTTTACAACATTACATCATTCCCTCATTTCAGATTTTTAAAAAATTGAATTTAGATTTCACCATCTGGCATTGTGGGAATTGAACCCAGGTCACCCAGATCTTGCCCTCGGTCTCTGGATTACTGGTCACAATACCGTGATGCCACTGGTGATTATAATCAGAGCAATCGGTCGTAATCCTGAGTCCAAGAAAACTCATCTCAAGTTGCCATCATGTTGTGAGGAAATGGTTTCCTCAGCTAGTGTAGTTGTTGTTGGTGCTGTTGCTGGAGGTGGCAAACACATCCGGAAGATGGGTTGGGGTTACCACAGATACAAGGACAAGAGAAATCAAGTAACGTAAAGTAAAGTTTTTTAATTAGTCACAAGTCGGCTTCCATTAACACTGCAATGAAGTTAGTGTGAAAATCCCCTAGTTGCCACACTCGGGCACCTGTTCGGGTACACAGAGGGTGAATTTAGCATGGCCAATGCTCCTAACCAGCACATCTTTGGACTGTGGGAGGAAACCGGAGCACCCAGAGAAACCCACGCAGACACAGGGAGAATGTGCAAGCTCCGCACAGACAGTGACCAAGCCAGGAATCGCTGGCGTTGTGTCTGTGGAGTGAAAATGAATCCTGTCAAACACCCTTTTGGTGATGATGGTAACCGTCAGCACAAAGAGCAGCCATGAGCCATCAACACAGATGCTCCAACTGGTCACAAGGTCAGTCTCATTGCCTCTCATGTTATTGGTAGACAACACGGTACGAAGACTGTCCAGGAGATAGGAACACGTTTCTGAGTGTTTATGCACAAATTTGCCACCATCAAAATTTTTAAAAACCTAATGCACGTGTGGGAGTCCTCCTGCGCAATGGGCATTCGTTACTGTCCTGTTACACAGTCATATCTGAAGGACATGGATCCCCCCCCAACACAGACCCCCCTTTAATAGCCCCACCCGCACTCAGGCTCCCCTCCTTGGCACTGGTGCAGTTGTGGAGCCCGTTTGGCATTGCCCGGCCCTGCTCCTGACCACCCTGGGGAGCTTCACTGGCCTCTGCTGGTGAGGCCATCACGTCTTGTCTCTGCTGGTGGAGACCATCTGTGATTCTCACCGGCGAGAGGAACGGCCAGGGTGGAGATAAGTGCCAGCGAAGCCGGACAGTGCCGTGCCAACTGCATTCATAGGCAAATCGTCTTCACGCCCTTTTTGCCCTGCCGGCAAAACAGGAGCAGTCGCACTGCTTGTAGCACGTAACCAGGCACAAACTTTCTGCACGTTATCAGCCGGCGGAGTGAGCCGGTAAGATTGCACCCGAAGAATCATAAAAGTGTGAAAATGGGTGTGCTTCATGTGCAAGCTTTTGGGGAAGCTTATCACTGCAATCTTCCCACACGCTGACAATTGTTTTGACAGCATGGCAGCTCGTACCGGTTTGAGGGGAGTGGGGGGAGCAGAATCTGACCAGTGAAGCTGTCTTCAGAATGCTCGGGCAACATTGCTCAGTGAATTGAGAGACCTCTCCCCACCAACCCTCCCCCGGAACCACCCACGGACATTGGAGTCACACCATCATCATCAGCGACATGTTCTCCCCCCACACCAACACATGTGGGCAGCATTGGGGCATCTGAATCCTTGCATTGCCCCCCCTTCCCTTGCAGCGACTTCCCCCTTCCTTGTCGAGCTCCTTCCCCTCTCCCGGCCACTCATGGCTGTGTCGCCTGATCTCCATTTGTGGAGACCAGTTGTGATTCTCACTGGCGTAAGGTGACACTGGTGAGGGGGAAAATTCCAGGAGGGTGGAAGATGCCAGCCTGGGCTCACTAATAGGATTGAATTTAAGTCAATTCTGTGCAGAAAGGGTGTAAAGCGGATCCTGCCGGCAAAACAGGGCCGGCTACATTTTGAGCAATACGAGGCCAAATTGGATTTTTCCCCTCGCATGCAATCTTACAGGCTCACCACGCCGATCAACTCTCTCTATTTCTCTCTGTCTATCTTTCTTTCTGTTTCTCTCTATTTCTCAAACACTCTTTTCTCTCTCTATTTCCCTTTCTATTTCCCTCTCACTCTCTCCCTATCTCTGTTTCTCTCTCTCTCTCTATTTCTCTCTCTCCCTTTTTATTTCTCATGCTCACTATTTCTCTCTCTATTTCTCTCTCGAGTGCAGTTGGGCCCCCAGGACTGCCAGGACCAGGTAATACAGGGTTTCAGGAGCTCCGCCCAGCTGCTCTGCCTTCCCATGGAGTGACTTAGTGGACCAGTGGCACCCCAAGGGAGGAGGAAAGGCTCGAAGGCCATGCTTCTCTCCCTTCCACCCAGGAGTCTCTGGCCTTCATAGACATTCTGACATCGATACATCTTAGGTGCAGTGGGAAAGAAGTCTGAGGTCACGTACCAACCGACTCAAGAACAGCTTCTTCCCTGCAGCCATCAGACTTTTGAATGGACCTATTCTATATTAAGATGATCTTTCTCTACACCCTAGCTATGACTGTAACACTACATTCTGCATTCTCTCGTTTCTTTCTCTATGAACGATATGCTTTGTCTGTATAGCGCGCAAGAAACAATACTTTTCACTGTGTGCTAATACAAGTGACAATAATAAATCAAATCAAATCAGTGTGGCACAGATACGTCCATGACACCAGAAACCCCGCTGGGGTCCTCTAGGTCCCGACCCCCCAGGAGATGTCCGCCAAGGGCATCACAAGCCAAGGGGCGTGGAACGCTGCTGAACGCCTCCACCTCTGATTGAGAAGGGTCACCAAGAGGGCACGGATGAAGGACTGCCTTTTATTTCGGGAGGCGGTAATATCCACCGTGAAATTTCACCAGGAAATGTTATTGCAACACACAGCTGTGACTCACCTGTCTGTGGTTCGCCTCCCACAGGGATGACGGGACCCTGACCCAATCAGACCCAGAGGGGATCAGAGTGTCGTTCTGCATGGGAGAGGCCCTTCAGCCCACCGAGAATGCAATCCCCATTTGCCAGCACCTGTGCCATACCCGATTGGTGTGAGACCTCAAGCGCTCATCCCAAGCAGTCCCAGCAGTGGGTGCCCTTTAGGCACACATTGTCACACCGTCTGGCCTGGCGTCCCCACCACCCACTGGACCCTGGGATGCCCCACAACCCACCACCATCATCCCCGGGGAATTGCACTGGACGATGGTCCACCCGACTTTCACTCATACGTGGGCCCAGTGTGCACTCAGAGAGCACGTATGAGTCACACTTGTTTTGCACCAGGGCGGCATCACTATATGCAGCACAGCGAGTCATCATCACCTTCCTGTCTGGACATGAAACTCGCTGACATGGCCAACCCAGGACCATCGCCCTGGTGTGATGTCAATGGGACCCAGGGTGGGGAGTGTGAACGAGGATGGGGGGCATTTAAGACCCCTGTGGGGAGGGAGGTTGGGGTGGTGGGGGTTGGAGCTGGTGGCCCCCATGCTGGAGTACCTTGTGATGACGATCCTCTCCTCCACCTCCGCTTCCTCCAGGTTGTGGGTGCGCCGCAGACCACATTGTGGGTGACCCTCAGGGGGCTGTACTGGAGGGCCGTGCCAGAGTAGTCCAGTTGCTCGATGATGCAATTACCATAAAGGTTCCATAAGGTTCTACTCTGCTATTTCCCATCAATTGCCTTCTCTTTAATAATCGGATCCATTATTTTAGCATGCCTTTCTCACACTGTTCAAACACATTCATTAGCATGTTGTAGAAACAAAGATTCTGATACAGCATTCTGATTATTGGTATTTATCCTAGCCATTACTTGCTTAACCTGCCGGGTTAACATTTAAAGTTTATTATCTAGATTTGCACATGAGCAGCCTGGGAATGGAGGGATACAAACGATTGGTCTAGTTGGACCAAGGAGCGGCACAGGCTTGGAGGGCCGAAGGGCCTGTTTCCTGTGCTGTACTGTTCTTTGTTCTTTGTTCTTTATTTGCCATATGAAGAAGGTTCCCCCTGGATACTCCTGCACTATAGGCCATTGCTAAATCATTAATCAAGTTTGAAGTTTATTTATTAGTGTCACAAGTAGGTTTACATTAACACTGCAATGAAGTTAGCATTTAGGGACATCAAATAAAAACAGGTTTGACATGTATGTTCACATGTGCATTACCTTAGATAACATTTTCTCAATATAAATAACACACAAAATGACACACATATTACTTTATAAAAATTATCCCAGATTCAAATGGTGAAATGATGAAGCAGGAATATCTTTCAAATGTTCTCTCGTCAACAACAAAAGGAAGATTTTAGATTCCTATATAAAATATAAAATCCACACAGACTCTCCATTACCCTTTATTTGTCAAAATTAAAATGTATTTATCACCTTAAAATTTAGGTAATTCCCTTTCATATGCTTTTAAATTTTTTTTATTAGTGTCACAAGTAGGCTTACGTTAACACTGCAATGAAGTTACTGTGAAAATCCCCCAGTTGCCACACTCCGGCGCCTGTTCAGGTACAATGAGGGAGAATTTAGCATGGCCAATGTAGCGAACCAGGGCTGTGGATGGAAACCAGAGCACCCGGAGAAAACCCATGGGGAGAACGGGGAGAACGTGCAGACTCCGCACAGGCAGTGACCCAAGGTGGGAATCGAAGCTGCGTCCCTGACACTGAGACAGCAGTGTGAACCACTGTGCCAACATGCTGCCCTCTGAGTTGCCTCTTCAATGCACTCAATTTATTCAATCAATTAACTATCAGAAACAGTCATGTCTACAATCAAGTGTAACCAATCACTTCAATTCAGAAGGTAACAGGGAGAAAATCTGAATGTGTTAAACCCTTCCACAAAGGCAAAGCCCTGAGGTCTCAACCATCATTACATTGTGATAAACAACCTTGAAGTGTTGAAGCTGCTGGACTTGTTTCTTATCTGCACTTCATGATCCAACTATTTAAATACAAAACACAATAAATACATTCGGCTTGGGGCCAAATTAATTAATTTGGTCTCGAAATCACTGCAAATTAAAAATTCATGATTTCCAGTGTTTATAAATTCTCAATTGCCAAATTAGTTATGTAATTAATCAAAGTGAAAATAGTGAAATCACTTTCAGTTGAAAAAACAAAAGGTTGAATGGTTTCAAACATTACCACACATTAAAATCCTAAACACAAACAGAGATGGTTTAAAGCTTGTTTCCTGCCCAGCTTTAAATCCTTTCTTATACAATTTGAACCCAGGATTACTCAAAATTCATAATTGGTTATTTGCAAATTTGATTTTAAAATTTCAATTTACTTTCCAAATGAAGTAATTTCCACACATATATATTTATATTATACATGAATTATCATCATCTCTTATAGTATATCAAAATATATTATTATATATGGGTGGCATGGTGGTACAGTGGTTCGCACTGCTGCCTCACAGTGGCAGGGACTCAGGTTCGATTCCCAGCTTGGGCCACTGTCCGTGTGGAGTTTGCACATTATCCCCGTGTCTGTGTGTGTTGCCCCTGGGTGCTCTGGTTTCCTCCCACAGCCGAAAGATGTGCAAATTGGGTCAATTGGCCATGATAAATTGTCAATTAGTGTCAGCGGGATTAGAAGGGTAAATAAATGGGGTTATGGGGATAGGGCCTGGGTGGGACCATCATTCAGTGCAAGCTTGATGGGCCAAATGGCCTCCTTCTGACTGTTAGGATTCTATGATGTGGCCTTCAATTACGTACAAGATTAAGGAATTGCAAACCTTTATCTTTCAAATTACAAGGTGAGAGGGGTGAGATACAAAAGGGTCCAGAGTGGCAATTTTTTCACACAGAGGGTGGTGAGTGTCTGGAACAAGCTGCCTGAGGTAGTAGTGGAGGTGGGTACAATTTTGTCGTTTAAAATACATTTAGACAGTTACATGGGTAAGATGGGTACAGAGGGATATGGGCCAAATGCAGGCAATTGGGACTAGCTTAGGTGTTTAAAAAAAAAGGGGCGGCATGAACAAGTTGGGCCAAAGGGCCTGTTTCCATGCTGTAAACCTCGATGACTCAATGACTTTCTGGGATTTGTTTCATGACCCTGCATTATTAGGAGGAAGATTGAATGACAAGTCAAAGTCAGGTGGTTCCTCCCCAGTAAAATCTAAGGATTCATTTTCAGTTTTAGTTTAGAAGGGGGTGGCCATCAGACTGAAAGCAGTGTTTTTCACTCTCTCTCCCTGGTGCTGGCTAGTTGGAAGCAGGCCTCCTGGCCTTCCTGGAGTGGAAAATCTGCTGTTGGTGGTTAGCTTCCCTGGAGTCTCTCTCCCCCTGGTGTTTTGGGAGGCTGCTCTGGGTGTATATCCAGAGCGCTGGTAGAAGTTACAAGGCTGGGAAGTCAGAGTTTCAATTCTCCGCCCAAAGAACTAAGTTCCAGCATCACGTGAGCTCATCTGTTTGCTGCATTAAACCTGTGGCAAGGGTTTTATTCATGGAATTTGTTTGACTGGAACATGTCCTATATTCATAAGGGTTATATAAGATAATTGTTTTTGTATTTTATGTAATTGCTAAACATTATTGCGAATTTTCTTTCTATAAATGCTAACTGTATACTTAAACTGTGTTTGGTAACAGCTCCTGGGTCAGTCGAATCATACCTGAAGTGAAAGATCTCATGCTCACCCTCGCCAAATTCAAAGTGTAAAACTTATGATCCAGACAGACTTACTCGAACTCTTTGGAGTTTCTGACCTGAATTATAACAAGATAGTCACTTAAACTCATGCTAAACTCAACCTGATACAGCCCACAGATATTACGCACTTGCCCCAAATTAATACAGTTATTCAAACTGATCCTAAACTTAATCAGATACTGCACCTCAATTAAACAAGGGAACTCAATTTCAATTCATTTATCGAACTCTTTGGATTTTTCCATTCATTATGGTTTCTGAAAATTTCTCCACACCTCATGTTAAACTTACCGACCTGCGTTCTGAGAAATCTCCTTATACCCAAAATGTGAAATGTTCTACTCTCCAATCCATGGGCAGCATTTCTGCAACCGTGGGAGATTATCTCCAAGAATAGCGGTGGAAGGATGTTTTTCACAATGGAGATCTGTAGCTAGTGGTGTTCCACAGGGATCAGTGCTGGGATCTCTGGGGGAATATGTGGGGGTCTGATTCATAAGTTTGCGGATGACACAAAGATTGGTGGAGTTGCTGATAGTGTCAGGGATTGTCTGAGGATGCAACAGGATTTAGATAGATTGGAGACTTGGGCCCAGAAATGGCAGGTGGAGTTTAATCTGGACAAATTTTTTGAATTTTTTGAGGATGTGACTAAACACATTGATGAAGGAAGAGCAGTAGATGTAGTATATATGGACTTCAGCAAGGCATTTGATAAGGTGCCCCATGCAAGGCTTATTGAGAAAGTGAGGGGGCATGGGATCCAAGGGGACATTGCTTTATGGATCCAGAACTGGCTTGCCCACAGAAGGCAAAGAGTGGTTATAGATGGGTCATGTTCTGCATGGAGGTCGGTCACCAGTGGAGTGCCCCAGGGATCTGTTCTGGGACCCTTACTCTTTGTGATTTTTATAAATGACCCGGATGAGGAAGTGGAGGGATGGGTTGGTAGGTTTGCTGATGACACAAAGGTTGGAGGTGTTGTGGATAGTGTGGAGGGATGTCAGAAGTTGCAGCGAGACATTGATAGGATGCAAGACTAGGCGGAGAAGTGCAGATGGAGTTCAACCCAGAAGTTGAGGTGTGAGGTGATTCATTTTGGCAGGTCAAATGGGATGGCGGAATATCATATTAATGGTAGGACTCTTGGCAGAGTGGAAAATCAGAAGGATCTTGGGGTCCGAGTTCATAGGACGCTCAAAGCAGCTGTGCAGGTTGAGGCTGTGGTTATGAAGACGTATGGTGTACTGGCCTTCATCAATCGAGGAATTGAGTTTAGGAGTTGTGAGATAATGTTGCAGCTATATAAGACCCTGGTCAGACCACACTTGGAGTACTGTGCTCAGTTCTGGTCGCCTCATTACAGGAAGGATGTGGAAGCCATAGAAAGGGTGCAGAGGAGGTTTACAAGGATGTTGCCTGGGTTGGGGGGGCATGCCTTATGAGGATAGGTTGAGTGAGCTCAGCCTTTTCTCCTTGGAGAGACGAAGGATGAGGTCTGACCTGATAGAGGTGTATAAGATGTTGAGAGGTATTGATCGAGTGGATAGTCAGAGGCTTTTTCCCAGGGCTGAAATGGTTGCCACAAGAGGACACAGGCTTAAGGTGCTGGAGAGTTGGTACAGAGGAGATGTCAGGGGGAAGTTTTACACTCAGAGGGTGGTGGGTACGTGGAATGGGCTGCCAGCAACGGTGGTGGAGGCTGATTTGATAGGGTCTTTTAAGAGACTTTTAGATAAGTACTTGGAACTTAGTAAGATAGAGGTTTATAGGTAAGCCTAGTAATCGCTAACGTCGGGACATGTTCGGCACAACTTTGTGGGCTGAAGGGCCTGTATTGTGCTGTAGTTTTTCTATTTTTCCATGTTTCTAAATGCAAAGTGATGCACTTTGGAAGATCAAATTTAGGTGTGGATTATACTTTAAATGGCAGCACCCTTAGGAACATGAACATACAGAGGGATCTGGGCGTGCAGGTCCACAGTTCCCTAAAAGTGGCAACATAGGAGGCCAAGGTGTTTATGAAGGCATATGGCATGCTTGCCTTCATCAGCTGGGGCATTGAGTACAAGAGTTGGAAAATCATGTTGCAGCTGTATAAAACCTTGGTTAGGCCGTATTTGGAGCATTCTGTGCAGTTCTGGTCATTACACTACCAGAAGGATGTGGAAGCTTTGGAGAGAGTGGAAAGAAGGTTCACCAGGACGTTGTCTGGTCTCAAGGGTGTTGGCTATCAGGGAAGGCTGAATAAATTAGGATTGTTTTCACTGGAAAGACAGAGGCTGAGGGGAGACCTGAGAGAGATTGTCAAAATTATGAGAGGCATAGACTGTTTAAATAGAGACTTTTTCCAAGGGTGGAAGTGTCAATTACAAGGGTGCACAGGTTCAAGGTGAGAGGGGGAAAGTTTAAGGGAGACGTGCGGGGGACGTTTTTCACGCAGAGAGTGGTGGGTGCCTGGAACGCGCTGCCAGGAGGTGGAAGCAGGCATATTAGCAACACTTAAGAGGCATCTGAACGGGTACGTGAATAGGGAGGAAATAGAAGGATATGGACCGAGTAAGGCAGAGGGTTCTTTTTAGTTAGTTGGGGCATCATGATGGCAGAGGCTTGGAGTGCCGAAGGGCCTGCTCCTGTGCTGTATTTTTCTTTGTTTTTTGACATCTTTACCGACCACCTCTTCCTCATCAACGCCAATGTGTTGATGATTTGCTGCTTTGGAATGAGCAGTCACGTTGTAACGACACCCACTGAAGTTGTGCCCACTGTGTCAGGTGACACAGGCCAGAGAAAGGGTGCAGTCTCTATCTTCAAAGCCCATGTTTTGGTCTCCTTTCTTCCAATAATACTTCCATGGTTATTGGATAAACATATGGATGATATTGGAATAGTGTAGATTAGAGGGGCTTTAGATTGGTACCACTGGTCGGCGCAACATCGAGGGCCGAAGGGCCTGCACTGCGCTGTAATGTTCTATGTTCTATTACTTGAGAAAGGATATTCTGGTACTGGAGGGGGTGCAGAGGAGATTCACCAGGTTGATTCCGGAGTTGAGAGGGTTGGCTTATGAGGAGAGACTGAGTACACTGGGGCTATACTCACTGGAATTCGGAAGAATGAGGGGAGATCTTATAGAAACATATAAGATTATGAAGGGAATAGATAAGATAGAAGCAGGGAAGTTATTTCCACTGGCGGGTGAAACTAGACTAGGGGGCATAGCCTCAAAATAAGGGGAAGCAAATTTAGGACTGAGTTGAGGAGGAACTTTTTCACACAAAAGGTTGTGAATCCGTGGAATTCCCTGCCCAGTGAAGCAGTTGAGGCTACCTCATTGAATGTTTTTAAGGCAAGGATGGATAACGTTTTGTACAGTAAAGGAATTAAGGGTTATGGTGAGTGGGCGGGTAAGTGGAGCTGAGTCCACAAAAAGATCAGCCATGATCCTACTGAATGGCGGAGCAGGCTTGAGGGGCCAGATGGCCTACTCCTGCTTCTAGTTCTTATGTTCTTATGTTCTAATGTGGAACCCAGGAAAGGTTCTGCAAAGATGAGAGCTGTGGATGAACATCATGGCAATGTCAAGAGTATCATCAAGATGTAAGTTGGTATTCTGTCACCTTTAAAGTTCAAAAGAGGTTATCCATTGCAGCAGGGGGTACCCACACTGATTAGTTTATTGACTGTGGCCAGAATGCTCAGTTGACCATTGGAAGTGCCCTCTGTGTGGGCACTGTGCCAGTTAAGGTATCATTGTGTGTTACCCGTAAATCATCATTGGAAACATGCACATTTTTTTTTTATTCATTAACGGGAGGTGGGCATCGCTGTCCCCTCCTTAATTGCCCCTAATGTCCAATTGCCCTGAATGTCCCTCCATTTCAGTCACCCACACAGCAATGGAGGCCAGACCAGGTTAGGAAGGCAGGTCTCCTTCCCTTCCTAAAGGAAATTAGTGAACCAGATGTGTTTTATTTTACAACATTCTATCATTCCATCATTCCAGATTTTTAAAAATTGAATTCAGATTTCACCAGCTGGCATTGCTGGAGGTGGCAAACACATACGGAAGACGGGTTGGGGTTACCACAGATACAAGGACAAGAGTAATCACTGGCCTCGTGTCAATGGAGTGGCAATTAATCCTGTCAAACACCCTTTTGGTGATAATGGTAACCGTCAGCACAAAGAGCAGCCATGAGCCATCAACACAGATGCTCCAACTGGTCACATTGTCGGTCTCATTGCCTCTCATGTTATTGGTAGACAGCACGGTACAAAGACTGTCCTGGAAATAGAAACTAATTTCTGAGTGTTTATGCACATATTTGCCACAATGAAGATGGCTTTTCAAGAAAACTAAGGCGCATCTGGGCATCCCCCTGTACAATATGTGATATATGAAGATAATGTATGTTGGGGCTTGGGGTGTGGACTGCCTCTTTAAGAGAGTGGGTCCGGTGACTCACTGGGCAATTAGCTCCAGCCAATGTGGAACCCAGTTGGGCAATCTGAGATCTGACTGTGGAAAGTTCACATCTCCAAGAAAGAGCTCCCAGTGTTCAACTTACCCAGCCTACCTCCTGGTTCTTTATGCACCCTTAGTCTATAGGTGCATACATAATAATTAGCGATGAGGCTGCTTCACGGCCTACGCATTTGCTGGCATTCCATTGTGATGAAGTGGGAGGAGATTGATCACTGCCCCAGACTATGTAAGACAGTGCTGAAAAGGGACAGCAGCGTGGCAACCCCGCAAAGAATGGCTAAGACTGTTCCCACCACCGTTACTTTGTTTAAACAGTCCATTCAGAGGGAGGTAGAACTTGCCCAGGAGCCGGCTGAAAACCTCGTGGGATCCGGTCACTGAGGGGACTCCCTCGAACGATAGAAACATTACTGCACAGAATGAGGCCATTGAACCCTCCTTATCCATGCCAGACCAAGGTCACCCTGGCACCCTTTCTGACGTGGAGATGCCGGCGTTGGACTAGGGTAAGCACAGTAAGAAGTCTCACAACACCAGGTTAAAGTCCAACAGGTGTATTTGGTAGCAAATACCATAAGCTTTCGGAGCACAGCTCCTTCATCAGATGGAGTGGATATCTGTTCTCCAACAGTGCACAGACACAGAAATCAAGTTACAGAATACTAAATAGAATGCAAATCTCTACAGCCAGCCAGGTCTTAAAGGTACAGACAATGTGGGTGGAGGGAGCATTCAACACAGGTTAAAGAGATGTGTATTGTCTCCAGACAGAACAGCTCGTGAGATTCTGCAAGATCAGGGGGAAAGCTGTGGGGGTTACTGATAATGTGACATAAATCCAACATCCCGGTTCAGGCCGTCCTCATGTGTGTGGAACTTGGCTATCAGTTTCTGCTCAGCGACTCTGCGCTGTCGTGTGTCGTGAAGGCCGCCTTGGAGAACGCTTACCTGAAGATCCAAGGCTGAATGCCTGTGACCGCTGAAGTGCTCCCCCACAGGATGAGAACAGTCTTGTCTGGTGATTGTCGAGCGGTGTTCATTCATCCGTTGTCGTAGCATCTGCATGGTCTCCCCAATGTACCATGCCTCGGGACATCCTTTCCTGCAGCGTATCAGGTCGACAACGTTGGCCGAGTTGCAAGAGTAGGTACCGTGTACCTGGTAGATGGTGTTCTCACGTGAGATGATGGCATCCGTGTCGATGATCTGGCACGTCTTGCAGAGGTTGCTGTGGCAGGGTTGTGTGGTGTCGTGGTCGCTGTTCTCCTGAAGGCTGGGTAGTTTGCTGCGGACAATGGTCTGTTTGAGGTTGCGTGGTTGTTTGAAGGCAAGAAGTGGGGGTGTAGGGATGGCCTTGGTGAGATGGCCTTCACGACACACGACAGCGCAGAGTTGCGCGAATTAAGGGTTATGGGGAGCGGGCGGGTAAGTGGAACTAAACCACTATCAGATCAGCCATGATCTTATTGAATGGCGGGGCAGGCTCGAGGGGCTAGATGGCCTACTCCTGCTCCTATTTCTTATGTTCTTATGAGTGATCTTATGGAGGTCTATAAAATAGTAAGAGGCATAGATCAGCGAGATAGTCAATATCGTTTTCCAAAGGTCGGGGAGTCTAAAACTAGAGAGCATCGGTTAAAGGTGAGAGGGGAGAGATACAAAAGGGTCCAGAGGGGCAATTGTTTCACACAGAGGGTGGTGAGTGTCTAGAACAAGCTACCAGATGTAGTAGTAGAGGCGGGTACAATTTTATCTTTTAATAAACGTTTAGACAGTTACGTGAGTAAGCTGCCTATCGAGGGATATGGGCCAATTGGGACCAGCTTCATCATTAAAAAAAGGGCGGCATGGACAAGTTGGGCCGAAGGTCCTGTCTCCATGTTGTAAACCTCTATGACTCTCTGACCAGTGAACCTGACGTCGGTAGTTGTGAGAGTCCATTCTCAAGGATTTCATAACTCTGCATTTGGAAGGCAGTGGTATAATCAGACAAAGTCAGCAGGGATTTATAAAAGGGAAATCATGCTTGGCAAATCTATTGGAAGTCTCTGAGGATGTAACTCATAGAGTTGACCGAGGAGAACCAGTGGATATGGTTTGTTTAGACTTTCAGAAAGCTTTCGACAAGGTCTCACATAACAGACTACTATGTAAACTTAAAGCACATGGGATTGCAGGTAATGTCTTGAGATGGATAGAAAGCTGGTTAGCAGATAGGAAGCAAAGAGTTTTAATAAATGGATCTTTACCTGATTGGCAGTCAGTGACTAGTGGGGTACTGCAGGGATCTGTGATCGGACCCCAACTGTTCACATTATATATTAATGATTTGGAAGAGGGAACTGAATGTATTATCTCCAAATTTGCCGATGATACAAAGTTGGGTGGGAGGGTGAGCTGTGAGAAGGAGGCAGAGATGCTTCAACATGATTTGGACAGGCTGAGTTTGTGGGCATATCCATGATAGATGCAGTATAATGTGGATGAATGTGAGATTATCCACTCTGGTAGCAATAATAGGAACTCAAAATATTAGTTGAATGGGTATAAGTTAAGTTGAGAGAGGTGGATACTCAGCGAGACCTTGGTGTCCTCGTGTATCAGTTGTTGAAAGTAAGCGTTCATGTAGAACAGGCAGTAAAGAAGGCAAATGGTATGTTGGCCTTCATAGCAAGAGGATTTTAATATGGGAGTGGAGATGTTTTGCTGCAATTGTATAGGGTGTTGGTGAGGCCACACCTGGAGTATTGTGTGTACTTTTGGTGTCCTTTTCTGAGGAAGGATGTCCTTGCTATAGAGCAGGGGTCTCCAAACTTTTCAGTACGTGGGCCACATCGTATATTTTACACATTTTCAGGGGCCAAAGAAAAAAAATTAGTTTTATAAATGCCCCACTGGCTGCGGGCCAGATGTTAGCCCGCTGCGGGCCGGATGCGGCCCGCGGGCCGTAGTTTGGGGACCCTTGCGATAGAGGGAGTGCAGTGAAGGTTTACCAGGCTGATTCCTCGGGTGGCAGGTCTGTCATATGGGAAGAGAATGAGTTGGTTGGGATTATGTTCACTGGAGTTTAGAAGAGAGAAAGGGGCTCTCCTAAAAACTATTGGGGCTGTCCAGAACTAGGGGCCATCATTTGAGGATAAGGGGTAAGTCTGTTAGAACTGAGGTGAGGGGAAATGTCTTCACCCAGAGAGTGGTGAATGTGTGGAATTCGCTACCACAGAATGTAGTTGAGGCCAAAACATTGTCTGATTTCAAGAAGAAATTAGATATAGCTCCCGGGACTGAAGGGATCAAGGGATAGAGGGAGAAGGGGGGAATTAGTACATTGAATTCAATGATCAACCTTGATCAAAATGAATGGCGGAGCTGGTTCGAAGGGCTGAATGGCCTATTCCTGTTTCTACTTTCTTTCTTTCTATGCTTCTATGTAAAAGGACTAGCTCAGGCCCCCGCAAGGACATTGGTCCCAGCTCTGTCTTGGTGCAGCCCATCCAGTTTGTACCTTCCTCAGAACCAGGGCCTCAAGAATCTGAATCTCTTCCGTCTACACCATCTCTCCAGCCATGTGTCTATTTAGTCTCGCCTCTTATCCCTGCTCTCGCTAGCGTGTGGAATTGGGAGTAATCCTGGATTGCTACATTTGAGGTCCTGCATTCTAATTTATCTCCGAACTTCCTGTACTCAGCTTGCAGGTCCTCATCCCTTAGTTTGTCATTGGTACCAATGTGCACCATGGCCATTGGCTGTTCACCTTCCCTGCCCACAATGCCTTGCAGCCATTCCGTGACATCCTGGACCCTGTCACCAGGGAGACAACATACCATCCTTCATTCACGTTTGCGGCCACAGAAGCTTCTGTTTGTGCCCCTGAGTATAGAATCCCCTATCACTGTGGCCCTGCCATTTGTTTTCCTCCTGCTCTTCTGAGCAGTAGAGCCACCCACGGTGCCATAAACCTGGCTGCTGCTGCTTTCCCCTGAGAGACAATCCCCCCAACAGTATCCAAAGTGATATATCTGTTTGAGAGGGGGATGACCCCAGGGGACTCCGGCAATACCTTCCTGACTCTTTTACTGTTCCTGATAGTCACTCATTCCCTTTCTGCCGATGCAATCCTCACCTGCGTTGTCATCACCTCGCTAAACATGCTCTCCGCGACTTGTTCAGCATTGCGGATGCTCCACAGTGAGTTCATCTGCAGCTCCAGCTCCGAAATCTGGTTTGTGAGAAATAGGAGCAGGAGTAGGCCACTCAGCCCCTTGAGCCTTCTCCACCATTCAATAAGATCATGGTTGATCTGATTGTAACCTCCACCCCACATTCCCGCCTACCACAGATAACCTTTCACCCCCTTGTTAATCAGGAATTTATCCAGCTCTGCCTTAGAAATATTCACAAACTCTGCTTCCGCTGCCTTTTGAGGAAGAGTTCCAGAATCTCACCACCCTCTGAGAGAAAACATTTCTCCTCACCTCTGTCTTAATTGGGTGACCCCTTATTTTTAAACAGTGACCCCCAATTCTGGACTCCCACAAGAGAAAACCTCCTCTCCACATCCACCCTGTCAATACCCCTCAGGATCTCAAAGGTTTTGATCAAGTCGCCTCTTCACAACTCCAGTGGACACAAGCCTTACCTCTCCAACCTTTCCTTCTTAGACAACGCGCCCATTCTGGGAATTCGCAAAGTAAACCTACTCTGAACTGCTTCTAACACAGTTCGAATAGGGAGACCAATACTGTACACAATACTTCAGCTGTGGTCTCACTAATACCCTGTTTAACTGAAGCACAACCTCCCTATTATTTTTCACCTCACAATAAGTGATGACATTCTAATAGCTTTCCAGGACTGGTCTGTCAGGCAGCTTCCTGTCTCTTGATCAGAAGGAGACATTCGACACCGGGTGGATCATGAATATTTACCCGGGGCTCTGTGAGTATTTGTGTTGGGGACACACTTCATCACCAGGATTCTGTACGCCTTCAGAGAGTGACTTATTAAGGATAATGAGTCCCTGATGGGGTGACTGGATCTGGGGAGTTGCTCGGTGACGGAAGAGGGGGCTGGATGAACCCTTTTGAATTGGTGCATTGGTGAACCTCCCTGACCCGAAGTTGGAACGCCCCGCACCTCCCCCACCATCCCCCGCCCCCCCCCAACCCCACCAGACACAAACACGGACCTCTTCCAAAACTTTCCTCGGAAGATAACCTGCCCATTCCTGGTATTGCTCTGGTAAACCTTCACTGAACTGCTTCCAACACATTGATACCTTTCCTTAAGTTAGGAGACCAGTGCTGTACCCAACACCCCTGCTGTTGGAGGAGGATTTACCCAACAGCATAAATCGGTGTGTTCGGGCCTGATGGCATGCAAGGTCTCAAGGATGCGCAGATGTCCGAGTGGAGCCCTGTCTGGGTAAAATTTCACACTGGTTCCCAAGCCATGAATGCTTCCTCGTGGATTGGTGCCTCGTGGAAAAGCCCCTGAGTGCCCTTCGGCAGAACATGGAGTTGGGTTCTGCTGCACACCTTTCACATACTTACTTTCTCCCGTCATCCGGGTATGCCCCTCATTGCATCCAGTGGTGGAGATAACCAAGGGAGGGCTCTGTATGCGGGAGTCCTCCCCGCAACCACCGGGGACCTGACATAGAATGTGTTGCATGCAGCAGTCACACACAACAATCGGCTGCTTTAGCTCCCGGGATGATGCGTTTCTTGCCGCCTCATGGATTCCATGGACAGCGCATATGCAAGTTCTCCTCAGCTGAAGCCTACCTGTTAGTTTTCTGAAAAACTTGTTTCTCATTTCTTTCTGCTCCACTTCAGCCCCACGCTTCTGATCCTTGGGCACTCCATATGGAGGGGGGGGGGGGGGGTTCGGCCACGGGTGATGTGAGGGGGTCGTCTGACCTGAACAACCTGCCCCTCTACCACAGCTACATTTGCAGCTGGGTGTTCCTGGAGAAGGAGCACATGGTGTTTGCCAGCACCATTGAGCATTCCATAACCACTGGGCACCACCGGGATTGGGCTGCTTTATTGGTCCCCTTTGTTACAACTTGATTTAATATTTAGTTTGTTTTTCGGTCGATGCACTGTCACATTAAGTGTCTGCTCTTTTCATTTGCGTGCCAGTTTATTTGATTTGTTCTAATTGGTTGTTTGTTTAACTGAAAAGAGTATATCTCTTTCCTTTTCCCCAGTCTCAATAAATAAACCCACTGCATGTTTCGCCAATCTCTTCTGTGCGATCAGTGTCTTTATATCATTCGGGATGGCACAGTGGTTAGCACTGCTCCTTCTCAGCGGTGGGGAACTGGCTTCAATTCTGGCCTTGGGTGACTGTCTATGTGGAGTTTGAATGTTCTCCCCATGTCTGTGTGAGTTTCCTCTGGGTGCTGTGGTTTCCTCCCACACTCCAAACATGTGCAGGTTACATGGATTAGCCGTGGTAAAATGACCCTGAGTGTCCAAAGATGTGTAGGTTAGGTGGAGGGGCCATGGTAAATACACGGGGCGATGGGGAAATGTTGAGGGGTGTTGGTCTGGGTAAGATGTGCTGTCAGAGTGTTGATGCAGATTCGATGGGGCAAATGACCTCCTTCTATACTGTTGGGATTTCATATAATACGTGACATGAGCTTGTTATTATATTTTCTTGATATTTATTAATTGAATAATTGATATCACTGGATATTTTACTGCACTCTTGAACTGCTCTCTGAACCTGGACTGAGTCACCCCATAAATAAATGTGTTTGTGCAGGTACTTAAACTCAGCAGCATATATCCAATTCTTTCAAAGATGTGCCAAGAATTGTTATAAGATTTGGGATCTATGTCTGCAATCCGATAATATAAAAAAATGATGACATATGGTGACCACAGGAGTATGAAGCTGCTGGATATGGCGAAGAGTAAAATCACAGACTTTCTTCTGCTCTCCATCTCTGGGTCACTGTGTTTCTCTTCCTTGTGCTTACCCCTCAGTCCCTTACGCACTTGACTGGCCAGTAATATGTATCTGACTGTGAGAGCATTGAGGAGCAGAATAAAAATGAATGGGAGTAATGGTGTTAATGCCTTATCAAGCCAGTCATAAACCACCCATCCGGTCTCAGTATAATAGCTTGGTATTATATGACAAAACCACGGTACATTGTCGATTATCACCCCAGGTTCCCGTGTGATGAAGATGGGGATGCTTTTTATACAGAACACAATGCAGGTGATTGTTAGAATCACAGTTGAAGTTTTCACGGTGCAGTATTTGACTTTCAGTTTCTGGCAACAAATAAGGACAAATCGATCAAAGGAGAAAGTGACGGTGAACCAGACTGAACAGTCTGAAGCCACGCAAAGCAGGAAACTGACAACAGTACACACAGGGGTGATTTGCAGGAAGGAGCCAACAAAATAATAATGGGTCATCTGAAACAATATGACATCAGTGATAATGACCAGTAGATCTGCGATTGCCATTCCCACCAGGTATCTTGTGGTGCAAGCGGAGAGCCCGCACTTTCCCAAGGACAAGATCACAATCGCCACCAAATTAACTGTGCAAAAAAGAAGGGAAAATAGACTAAATTTCCAGGTCAGACATTCTCTGTTTGAAGACTTGACATGTTTCCAAAAACAAAACTGTACACCACCACGAACCAATGTTTTACGTTGGAACCCCCCCGCCCGCAGATAACATCAGCGTGGTTTGTGACAACTCATAGACTGAATTGAGGAGGGCAGCAAAGCATTCCCAGCAACCTATTTTCAGTTGTTCCCCCAGTGTGGAGGAGATATCATTGCTGACAAAGCAAAGCAGCAGAATTCATTGATAGACCGACCACAAAACTGAGAGCCCAAAGGAGTGGGTTTGGAATCTGGGTGGGGAAGGAGGGAGGTAAATTATTGTGCTGGCTTGGGTAGGGTGAGGGTGAGAGGGGAAGGGATCGGGAGTGAAGGGATTTATTGAAGAGAGGACCAGATTTCAGGAGGGGCAGTGTCTTTGGAACACCGGAAGCGAAATGGAGATGAGAATCCATTGGGAGGGGACCTGCCGCTCAAAGTGATATGAAATGTTACTGAAGAATCCTTTAAATATTGGATCTGTGTTCTCTGGAGTTCAAGAGAATGAGAGGTGATCTCATTAAAAGGCAAAATATTCTTAGTTTACTCAACAGGGTAATGCAAAACGGATGTTTCCCCTGGCTGGGGGTGAGAGGGAGTGGGGGTGAGAATCTGGGAACACGGCCTCAAGATAAGGGAAAGGTTGTTCAGGATGTAAATAAGGAGGAATGTTTTCACTCAGATGTTGGTGAGTCTGGAATTCTCTATCCCATAGGATGTGGAGGCTCCGTCACTGAGTATGGGCGTATTTGATGGTGAGAGTGTAGAGGGGACTTTAACCTGTATCTAACCCGGTGCTGTACCTGTCCTGGGAGTTTTTGATGAGGAAAGTTTGGAGGGAGCTTTCATAAGAACATAAGAAATAGGAGCAGGAGTAGGCCATCTAGCCCCTCGAGCCTGCCCCGCCATTCAATAAGATCATGGCTGATCTGACGTGGATCAGTACCACTTACCCGCCTGTTCCCCATAACCCTTAATTCCCTTACCGCTCAGGAATCCATCCATCCGCGCTTTAAACATATTCAGCGAGGTAGCCTCCACCACCTCAGTGGGCAGAGAATTCCAGAGATTCACCACCCTCTGGGAGAAGAAGTTCCTCCTCAACTCTGTCTTAAACCGACCCCCCTTTATTTTGAGGCTGTGTCCTCTAGTTTTAACTTCCTTACTAAGTGGAAAGAATCTCTCCGCCTCCACCCTATCCAGCCCCCGCATTATCTTATAAGTCTCCATAAGATCCCCCCTCATCCTTCTAAACTCCAACGAGTACAAACCCAATCTCCTCAGCCTCTCCTCATAATCCAAACCCCTCATCTCCGGTATCAACCTGGTGAACCTTCTCTGCACTCCCTCCAATGCCAATATATCCTTCCTCATATAAGGGGACCAATACTGCACACAGTATTCCAGCTGCGGCCTCACCAATGCCCTGTACAGGTGCATCAAGACATCCCTGCTTTTATATTCTATCCCCCTCGCAATATAGGCCAACATCCCATTTGCCTTCTTGATCACCTGTTGTACCTGCAGACTGGGCTTTTGCGTCTCATGCACAAGGACCCCCAGGTCCCTTTGCACGCTAGCATGTTTTAATTTGTTTCCATTGAGATAGTAATCCCATTTGTTATTATTTCCTCCAAAGTGTATAACCTCGCATTTATCAATGTTATACTCCATTTGCCATATCCTCGCCCACTCACTCAGCCTGTCCAAATCTCTCTGCAGATCTTCTCCGTCCTCCACACGATTCACTTTTCCACTTATCTTTGTGTCGTCTGCAAACTTCGTTACCCTACACTCCGTCCCCTCCTCCAGATCATCTATATAAATGGTAAACAGTTGCGGCCCGAGTACCGATCCCTGCGGCACGCAACTAGTTACCTTCCTCCAACCGGAAAAACACCCATTTATTCCGACTCTTTGCTTCCTGTCGGATAGCCAGTCCCCAATCCACTTTAACACACTACCCCCAACTCCGTGTGCCCTAATCTTCTTCAGCAGCCTTTTATGGGGCACCTTATCAAACGCCTTTTGGAAATCCAAAAACACCGCATCCACCGGTTCTCCTCCATCAACCGCCCTCGTCACATCTTCATAAAAATCCATGTTCGTCAAGCACGACTTTCCCCTCATGAATCCATGCTGCGTCTGATTGATCGAACCATTTCTATCCAGATGCCCTGCTATCTCCTCTTTAATAATGGATTCCAGCATTTTCCCTACTACAGACGTTAAGCTGACCGGCCTATAGGTACCCGCCTTTTGTCTCCTTCCTTTTTTAAACAGCGGCGTAACATTAGCCGTTTTCCAATCAACCGGCACTACCCCAGAATGCAACGAGTTTTGATAAATAATCACTAACGCATCCACTATTACCTCTGACATTTCTTTCAATACCCTGGGATGCATTCCATCCGGACCCGGGGACTTGTCCACCTTCAGTCCCATTAGTCTACCCAGCACTGCCTCTCTGGTAACATTAATCGTATTAAGTATTTCTCCTGCTGCCAACCCTCTATCGTTAATATTTGGCAAACTATTTGTGTCCTCCACCGTGAAGACCGACACAAAAAACTTATTTAAAGACTCAGCCATATCCTCATTTCCCACTATTAACTCCCCCCTCTCGTCCTCCAAGGGTCCAACATTCACTCTAGCCACTCTATTCCTTTTTATATATTTATAAAAACTTTTACTATCATTTTTTATATTAATTGCTAGCCTAGCTTCATAGTCTATCCTTCCTTTCTTTATCGCTTTCTTAGTCTCTCTTTGTTGTTTCTTAAATTTATCCCAATCACTTGTTTCTCCACTATTTTTGGCCACTCTGTACGCAGCTGTTTTTATTTTAATACTCTCCTTTATTTCCTTCGTTATCCACGGCTGGTTCTCCCTTTTCTTACAATCCTTGTTTTTTGCTGGAATATACTTTTGCTGAGAACTGAAAAGGATCTCCTTAAAAATCCTCCACTGTTCCTCAGCTATCCAAATGGTGTATGAATTCTTGTGAAATGAACTGTGGGCCATTTTTAATGAACAAAAAACAAAGAAATTTACAGCACTGGAACAGACCCTTCGGCCCTCCAAGCCTGCACCGACCATGCTGCCCGACTGAACTAAAACCCCCTACCCTTTTGGGGACCATCTCTCTCTATTCCCATCCTATTCATGTATTTGTCAAGACGCCTGTAAAAGTCACGACCGTATCCGCTTCCAGTACCTCCCCCATCAACGTGTTCCAGGCACCCATCACCCTCTGTGTAAAACATCTGCCTCTTACATCTCCTTTAAACCTTGCCCCTCGCACATTAAGCCTCTGCCCCTCGTAATTGACTCTTCCATCCTGGGAAAAAGCTTCTGACTATCCACTTTCTCCATGCCTCTCATAATCTTGTAGACTTCTATGAGGTCCCCCTCAACCTCCGCCATTGCAATGAGAACAAACCACGTTTCTCCAACCTCTCCTCAGAGCTAATACTCACAAGTTGTTCAGAGTAACTCCATCTTCCTAAAATCTCACTTAATCTCTCTGCTGTTATCTCCGAGGATGTACTTTTCATCATGGTGTTTTGTCTCTATTTTGTCTTTTGAAAAGCATTTCGACAGTTACATGGGTAAGATGCGTATAGAGGGACATGGGCCAAATGCAGGCAATTGGGATTAGCTTAGGGATTGAGAAAAAGGGCGGCATGGACAACTTGGGCCGAAGGGCCTGTTTCCATGCTTTAAACCTCTATGACTCTATGACCCGATGGTGTCTTCAGGTCTTTTCGACTGCAGGTCAACCACCATGAGAAAATGTCATCCTTCAAATGGTCCAGCATATTCTATATGAACACTTTGCCATGGCCCTTCTGGCCAATCCCATGTGTGTAATGGCATTAGTGGTGGTAGTTTCTGAAGTTTTAGACAAGACAAACATATCCCGTCTTCTCCTCGATTTCACTGTGATGATTCTCATTGCTCAGAGGAAACAACCAGCCTGTACGGATGGTTCAAGTCTTCAGGTAAATTATGGCTTCAACTCTGGGATTTCTCCCAGGGTCTTGCCACAAAGCACCATGTCCCTAACCTCTGAAAGCAGTGGATCATTTCTGCTATGCTTCTTAACTTGTCCTGCGGATACAGGAGTGTAATCTACTTGCTCGAAGTAGGAAATGTTTCCATCCAAATTGTTTATTGATGTTTCTTTGGGGAAGCGGGAGAGTCCATCAGTGTTCCCATGGAGATTTAATTGACGATATTTTACGAAATGCATGTGTGCTGGTGGTGTATTGGCCATGGTAAATTGTCCCTTAGTATCTAAAGTAATGCAGGTTAGGTGGATTAGCCATGCAAAATGTACAATGTTATGGAGATAGGGCAGAGGGGAGTGAGCATGGGTGAGATGCTCTTTTGGAGAGTTGGTGCGGGATTGATGGGCCGAATGGCCTCTTTTTGCACTGTCGAGATTTGATGTTTCTATCGATAAGAACTGGAGGGTCAAACTTTCATCAGCTGTGAAGTAGATTCATTATTGTAATTCAGGTCAGAAACTCCAAAGTGTTTTGTGAAGTCTGCCTGGATCATAAGTTTTGCAATTTGTATTTGGCTAAAGTGAGCATAAGATGCTTCACTTCAGCTTTGATTCAACTGACCCACAAGGGAGCTTTTATCAATCAACGTTTACTGAACAATACAGTTAATATGTATAGAAAGAAAATTAACAATAACTTTTATCAATTACAAACAAGAATAAAAACAACCTGGATATAGTATAACTCTTGATGAAAAAAAGCAACTGTTCCAATCAAACAAACTTCCCGATACAAAACCCTTGCCCCAGGTTTAGCACAGAAAATACAAGTGCTCACGTGATGCTGGAACTTAATTCTTTGGTTGAATGCTGAAGCTCTCTTGATGCACACACAGACAAGCTTGGAAGCAGATCAGCTTCCCAAAACACCAAGGACAGGGAAAGGCTCCAGGTGCGAACTAGCAACCCACCAACACCCCTTCTAAACTAAAACTGCAGCCAGCAGGCAAATTTAAAGTGAAACCTTGAACTCACTATGAAGATAAAAAACTGTTCAAAACACATGACCTGCCAACCAGTCTTGCCCCGAACAATACAGGGTTATAAATCCCAGAAAGTACCTGAGGACCAGGGTAAAAATAAACAAAATCCCATTTAAAACATTGAAGCAGTAATACAAGGATTTCTCGCCAGACAGCCCGGCAACAATGAAAAAAAACCAAAGCTGTTGTCGCTGCAGCGATCATGATTTAAAAAAAACATTTTAAAAGTACACGGGCATCACATTCAACAACCAGGACAAGAGGCAGTCTGCATTTCAACAAATCGCAATAAGACTGAACTCTCAACCAATCGATTCTCAGCACCATATCTGGGAGAGCAATCGAAGTGTTGACAGTCAGCATGTTAGAATGAGAATAGGTAATGTTACAGAATGATTTCTCAGCACTGTCTCGCTGCCAGTGAATTGTTCTCATTGCTGCAGTTCAATTGGACAAGGGGCATGATCAATGCTTCCCGCTTCTCTACTCTGAGCAACTGAACCAGCTCCCTCCACCTCCTTCTAACCAGCGATCACTGAAATGTTTCTTGTGTCCTCTGTGGTGAAGACAGAAGCAAAGGATCTGCTAACTGGCCTACTGAGTGACAAATACATCCCAGTGAAACGCTGACACTGGGGTCAGGTGTCCCCATTCCGTGCACTGGCTCATTCTCAATACAATTCATCAGTGAAAGAGGAGGCTCAGGTATTCCTGTCTGGAAAGTGAACATTGGGACATTTAACCCCTATCACTGATTGTCCATATTGCCATGATGACTCAATGTTATCAGATACAGAGCAGAGGGCGGGGAATACACAGATTAATGCAACAGGAACTTGTTATCCTCACTTACCAGGGATACCAATAACAGCAATGATCATGTAATAGACTTTATCCACAATGGTAAATACCTCCAGCATCTTCACGCTGAAGTGTCTGCACTGCAGCCAAACACTTTGAGTTCAACTCCAAGTCTTTGCGTTTGTAGCCGTGTGATTTTATAATCCTGTGGGATCACCGCAGGGGACTGGGAAGTTGCGACATTCTGATTTAAGGAGAAAACAAATTGAGTAACTGAGTTACGACAGCCAGGTTAATTCCCTCTTGTGATGGAGAGATACTTGCTGCTGAGATTAAATCAGAGAACTCCAGTGAAATTGCTGAAGCCTCTTAACTGTCTGATAATGGGACAAATCTCCTGATTCAGGGTGGCTGAAATGACCTGATCAACATCTCAAACCACCAGCAAGTCTCAAATCCTCAAACTAATGAGAGCACCTGTACCCTCAAATACAGCACCTCAGACTGTTCACCCTCCCATTAATACAGTCATTCAAACTAATGCTAAACCCAACCTGATGGAGTACCTTAAATACAGCACCTCACACTATACACCCCCCAGATTAATATAGTGGCTCAAACTGATGCTAAACTCATTCTGATACAGCACCTCCATTAAACAAGGGAACTCAAATTCAATTCATTTCAAGACTTCTTTGGATTTTTCCATTGATTATGGTTTCTGAAACTTTCTCCACACCTCATGTTAAATTCACCGACCCCCAGTTATGGGAAATCTCCTTACACCCTCTGTTCCCTGCACAAAAATATGAAATGTTCGACTCTCCAATCTGTGGGTATCACTTCCGTAACCATGGGAGATCATGCGTCCTCGGGCAGTTTTGACCCACACTTCCTTTAACCACACCAATTGTAGGGTAATGGGGACGTGGCGACATATCCAATTAAAGCAGGGTCAGCCTATCCCGGTCCATCTGCCAGTTAATTTTAACCCCATGCAGGATCTTTCCCATCTCCACTTCCACCGACATCTTTACCGACCTCTTCTTCCTTATCAAGGCCAATTTATTAATGATTTGCTGCTTTGGAATGGGCAGTCACATTGTAACTGCACCTACTCATGTAGTGCCCACAGGGTCTGGTGATCACAGGCCAGAGAAAGGGTGCAGGTTCTGTGTTCAAAGCCCATGTGGAACCCAGGAAAGGTTCTGCAAAGATGAGAGCTGTGGATGAACATCATGGCGATGTCAAGAGTATCGTCAAGGATGTAAGTTGGCGTTCTGTCATTCTTTAATTTTCAAAAGAGGTTATCCATTGCAGCAGGGGGTATCCACACTGGTCAGTTTATTGACTGTGGTCAGAATGCTCAGTTGAACATTGGAATTGCCCTCTGTGTGGGCACTGTGCCAGTCAAGGTACAATTGTGTGTTACCTGTGAGTCACCATGGGAAACATGCACATTCTTTTTTTTGTTCATTAAAGGGAAGTGGGCATCACTGGTCCCCCCCTAATTGCCCCGAATGTCCAATTCCCCCGAATGTCCCTCCATTTCGAGTCATCCACGCAGTAATGGAGGCCAGACCGGGTTAGGAAGGCAGGTCTCCCTCCCTCCCTGAAGGAGATTGGTGAACCAGATGGGTTTTATGTTACAACATTACATCATTCCCTCATTTCAGATTTTTTAAAAATTGAATTTAGATTTCACCATCTGGCATTGTGGGAATTGAACCCAGGTCACCCAGATCTTGCCCTCGGTCTCTGGATTACTGGTCACAATACCGTGATGCCACTGGTGATTATACTCAGAGCAATCGGCCGTAATCCTGAGTCCAAGAAAACTCATCTCAAGTTGCCATCATGTTGTGAGGAAATGGTTTCCTCAGCTAGTGCAGTTGTTGTTGGTGCTGTTGCTGGAGGTGGCAAACACATACGGAAGATGGGTTGGGGTTACCACAGATACAAGGACAAGAGAAATCAAGGAACGTAAAGTAAAGTTTATTTATTAGTCAGAAGTCGGCTTACATTAACACTGCAATGAAGTTACTGTGAAAATCCCCTCGTCGCCACACTCGGGCACCTGTTCGGGTACACTGAGGGCGAATTTAGCATGGCCAATGCACCTAACCAGCACATCTTTGGACTGCGGGAGGAAACCGGAGCACCAAGAGAAACCCAAGCAGACACAGGGAGAACGTGCAAACTCCGCACAGACAGTGACCAAGCCAGGAATCGCTGGCGTTGTGTCTGTGGAGTGAAAATGAATCCTGTCAAACACCCTTTTGGTGATGATGGTAACCGTCAGCACAAAGAGCAGCCATGAGCCATCAACACAGATGCTCCAACTGGTCACAAGGTCAGTCTCATTGCCTCTCATGTTATTGGTAGACAACACGGTACGAAGACTGTCCAGGAGATAGGAACACATTTCTGAGTGTTTATACACAAATTTGCCACCATCAAAATTTTTTAAAAACTAATGCACGTGTGGGAGTCCTCCTGCACAATGGGCATTTGTTGCAGTCCTGTTACACAGTCATATCTGAAGGACATGGATCCCCCCCGACACCAGCCTCCCCTGTCATAGCCCCACCCGCACTCAGGCACCCCTCCTTGGCACTGGTGCAGTTATGGTGCCCGTTTGGCATTGCCCGGCCCTGCTCCTGGCCACCCTGGGGAGTTTCACTGGCCTCTGCTGGTGAGGCCATCACGTCTTGTCTCTGCTGGTGGAGACCATCTGTGATTCTCACCGGCGAGAGGAACGGCCAGGGTGAAGATACGTGCCAGCGAAGCCGGACAGTGCCGTGCCAACTGCATTCATATGCAAATCGTCTTCACGCCCTTTTTGCCCTGCCGGCAAAACAGGAGCAGTCGCACTGCTTGCAGCACGTAACCAGGCCCAAACTTTCTGCACGTTATCAGCCGGCGGAGTGAGCCGGTAAGATTGCACCCGAAGAATCATAAAAGTGTGAAAATGGGTGTGCTTCATATGCAAGCTTTTGGGGAAGCTTATCACTGCAATCTTTCCACACGCTGACAATTGTTTTGACAGCATGGCAGCTCGTACCGGTTTGAGGGGAGTGGGGGGAGCAGAATCTGACCAGTGAAGCTGGCTTCAGAATGCTCGGGCACCATTGCTCAGTGAATTGAGAGACCTCTCCCCACCAACCCTCCCCCGGAACCACCCACGGACATTGGACTCACACCATCATCATCAGCGACATGATCTCCCCCCACATCAACACATGTGGGCAGCATTGGGGCATCTGAATCCTTGCATTGCCCCCCCTTCCCTTGCAGCGACTTCCCCCTTCCTTGTCGAGCTCCTTCCCCTCTCCCGGCCACTCATGGCTGTGTCGCCTGATCTCCATTTGTGGAGACCAGTTGTGATTCTCACTGGCGTAAGGTGACACTGGTGAGGGGGAAAATTCCAGGAGGGTGGAAGATGCCAGCCTGGGCTCACTAATAGGATTGAATTTAAGTCAATTCTGTGCAGAAAGGGTGTAAAGCGGATCCTGCCGGCAAAACAGGGCCGGCTACATTTCGAGCAATACGGGGCCAAATTGGATTTTTCCCCTCGCATGCAATCTTACAGGCTCACCACGCCGATCAACTCTCTCTATTTCTCTCTCTATTTCTCTCTCTCTATCTTTCTTTCTGTTTCTCTCTGTTTCTCAAACACTCTTTTTCTCTCTCTATTTCTCTTTCTATTTTCCTCTCTCTCTCTATCTCTCTCCCTATCTCTCTCTCTCTCTATTTCTCTCTCTCCCTTTTTATTTCTGATTCTCACTATTTCTCTCTTTATTTCTCTCTCGAGTGCAGTTGGGCCCCCAGGACTGCCAGGATCAGGTAATACAGGGTTTCAGGAGCTCAGCCCAGCTGCTCTGCCTTCCCATGGAGTGAGTTAGTGGAGTAAGAAGTCTCACAACACCAGGTTAAAGTCCAACAGGTTTATTTGTTCGCAAATACCATAAGCTTTCGGAGCACAGCTCCTTCGTCAGATGGAGTGGATATCTGTTAGCAAACAGGGCACTGACACAGAAATCAAATTACAGAATACTGATTAGAATGCAAATCTCTACAGCCAGCCAGGGCTTAAATGTACAGACAATGTGGGTGGAGGGAGCATTCAACACAGGTTAAAGAGATGTGTATTGTCTCCAGACAGGACAGCTAGTGAAATTCTGCTAGTCCAGGAGGCAAGCTGTGGGGGTTACTGATAATGTGACATAAATCCAACATCCCGGTTTAGGCCGTCCTCATGTGTGCGGAACTTGGCTATCAGTTTCTGCTCAGCGACTCTGGGCTGTCGTGTGTCGTGAAGGCTGCCTTGGAGAACGCTTACCTGAAGATCCAAGGCTGAATGCCCGTGACCGCTGAAGTGCTCCCCCACAGGAAGAGAACAGTCTTGCCTGGTGATTGTTGAGCGGTGTTCATTCATCCGTTGTCGTAGCGTCTGCATGTTTCCCAAATGTACCATGCCTCGGGACATCCTTTCTTGCAGCGTATCAGGTAGACAACGTTGGCCGAGTTGCAAGAGTAGGTACCGTGTGCCTGGTAGATGGTGTTCTCACGTGAGATGATGGCATCCGTGTCGATGATCCGGCACGTCTTGCAGAGGTTGCTGTGGCAGGGTTGTGTGGTGTCGTGGTCACTGTTCTCCTGAAGGCTGGGTAGTTTGCTGCGGACAATGGTCTGTTTGAGATTGTGTGGTTGTTTGAAGGCAAGAAGTGGGGGTGTGGGGATGGCCTTGGCGAGATGTTCGTCTTCATCAATGACATGTTGAAGGCTCCGGAGGAGATGCCGTAGCTTCTCCACTCTGGGGAAGTACTGGACGACGAAGGGTACTCTGTCCACCGTGTCCCGTGTTTGTCTTCTGAGGAGGTCGGTGCGGTTTTTCGCTGTGGCGCGTCGGAACTGTTGATCGATGAGTCGAGCGCCATATCCTGTTCTTATGAGGGCATCTTTCAGCGTCTGGAGGTGTCTGTTGCGATCCTCCTCATCCGAGCAGATCCTGTGTATTCGGAGGGCTTGTCCGTAGGGGATGGCTGCTTTTACGTGTTTAGGGTGGAAGCTGGAGAAGTAGAGCATCATGAGGTTATCCGTGGGCTTGCGGTACAGCGAGGTGCTGAGGTGACCGTCCTTAATGGAGATGCGTGTGTCTAAGAATGCAACCGATTCCGGAGAGTAGTCCATGGGAGTCTGATGGTGGGATGGAACTTGTTGATGTCATCATATAGTTGTTTCAGTGATTGCTCACCATGACTCCAAAGGAAGAAAATGTCATCGATGTATCTAGTGTATAGCATCGGTTGAAGGTCCTGTGCGGTGAAGAAGTCTTGTTCGAACCTGTGCATGAAGATGTTGGCATATTGAAGTGCGAATTTTGTCCCCATGGCTGTTCCGTGTGTCTGGATGAAGAACTGATTGTTGAAGGTGAAGATATTGTGGTCCAGGATGAAGCGGATGAGTTGTAAAATTGCATCTGGAAACTGGCAGTTGACGGCATTGAGTACTGAGGCCGTTGCAGTAATGCCATCATCGTGGGGGATGCTGGAGTAGAGTGCTGAGACATCCATTGTGACGAGGAGTGCTCCTGGTTCAACTGCTCCATGTGTGTTGAGTTTCTGTAGGAAGTCCGTAGTGTCGCAACAAAAGCTGGGGGTTCTTTGTACAATGGGTTTCAAGATACCCTCGACATAGCCGGAGAGGATCTCGCACAGGGTTCCGTTTCCTGAAACGATGGGACGGCCGGGTGTGTTCGCCTTGTGTATTTTTGGGAGGCAGTAGAGATCTCCAACGCGTGGAGTACGTGGGATGAGAGCACGGAGGGTGCTCTAAAGGTCCGGATCAAAGGTTTTGATCAGAGTGTTGAGTTGACGGGTGCGTTCTTTGGTCGGATCTGTGGGTAACTGTCTGTAGTGTTCCTCATTGTTCAGTTGTCGGTACACTTCTTTGCAGTAATCCGTTCTGTTCAGTATGACGATGGCCCCTCCTTTGTCTGCTGGTTTGATGACAATGTTGCGGTTGGTCTTGAGAGCGTGGATGGCGTTGCGTTGTGCTTGGGTGATGTTCGGTGCTGCCTTGTGAGTGCGGCTGATGAATTTAGTGTTGACGCACCTCCTGATGGCTTGGGCATACATGTCAAGTCGAGGGTAGCGGCCTTCCGGAGGAGTCAAATTCGACTCTCTCCTCTTCGGTTGCACTGCGGGTCTCTCTGTCTGCTGTTCGGTTCATTAGCTGTCTCATTGTGTTCGCTGTTGGCCTCTTGGGGTTTGTGGAAGAACTCCTGCAGCCTCATTCGCCTGATGAATTCCTCTGTGTCCGCTGCGAGACTGATGGGGTCTATTTTGGTAGTGGGGCAAAAGTTGAGCCCTTGGCTGAGAACTTCGATTTCATCTGGTTGAAGTGTGTAGTCCGATAGGTTGACAATGGACTTTCCTGCAGTGGTACTGTTTTCTACTGTGGTACCGGGGGAGGCTTGGTTGCTGCTGGTGGTGATGCCGAGTTTCTCAAGTTTCCTGTTCTTGGTGTGCATGTAGATGGTGTAGTTCCTTTGTCTCGTCTGCTTGGCAGAGTTTCACAGCTGGTCTGCGTCCTGCCACAGCAACCTCTGCAAGACGTGCCGGATCATTGACACGGATGCCATCATCTCACGTGAGAACACCATCCACCAGGTACACGGTACCTACTCTTGCAACTCAGCCAACGTTGTCTACCTGATACGCTGCAGGAAAGGATGTCCCGAGGCATGGTACATTGGGGAAACCATGCAGACGCTACGACAATGGATGAATGAACACCGCTTAACAATCACCAGGCAAGACTGTTCTCTTCCTGTGGGGGAGCACTTCAGCAGTCACGGGCATTCAGCCTTGGATCTTCAGGTAAGCGTTCTCCAAGGCAGCCTTCACGACACATGACAGCCCAGAGTCGCTGAGCAGAAACTGATAGCCAAGTTCCGCACACATGAGGACGGCCTAAACCGGGATGTTGGATTTATGTGACATTATCAGTAACCCCCACAGCTTGCCTCCTGGACTTGCAGAATTTCACTAGCTGTCCTGTCTGGAGACAATACACATCTCTTTAACCTGTGTTGAATGCTCCCTCCACCCACATTGACTGTACATTTAAGCCCTGGCTGGCTGCAGAGATTTGCATTCTAATCAGTATTCTGTAATTTGATTTCTGTGTCTGTGCACTGTTTGCTAACCGATATCCACTCCATCTGACTAAGGAGCTGTGCTCCGAAAGCTTATGGTATTTGCTACCAAATAAACCTGTTGGACTTTAACCTGGTGTTGTGAGAGTTCTTACTGTGCTTACCCCAGTCCAACGCCGGCATCTCCACATTGTGACTTAGTGGACCAGTGGCACCCCAAGGGAGGAGGAAAGGCTCGAAGGCCATGCTTCTCTCCCTTCCACCCAGGAGTCTCCGGCCTTCATAGACATTCTGACATCGATACATCTTAGGTGCAGTGGGATAAAAGTCTGAGGTCACGTACCAACCGACTCAAGAACAGCTTCTTCCCTGCTGCCATCAGACTTTTGAATGGACCTATTATATATTAAGATGATCTTTCTCTACACCCTAGCGTGCAAGAAACAATGCTTTTCACTGTATGCTAATACAAGTGACAATAATAAATCAGATCAAATCAGTGTGGCATGGATACGTCCATGACACCAGAAACCCCGCTGGGGTCTCCAGGTCCCGACCCCCCAGGAGATGTCCGCCAAGGGCATCACAAGCCAAGGGGCGTGGAACGCAGCTGAACGCCTCCACCTCTGATTGAGAAGGGTCGCCAAGAGGGCACGGATGAAGGACTGCCTTTTAGTTTGGGAGGCGGTAATATCCACCGTGAAATTTCACCAGGAAATGTTATTGCAACACACAGCTGTGACTCACCTGTCTGTGGTTCGCCTCCCACAGGGATGACGGGACCCTGACCCGATCAGACCCAGAGGAGATCAGAGTGTCGTTCTGCATGGGAGAGGCCCTTCAGCCCACCGAGAATGCAATCCCCATTTGCCAGCACCTGTGCCATACCCGATTGGTGTGAGACTTCAAGCGCTCATCCCAAGCAGTCCCAGCAGTGGGTGCCCTTTAGGCACACATTGTCACACCGTCTGGCCTGGCGTCCCCACCACCCACTGAACCCTGGGATGCCCCACAACCCACCACCATCATCCCCGGGGAATTGCACTGGACGATGGTCCACCCGACTTTCACTCATACGTGGGCCCAGTGTGCACTCAGAGAGCACGTATGAGTCACACTTGTTTTGCACCAGGGCAGCATCACTATATGCAGCACAGCGAGTCATCATCACCTTCCTGTCTGGACATGAAACTCGCTGACATGGCCAACCCAGGACCATCGCCCTGGTGTGATGTCAATGGGACCCATGGTGGGGAGTGTGAACGAGGATGGGGGGCATTTAAGGCCCCTGTGGGGAGGGGGGTTGGGGTGGTGGGGGTTGAAGCTGGTGGCCCCCATGCTGGAGTGCCTTGTGATGACGGTCCCCTCCTCCCCCTCCTCCTCCTCCAGGTTGTGGGTGCGCCGCAGACCACATTGCGGGTGACCCTCAGGGGACTGTACTGGAGGGCCGTGCCAGAGTAGTCCAGTTGCTCTATCAGGCAATTACCATAAAGGTTCCATAAGGTTCTACTCTGCTATTTCCCATCAATTGCCTTCTCTTTAATAATCGGATTCATTATTTTAGCATGCCTTTCTCACACTGTTCAAACACATTCATTAGCATGTTGTAGAAACAAAGATTCTGATGCAGCATTCTGATTATTGGTATTTATCGTAGCCATTACTTGCTTAACCTGCCGGGTTAAGGAGCGTTACTTGCTTAACCTGCTGGGGCCTCTGCTATTTGTGATATATATAAATGATTTGGAAGAAGGTGTAACTGGTGTAATCAGCAAGTTTGCGGATGACACGAAGATGGCTGGACTTGCGGATAGCGAAGAGCATTGTCGGGCAATACAGCAGGATATAGATAGGCTGGAAAATTGGGCGGCGAGGTGGCAGATGGAGTTTAATCCGGATAAATGTGAAGTGATGCATTTTGGAAGAAATAATGTAGGGAGGAGTTATACAATAAATGGCAGAGTCATCAGGAGTATAGAAACACAGAGGGACCTAGGTGTGCAAGTCCACAAATCCTTGAAGGTGGCAACACAGGTGGAGAAGGTGGTGAAGAAGGCATATGGTATGCTTGCCTTTATAGGATGGGGTATAGAGTATAAAAGCTGGAGTCTGATGATGCAGCTGTATAGAACGCTGGTTAGGCCACATTTGGAGTACTGCGTCCAGTTCTGGTCGCCGCACTACCAGAAGGACATGGAGGCGTTAGAGAGAGTGCAGAGAAGGTTTACCAGGATGTTGCCTGGTATGGAGGGTCTTAGCTATGAGGAGAGATTGGGTAAACTGGGGTTGTTCTCCCTGGAAAGACGGAGAATGAGGGGAGATCTAATAGAGGTGTACAAGATTATGAAGTGTATAGATAAGGTGAACAGTGGGAAGCTTTTTCCCAGCTCGGAGGTGACGATCACGAGGGGTCATGGGCTGAAGGTGAGAGGGGCGAAGTATAACTCAGATATCAGAGGGGCGTTTTTTACACGAGGGTGGTGGGGGCCTGGAATGCGCTGCCAAGTAGGGTGGTGGAGGCAGGCACGCTGACATCGTATAAGACTTACCTGGATAGTCACATGAGCAACCTGGGAATGGAGGGATACAAACGATTGGTCTAGTTGGACCATGGAGCGGCACAGGCTTGGCGGGCCGAAGGGCCTGTTTCCTGTGCTGTACTGTTCTTTGTTCTTTGTTTCTTTGCTGCCTCACAGCGCCAGGGACCTGTGTTCAATTCCCGGCTTGGGTCACTGTCTGTACGGAGTCTGCAGGTACTCCCTGTGTCTGCGTGGGTTTCCTCCGGGTGCTCCGGTTTCCTCCCACAGTCTGAAAGACGTGCTGATGAGGTGCATTGGCCATGCTAACTTCTCCCTCAGTGTACCCGAACAGGTGCCGGAGTGTGGCGACTCGGGGATTTTCACAGTAACTTCATTGCAGTGTGGACGTTAGCCTACTTGTGACGAATAAATAAACTCCTCCTTCTGCTTCTGGAGCATAGCCACTGTTGTGATGTAGGAAATTCAACAGCCGACCAGAGCACAGCAAGATCCCACAATGCAAAGTTACCAGATAACCTATTTCAAACAATGTCGGTTCAGGGACAAATGTTGGGCCGGCGCTGGGGAGACCTGTTCTCCTTCAATTATTGCTGGGGGCTCTTCTACGACTACCTGGAAGACAGATGGACTCTTTGTTTAAGGTATAATCTAAAAGGGGGAAATGGTGGCATCGAGGGATTGTCACTAGATTAGTAATCCACAGCTCCAGGGTAATGATTTGATTTGATTTGATTTATTATTGTCACATTTATTGGGATGCAGTGAAAAGTATTGTTTCTTGTGCGCTGAACAGACAAAGCATACCGTTCATAGACTACATGGGGAAAAGGAAAAGAGAGGGTGCAGAAGATGGTGTTACAATCATAGCTAGGATGTGGAGAAAAATTAACTTAATGCCAGGTAGGTCCATTCAGAAGTCTGATGGCAGCAGAGAAGAAGCTGTTCTTGAGTTGGTTGGTACCGTGTGGGTGGCACGGTAATGCAGTGGGTTAGCACTGCTGCACCACAGCACCAGGGTCCCGGGTTCGATTCCGGCTTGGGTGACTGTGTGTGCAGAGTCTGCACATTCTCCTCATGTCTGCGTGGGTTTCCTCCGGGTGCTCAGGTTTCCTCCCACAGTCTGAAAGACGTGCTGGTTAGGGTGCGTTGACCCGAACAGGCACCGGAGTGTGGCGACTAGGGGAATTTCACAGTAACTTCATTGCAGTGTTAATGTAAACCTTACTTGTGACTAATAAATAAACTTTCCTTACTTTACATGTTTTCAGACTTTTATATCTTTTCACTGACAGAAGAAGGTGGAAGAGAGAATGTCCGGGTGCATGGGTTCCTTGATTGTACTGGCTGCTTTTTCGAGGCAGCAGGAAGTGTAGATGAAGGTTAATGCTCTGCGGCAATAAAAATCTGGAATTAAGAATCTACTGATGACCATGAAATCATTGTCGATTGTTGTAAAAACCCATCTGGTTTACTAATGTGGCACAACCCAGGTTAAAGGAACGATCCTTTAGAATAGAGATGAGGAGGAATTTCTTCAGCCAGAGAGTGGTGAATGTGTGGAACTCTTTGCCACAGAAGGCTGTGGAGGCCAGGTCATTGAATGTCTTTAAGACAGAGATAGATAGGTTCTTGATTAATAAGGGGATCAGGGGTTATGGGGAAAAGGCAGGAGAATGGGGATGAGAAAAATATCAGCCATGATTGAATGGCGGAGCAGACTCGATGGGCTGAGTGGCCTAATTCTGCTCCTATGTCTTATGGTCTTATGGTCTTAATGTCCTTTAAGGAAGGAAATCTGCCATCCTTACCTGGCCTGGACTACATGTGACTCCAGATCCACAGCAATGTGGTTGACCTCAGGGGTGGACAATAAATGCCAGCCCAGCCAGCGCCACCCACATCCCATGAACAAATTTTTTAAAAAGACCGCACCTCCAACAGTGCAGCATTCCCTCTGTGATGGCAGTGTGATTCTGTGCACAAGTCTTGGAATGGCACTTGAACCCACGACCTTCTGAGTTAGCGATAACAGTGCTAACCCGAGTCCCACCTAATGCAAAAACTTTGCAACGTGGAGAATGTTATTGCCGAGGGTGTCCCCTCCTCCACAATGATCGTGCGCAGAATAGCATTGTCCTCTAACTGTTCACAGGAGAACTGACCACACACATTCTGATGAAAGATTTACCAGGATGTTGCCTGGTATGGAGGGCAATAGCTATGAGGAGAGGTTGGAGAAATTTGGTTTGTTCTCACTGGAACGAAGGAGGTTGAGGGGCGACCTGATAGAAGTCTACAAGATTATGAGTGGCATGGACAGGGCGAATAGTCAGAAGCTCTTTCCCAGGTTGGAAGAGTCAATTACTAGGGGGCATAGGTTTAAGGTGCGAGGGGCAAGGTTTAAAGGAGATGTACGAGGCACGTTTTTTCCACAGAGGCTGGTGGGTGCCTGGAACTCGCCGCTGGGGGAGGTAGTGGAAGCAGATACGACAGTGAGTTTAAAGGGGCATGTTGACAAATACATGAATAGGATGGGAATAGAGGGATATGGTCCCCGGAAGGGTAGGGGGTTTTAGTTCAGTTGGGCAGCATGGTCGGTGCAGGATTGGAGGGCCGAAGGGCCTGTTCCTGTGCTGTACTTTTCTTTGTCCTTTGTTCTTTGTTTTTTGTTCTTTGTTAACATTTAAAGTTTATTATCTAGATTTGCCATATGAAGAAGGTTAACCGTGGATACTCCTGCACTATAGGCCATTGCTAAATCATTAATCAAGTTTGAAGTGTATTTATTAGTGTCACAAGTAGGTTTACATTAACACTGCAATGAAGTTAGCATTTAGGGACATCAAATAAAAACATGTTTGACATGTACATCCACATGTGCATTACCTTAGATAACATTTTCTCAATATAAATAACACACAAAACGACACACATATTACTTTATAAAAATTATCCCAGATTCAAATGTTGACATGAAGTAAGAATATTTTTCAAATGACCTCTCTTCAACAACAAAAGGAAGATTTTAGATTCCTATATAAAATATAAGATCCACACAGACTCTCCATTACCCTGTATTTGTCAAAATTACATTTATTTATCACCTTAAAATCGAGCTAATTCCCTTTCATACGCTTTTAAAGTTTATTTATTAGTGTCACAAAGTCGGCTTTCATTAACACTGCAATGAAGTTACTGTGAAAATCCCCCAGTTGCCACACTCCGGCGTCTGTTCAGGTACAATGAGGGAGAATTTAGCATGGCCAATGTAGCGAACCAGGGCTGTGGATGGAAACCAGAGCACCCGGAGGAAACCCATGGGGAGAACGGGGAGAACGTGCAGACTCCGCACAGGCAGTGACCCAAGGTGGGAATCGAAGCTGCGTCCCTGACACTGAGACAGCAGTGTGAACCAACAAAGAACAAAGAACAGTACAGCACAGGAAACAGGCCCTTCGGCCCTCCAAGCCTGTGCCGCTCCTTGGTCCAACTAGACCAATCGTTTGTATCCCTCCGTTCCCAGGCTGCTCATGTGACTATCCAGGCAAGTCTTAAACGATGTCAGCGTGCCTGCCTCCACCACCCTACTTGGCAGCGCATTCCAGGCCCCCACCACCCTCTGTGTAAAAAACGTCCCTCTGATATCTGAGTTATACTTCGCCCCTCTCAGCTTGAGCCCGTGACCCCTCGTGATCGTCACCTCCGACCTGGGAAAAAGCTTCCCACTGTTCACCCTATCTATACCCTTCATAATCTTGTATACCTCTATTAGATCTCCCCTCATTCTCTGTCTTTCCAAGGAGAACAACCCCAGTCTACCCAATCTCTCCTCATAGCTAAGACCCTCCATACCAGGCAACATCCTGGTAAACCTTCTCTGCACTCTCTCCAATGCCTCCACGTCCTTCTGGTAGTGCGGCGACCAGAACTGGACGCAGTACTCCAAATGTGGCCTAACCAGCGTTCTATACAGCTGCCTCATCAGACTCCAGCTTTTATACTCTATACCCCGTCCTATAAAGGCAAGCAGACCAAATGCCTTCTTCACCACCTTCTCCACCTGTGTTGCCATCTTCAAGGATTTGTGGACTTGCACACCGAGGTCCCTCTGTGTTTCTATACTCCTGATGACTCTGCCATTTATTGTATAACTCCTCCCTACATTATTTCTTCCAAAATGCATCACTTCGCATTTATCCGGATTAAACTCCATCTGCCACCTCTCCGCCCAATTTTCCAGCCTATCTATATCCTGCTGTATTGCCCGACAATGCTCTTCGCTATCCGCAAGTCCAGCCATCTTCGTGTCATCCGCAAACTTGCTGATTACACCAGTTACACCTTCTTCCAAATCATTTATATATATCACAAATAGCAGAGGTCCGAGTACAGAGCCCTGCGGAACACCACTGGTCACAGATCTCCAGCCGGAAAAAGCCCCTTCGACCACTACCCTCTGTCTCCTATGGCCAAGCCAGTTCTCCACCCATCTAGCCACTTCTCCTTGTATCCCATGAGCCTTAACCTTCTTAACCAACCTGCCATGTGCCACTGTGCCAACATGCTGCCCTCTGAGTTGACTATTCAATGCACTCAATTTATTCAATCAATTAACTATCAGAAACAGTCGTGTCTACAATCAAGTGTAACCAATCACTTTAATTCAGAAGGTCACAGGGAGAAAATCTGAATGCGTTAAACCCTTCCACAAAGGCAAAGCCCTGAGGTCTCAACCATCATTACATTGTGATAAACAACCTTGAAGTCTTGAAGCTGCTGGACTTGTTTCTTATCTGCACTTCATGATCCAACTATTTAAATACAAAACACAATAAATACATTCGGCTTGGAGCCAAATTAATTAATTTGGTCTCGAAATCTCTGCAAATTAAAAATTCATGATTTCCAGTGTTTATAAATTCTCAATTGCCAAATTAGTTTTGTGATTCATCAAAGTGAAAATAGTGAAATCTCTTCCAGTTGAAAAAACAAAAGGTTGAATGGTTTCAAACATTACCACACATTAAAATCCTAAACACAAACAGAGATGGTTTAAAGCTTGTTTCCTGCCCAGCTTTAAATCCTTTCTTATAAAATTTGAACCCAGGATTACTCAAAATTCAAATTGGTTATTTGCAAATTTGATTTTAAAATTTCAATTTACTTTCCAAATGAAGTAATTTCCACACATTCATATTTATATTATACATGAATTATCATCATATATTATAGTATATCAAAATATATTATGATATATGGGTGGCATGGTGGTACAGTGGTTAGCACTGCTGCCTCATAGTGCCAGGGACTCAGGTTTGATTCCCAGCTTGGGCCACTGTCCGTGTGGAGTTTGCACATTATCCCCGTGTCTGTGTGTGTTGCCCCTGGGTGCTCTGGTTTCCTCCCACAGCCTAAAGATGTGCGAGTTAGGTCGATTGGCCATGATAAATTGTCAATTAGTGTCAGGGAGATTAGAAGGATAAATAATAAATAGCTATAGAAGACCCTCGTCAGCTATATAAGACCCTCGTCAGATCCCACTTGGAGTACTGTGCTCAGTTCTGGTCGCCTCATTACAGGAAGAATGTGGAAAAGATTGAAAGGGTGCAGAGGCGATTTACAAGGATGTTGCCTGGATTGAGTGGCATGCCTTATGAGGATAGGCTGAGGGAGCTCGGTCTTTTCTCCTTGGAGAGACGTAGGATGAGAGGAGACCTAATAGAGGTATATAAGATGTTGAGAGGCATAGATCAGGTGGACTCTCAGAGGCTTTTTCCCAGAGTGGAAATGGCTGCTAGGAGAGGACACAGGTTTAAGGTGCTGGGGTGTAGGTATCGGGGAAATGTTAGGGGGAAGTTTTTCACAGAGGGTGGTGGGTGAGTGGAATTGGCTGCCCTCAGTGGTGGTGGAGGCAAACTCAAAATGGTCTTTTAAGAGACTCCTGGATGAGTACATGGGACATAATAGGATGGAGGGTTATAGGTAGACCTAAATGGTAGGGATATGTTCGGCACAACTTGTGGGGCCGAAGGGCCTGTTTTGTGCTGTAGATTTCTATGTTTCTATGTTTCTAAATAAATGGGGTTATGGGGATAGGGCCTGGGTGGGATCATCATTCGGTGCAAGCTTGATGGGCCAAATGGCCTCCTTCTGACTGTTAGGATTCTATGATGTGGCCTTCAATTACGTACAAGATTAAGGAATTGCAAACCTTTATCTTTCAAATTACAAGGTGAGAGGGGTGAGATACAAAAGGGTCCAGAGGGGCAATGTTTTCACACAGAGGGTGGTGAGTGTCTGGAACAAGCTGCCTGAGGTAGTAGTGGAGGTGGGTACAATTTTGTCGTTTAAAATACATTTAGACAGTTACATGGGTAAGATGGGTACAGAGGGATATGAGCCAAATGCAGGCAATTGGGACTAGCTTAGGTGTTTAAAAAAAAAGGGGCGGCATGAACAAGTTGGGCCAAAGGGCCTGTTTCCATGCTGTAAACCTCGATGACTCAATGACTTTCTGGGATTTGTTTCATGACCCTGCATTCTTAGGAGGAAGATTGAATGACAAGTCAAAGTCAGGTGGTTCCTCCCCAGTAAAATCTAAGGATTCATTTTCAGTTTTAGTTTAGAAGGGGGTGACCATCAGACTGAAAGCAGTGTTTTTCACTCTCTCTCCCTGGTGCTGGCTAGTTGGAAGCAGGCCTCCTGGCCTTCGTGGAGTGGAAAATCTGCTGTTGGTGGTTAGCTTCCCTGGAGTCTCTCTCCCCCTGGTGTTTTGGGAGGCTGCTCTGGGTGTATATCCAGAAGGCTGGTAGAAGTTACAAGGCTGGGAAGTCAGAGTTTCAATTCTCCGCCCAAAGAACTAAGTTCCAGCATCACGTGAGCTCTTTTGTTTGCTGTATTAAACCTGTGGCAAGGGTTTTATTCATGGAATTTGTTTGACTGGAACATTTCCTATATTCATAAGGGTTATTATATAAGATAATTGTTTTTTTATTTTTTGTAATTGCTAAACATTATTGCGAATTTTCTTTCTATACATGCTAACTGTACACTTAAACTGTGTTTGGTAACAGCTCCTGGGTCAGTCGAATCATACCTGAAGTGAAAGATCTCATGCTCACCCTCGCCAAATTCAAAGTGTAAAACTTATGATCCAGGCAGACTTACCAGAACTCTTTGGAGTTTCTGACCTGAATTATAACAATACAGTCACTTAAAGTAATGCAAACTCAACCTGATACAGCACCACAGACATTACCCCCCCCCCCAAATTAATACAGTTATTCAAACAGATCCTAAACTTAATCAGATACTGCACCTCAATTAAACAAGAGAACTCAATTTCAATTCACTTATGGAACTCTTTGGATTTTTCCATTCATTATGGTTTCTGAAAATTTCTCCACACCTCATGTTAAACTTACCGACCCACGTTATGAGAAATCTCCTTATTCCCAAAATTTGAAATGTTCTACCCTCCAATCCATGGGCAGCATTTCTGCAACCGTGGGAGATTATCTCCAAGAATAGTGGTGGAAGGATGTTTTTCACAATGGAGATCTGTAGCTAGTGGTGTTCCACAAGGATCAGTGCTGGGATCTCTGGCGGAATATGTGGGGGTCTGATTCATAAGTTTGCGGATAGTGTCGGGGATTGTCTGAGGATGCAACAGGATTTAGATCGATTGGAGACTTGGGCCCAGAAATGGCAGGTGGAGTTTAATCTGGGCAAACGCAAGGTGATGCAATTTGGAGGATCAAATTTAGGTGTGGATTATACTGTAAATGGCAGCACCCTTAGGAACATGAACATACAGAGGGATCTGAGCGTGCAGGTCCACAGTTCCCTAAAAGTGGCAACATAGGAGGCCAAGGTGTTTATGAAGGCATATGGCATGCTTGCCTTCATCAGCTGGGGCATTGAGTACAAGAGTTGGAAAATCATGTTGCAGCTACATAAAACCTTGGTTAGGCCGTATTTGGAGCATTCTGTGTAGTTCTGGTCATTACACTACCAGAAGGTTGTGGAAGCTTTGGAGAGAGTGCAAAGAAGGTTCACCAGGATGTTGTCTGGTCTCGAGATGTTGGCTATCGGGGAAGGCTGAATAAATTAGGATTGTTTTCACTGGAAAGACAGAGGCTGAGGGGAGACCTGAGAGAGGTTGTCAAAATTATGAGAGGCATAGACTGTTTAAATAGAGACTTTTTCCAAGGGTGGAAGTGTCAATTACAAGGGTGCACAGGTTCAAGGTGAGAGGGGGAAAGTTTAAGGGAGATGTGCGGGGGAGGTTTTTCACACAGAGAGTGGTGGGTGCCTGGAACGCGCTGCCAGGAGGTGGAAGCAGGCATATTAGCAACACTTAAGAGGCATCTGAATGGGTACATGAATAGGGAGGAAATAGAAGGATATGGACCGAGTAAGGGAGAGGGTTTCTTTTAGTTAGTTCGGGCATCATGATGGCAGAGGCTTGGAGGGCCGAAGGGCCTGCTCCTGTGCTGTATTTTTCTTTGTTTTTTGACATCATTACCGACCTTCTCTTCCTCATCAACGCCAATGTGTTGATGATTTGCTGCTTTGGAATGAGCAGTCATGTTGTAACTACACCCACTGAAGTAGTGCCCACTGTGTCAGGTGACACAGGCCAGAGAAAGGGTGCAGTCTCGATCTTCAAAGCCCATGTTTTGGTCTCCTTACTTGAGAAAGGATATACTGGCACTGGAGGGGGTGCAGAGGAGATTCACTCGGTTGATTCCAGAGTTGAGAGCGTTGGCTTATGAGGAGAGACTTAGTAGACTGGGGCTGTACTCATTGGAATTCGGAAGAATGAGGGGAGATCTTACAGAAACATATAAGATTATGAAGGCAATAGATAAGATAGAAGCAGGGAAGTTGTTTCCACTGGCGGGTGAAACTAGAACTAGGGGGCATAGCCTCAAAATAAGGGGAAGCAAATTTAGGACTGAGTTGAGGAGGAACTTTTTCACACAAAGGGTTGTGAATCTGTGGAATTCCCTGCCCAGTGAAGCAGTTGAGGCTACCTCATTGAATGTTTTTAAGGCAAGGATAGATACATTTTTGAACAGTAAAGGAATTAAGGGTTATGGTGAGTGGGCGGGTAAGTGGAGCTGAGTCCACAAAAAGACCAGCCATGATCTTATTGAATGGTGGAGCAGGCTTGAGGGGCCAGATGGCCTACTCCTGCTCCTAGTTCTTATGTTCTTATGTTCTAATGTGGAACCCAGGAAAGGTTCTGCAAAGATGAGAGCTGTGGATGAACATCATGGCGATGTCAAGAGTATCGTCAAGGGTCGAAGTTGGCGTTCTGTCATTCTTTATTTTTCAAAAGAGGTTATCCATTGCAGCAGGGGGTACCCACACTGATCAGTTTATTGACTGTGGCCAGAATGCTCAGTTGAACATTGGAAGTGCCCTCTGTGTGGGCACTGTGCCAGTTAAGGTACCATTGTGTGTTACCCGCAAGACACCATGGGAAACATGCGCATTCTTTTTCTTGTTCATTAACGGGAGGTGGGCATCGCTGTCCCCTCCTTAATTGCCCCTAATGACCCTCCATTTCAGTCACCCACACAGCAATGGAGGCCAGACCAGGTTAGGAAGGCAGGTCTGCTTCCCTTCCTAAAGGAAATTAGTGAAACAGATGTGTTTTATTTTACAACATTATATCATTCCAGATTTTTTAAAATTGAATTCAGATTTCACCAGCTGGCATTGTGGGAATTGAACCGAGGTCACCCAGGTCTTGCACTGGCTCTCTGGATGACTGGTCACAATACCGTGATGCCACTGGTGATTATACTCAGAGTAATCACCCACAATCCTGAATCCAGGAAAACTCATCTTGATTCACCATCAGGTTGTAAAGAAGTGGTTTCCTCAGCTAGTATTGTTCTTGTTGGTGCTGTTGCTGGAGGTGGCAAACACATGTGGAAGACGGTTGGGGTTACCACAGATACAAGGACAAGAGTAATCACTGGCCTCGTGTCCGTGGAGTGGCAATTAATCCTGTCAAACACCCTTTTGTTGATGATGGTAACCGTCAGCACAAAGAACAGCCATGAGCCATCAACACAGATGCTCCAACTGGTCACATTGTCGGTCTCATTGCCTCTCATGTTATTGGTAGACAGCACGGTACGAAGACTGTCCTGGAAATAGAAACTAATTTCTGAGTGTTTATGCACATATTTGCCACAATGAAGATGGTTTTTTAAGAAAACTAAGGCGCATCTGGGCATCCCCCTGTACAATATGTGATATATGAAGATATTGTATGTTGGGGCTTGGGGTGTGGACTGCCTCTTTAAGAGAGTGGGTCCGGTGACCCACTGGGCAATTAGCTCCAGCCAGTTGGGACCCAGTTGGGTAATCTGAGATCTGACTGTGGAAAGTTCACATCTCCAATAAAGAGCTCGCAGTGTTCAACTTACCCAGCCTACCTCCTGGTTCTTTATGCACCCTTAGTCCATAGGTGCATACATAATAATTAGCGATGAGGCTGCTTCACGGCCTACGCATTTGCTGGCATTCCATTGTGATGAAGTGGGAGGAGATTGATCACTGCCCCAGACTATGTAAGACAGTGCTGAAAAGGAACAGCAGCGTGGCAACCCCACAAAGAACGTCTAAGACTGTTCCCACCACCGTTACTTTATTTAAACAGTCCATTCAGAGGGAAGGTAGAACTTGCCCAGGAGTCGTGGGAAGCGGTCACCGAGGGGACTCCATAGAACAACAGAATGAGGCCATTGAACCCACCTTATCCATGCCAGACCGAGGACACCCTGGCATCCTTTCTGACATGCAGAGGGATCTGGGTGTACAGGTCCCTGAAAGTGGCTACACAGATAGATAAGGTGGTCAAACAGGCAAACAGCATGCTTGCATTTATCGGCTAGGGCAACGAGTTTAAAAGTTGGTAAGTTATGTTATAACTGTATAAAACTTTAGTTAGGCCATATTTGGAATATTGCATGCAGTTCTGGTCACCATGCTACCAGAAGGACATGGATGGATTGTGTGCAGTTTTGGTCTTCCTTTCTGAGGAAGGATGTTCTCGCTCTCGAGGGAGTGCAGCAAAGGTTCACCAGGCTGATTCCGGGATGGCGGGACTGATGTGTGAGGAGAGATTGACTGGGTAAATATTGTTTTCATTGACCAGGTCAGTATTGTTTTCACAGGAGTTCAGAAGAATGAGGGGGGATCTCATAGAGACTTATAAAATTCTAACAGGACGAAATATGGTTGTTGCAAGAAGGATGTTCCCGATGGTGAGGAGAGCCAGAACCAGGGGTCACAGTCTGATGATACAGGGTTGACCATTTAGGACAGAGATGAGGAAACATTTCTTCACCCAAAGAATGGTGAGCCTGTGGAAGTCATTACTTTTGGAAGTAGTTGATGCCAAAACATTGATTGTATTCAAGAGGCGGCTAGATTTAGAACTTGGGGTGAATGGGATCAAAGATTATGAGGAGAAAGCAGGATTAGACTATAGAGTTGGACGATCAGCCATGATGGTGATGAATGGCGGGGCAGGCTCGAAGGACTGAATGGCCTCCTCCTGCTCCTATCTTCTATGTTTCTATCCTTTGGAGAGACGGCAAAGAAGGTTTCCCAGAATGTTGCCTGGTTTGGAGGATTTTAGGTATGAGGAGAAGTTGGATAAACTCAGATTGTTTTCAGTGGAAAGATGGAGGCTGAGGGGAGACCTGATAGAAGTCTACAAAATTATGAGAGGCACCGACAGGGTGGGTAGTCAGAGATATTTTTCCAGGGTGAAAGGGTCAACTACAAGAGGGCAAAGTTTAAGGTGAGAGGTGGGAAGTTTAGGGGAGACATGCATTTTTCACAAAGAGTGTTTACGTTTAAGTTTATTTATTATTCTCACAAGTAGGTTGACATTAACACTGCAATGAAGTTACTGTGAAAACTGTGAACACATCTTTTGGTATGTGGGAGGAAACGGAAGCACCCGGAGGAAACCCACATGATAAATGATGGGTAATAATACACCTAATTGAACCTAATCTACCCGATGTGGTCGCCAACTATCACTTCACTCACATGCCCTTCTTTGCCCCAAGAAAAAATAATTCCTGGACACACTGCATGAATTCTTCTCCCTCAGTGCCCCTTATATTGTTTGAATCCAGGTTGATATTGGGATTGTGAAACTTTCCTGCAATCATTGTCCTCTTGTTCTTACAGGCAGAAATTTGCCGACATCTTTGTTCTTCTACCTCCCTCTTACTACTTTGAGGTCTGTAGTATACTCCCAGTAGTGTGACTGCCCTTTTGAAATTTCAGAGCCATCAAGTCTCGTTTGTTGACACGTTCAGCATGACATGCCTTCTCACAGCTGGATTGATTGTTTCACCATTAGTGCTACTCCCCCTCCTTTTTAATCTCCCACTCTGAAGACACTATAACCAGGGATATTGAGCTCCAATTTTGCCTGTTAATTAGCTGGGTTTCCGTTACAGCAATGACATTATGCTGCCATGTGTCTACCAGTGCCCTTTACTTATCTATCTTGTTTGTAATACTCCTTGCATTGAAGTAGAAACAGTTTATCCCTGACAATTTCCCTTACTGGACGCTTACTGGACATTTTAAACTTTCCTTCCTCTGTATTTCCAAGTCTATCACTACATCTTAAACATCTCCAGTGATGTTCCACATCCATTTTCCTGATCTGAATCTGACCTATCTGATCCTACCCCTGGGATCCATCCACCTGACACATGAGTTTAAATACTCCCCAAAAGGTCTTAAGGAAGTGGCCCTGGAAATAGTAGATCCATTGGTGATTATTTTCCAAAGTTCTTTGGATCGTGGACTGGGTCCTACAAATTGGAGGGTAACTAATGTGATCCCGCTATTCAGAAAGGGAGGTAGCGAGAAAACAGGGAACTATAGACCACGGGGGTGGGACCCAAAGCAGGGAAATATAGGCAGGGGAGGGTGGCACCCAAAGCAGTAAGGAGACAGAAGAGAAGGTTGAGGACAGCACAGCAGTTAAAGAGAGCAGATTAAATAGTAAAGGCAGTGTCAGTAATCCGAGTACTAGACAGGTCAGGCAAAAGCAAGACAGAGAGCAAGGGAAGTCCAGATTAAACTGCATTTATTTCAATGCAAGAGGCCTGACAGGCAAGGCAAATGAACTCAGGGCATGGATGGGTACATGGGATTGGGATATTATAGCTATTACTGAAACATGGTTAAGGGAGGGACATGACTGGCAGTTCAATGTTCCAGGGCACAGAGGAGGGGGAGTTGCACTTTTGATTAGGGAAAACATCACGGCAGCACTGAGAGGGGATATATCTGAGGGATCGCCCACTGAGTCTATATGGGTTGAACTGAGAAATAAGAAGGGGGAAATCTCTTTGATAGGGTTGTACTATAGGTCCCCAAATAGCGGGAAATTGAGGAGCAAATATGTAAGGACATTACAGATAGCGCCAAGAAAAATAGGGTGGTAATAGTAGGAGATTTTAACTTTCCCAACATTGACTGGGACATCCATAGTATTAGAGGCTTCGACGGAGAGAAATTCGTTGAGTCTCTTCAGGAGGGATTTCTCATTCAGTATGTAGGTGTTCCGACTGCAGAGGGGGCAAAACATGACCTTCTCTTGGGACATAAGGAAGGGCAGGTGACAGAAGTGTTAGTGAAGGATCACTTTGGGACCAGTGACCATATATCCATTAGTTTTAAGATAGCAATGAAGAACGATAGGCCTGGCCTAAAAGTTAAAATTCTAAATTGGGGCAATGCCAATTTTGATGGTATCAGACAGGAACTTTCAAAAGTTAATTGGGGGAGTCTGTGGGAAGGCGAAGGGATGTCTGGTAAGTGGGAGACTTTTCAAGGTGTGATAACCCGGGAGGGTAAGCGCATTCTGCTTAGAGTGAAGGGCAAGGCTGGTAGAAGTAGGGAACCCTGGATGACTCAGGATATTGAGGTCCTGGTCAAGAAGAAGAAGGAGGCACATGACATGCAGAGGCAACTGGGATCAAGTGGATCCCTTGAAGAGTATCGAGAGTGTAGAAGTAGAGTTAAGAGAGAAATCAGGAGGGCAAAAAGAGGACACGAGATTGCTTTGGCAGATAAGGCAAAGGAGAATCCAAAGAGAGTGTACAAATACACAAAGGGCAAAAGAGTAACTAGGGAGAGAGTAGGGCCTCTTAAGGATCAACAAAGTCATCTATTTGCAGAGCCACAAGATATGGGTGAGATCCTAAATGAATATTTCTCATCAGTATTTCCTGTTGAGAAAGGAATGGATGTTAGGGAACTTGGGGAAATAAATAGTGATGTCTTGAGGAGTGTACATTTAACAGAGGAGGTGGTACTGGAAGTCTTAAAGTGCATCAAGGTAGATAAATCTCCGGGACCTGAAGTGTACCCAGGACGTTGTGGGAGGTTAGGGAGGAAATTGCGGTCTCCGAGCAAAGGGATTTGAATCGTCGACAGTCACAGGTGAGGTGCCTGAAGATTGGAGGGTGGCAAATGATGTTCCTTTATTTCAGAACGGCTGCATGGAAAAGCCTGTGAATGACAGGCCGGCTGCCTCACATCTCTAATGGTTAAGTTGTTGGAAAGTGTTTTGAGAGACAGGATCTACAGGCATTTAGGGAGGCAAGGACTGATTAGGGACGGTCAGCATGGCTTTGTGAGTGGAAAATCATGTCTCACAAATTGGATTGAGTTTTTTGAAGGAGTAACCAAGAAGGTAGATGAGGGCAGTCCGGTTGATGTTGTCTACATGGACTTGAGCAAGGCCTTTGACAAGGTACCGCATGGTAGGTTGTTGCACAAGATTGAATCGCACGGGATCCAGGGTGAGGGAGCCAAATGGATACAAAATTACATTGATGACAGAAGACTACCCTGGAGGGTAGTTGTAGAGGATTGTTTTCCAAACTGGAGGCCTGTGACCAGTGGTGTGCCTCAGTGTTCGGTGCTGGGTCCACTGTTATTTGTCATTTATATTAGTGATTTGGATGAGAATTTAGGAGGCATGGTCAGGAAGTTTGCATATGACACCAAGATTTGTGGCATAGTGGACAGTGAAGAGGGTTATCTCGGATTGCAACGGGATCTTGGTCAATTGGGCCAGTGGGCTGACGGATGATAAATGGAGTTTAATTCAGATAAATGCGAGGTGATGCATTTTGGTAGATCAAACCAGGGCAGGACTTAGTTAATGGTGGGGCATTGGGGAGAGTTATAGAATAAAGAGAGCGAGGAGTACATGTTCATAGCTCCATGAAAGTGGAGTCACAGGTGGACAGAGTGGTGAAGAAGGCATTTGGCATGCTTGGTTTCATTGGTCAGAACATTGAATACAGGAGTTGGGACGTCTTGTTGAAATTGCACACGACCAAATAAGTTCCAAGACCAAGTAAGTAAGACCATAGTTGGAATACTGTGTACAGTTCTGGTCACCCTATTAGAGAAAGGATATTATTAAACTAGAAAGAGTGCAGAAAAGATTTACTAGGATGCTATCAGGACTTGATGGTTCGAGTTATAAGGAGAGGCTGGATAGACTAGGACTTTTTTCTCTGGAGCGTTGGAGGCTTAGGCGTTTTCTTATGAAGGTATATAAAATAATGAGGGGCATAGATCAGCTAGATAATCAATATCCTTTTCCAAAGGTCGGGGAGTCTAAAACTAAAGAGCATAGGTTTAAGGTGAGAGGGGAGAGATACAAAAGGGCCCAGAGGGGCAATTGTTTCACACAGAGGGTGGTGAATGTCTGGAATAAGCTGCCAGAGGTAGTAGTAGAGTCGGGTACAATTTTATCTTTTAAGAAACGTTTAGACATTTACTTGAGTAAGATGGCTATCGAGGGATATGGGCCAATTGGGACCAGCTTAGTCATTAAAAAAAGGGCGGCATGGACAAGTTGGGCCGAAGGTCCTGTCTCCATGTTGTAAACCTCTATGACTCTATGACCAGTGAACCTGACGTCGGTAGTTGCAAGAGTCCATTCTCAAGGATTTCATAACTCTGCATTTGGAAGGCAGTGGTATAATCAGACAAAGTCAGCAGGGATTTATAAAGGGGAAATCAAGCTTGACAAATCTATTGGAAGTCTCTGAGGATGTAACTCATAGAGCTGACTGAGGAGAACCAGTGGATGTGGTTTATTTAGACTTTCAGAAAGCTTTCGACAAGGTCTCACATAACAGACTACTATGTAAACTTAAAGCACATGGGATTGCAGGTAATGTCTTGAGATGGATAGAAAGCTGGTTAGCAGATAGGAAGCAAAGAGTTGGCATACATTAATCTTTTCCTGGTTGGCAGTCAGTGACTAGTGGGGTACTGCAGGGATCTGTGATCGGACCCCAACTGTTCACATTATATATTAATGATTTGGAAGAGGGAACTGAATGTATTATCTCCAAATTTGCCGATGATACAAAGTTGGGTGGGAGGGTGAGCTGTGAGAAGGAGGCAGAGATGCTTCAACATGATTTGGACAGGCTGAGTTTGTGGGCATATCCATGATAGATGCAGTATAATGTGGATAAATGTGAGATTATCCACTCTGGTAGCAATAATAGGAACTCAAATTATTTGTGAAATGGGTATAAGTTAAGTTGAGAGAGGTGGATACTCAGCGAGACCTTGGTGTCCTCGTGTATCAATTGTTGAAAGTAAGCGTTCATGTAGAACAGGCAGTAAAGAAGGCAAATGGTATGTTGGCCTTCATAGCAAGAGGATTTTAATATGGGAGTGGAGATGTTTTGTGCAATTGTCTCGGGTGTTGGTGAGGCCACATCTGGAGTATTGTGTGTACTTTTGGTGTCCTTTTCTGACGAAAGATGTCCTTTACCAGGCTGATTCCTGGGATGGCAGGTCTGTCATATGGGAAGAGAATGAGTTAGTTGGGATTATGTTCCCGGGAGTTTAGAAGAGAGAGAGGGGCTCTCCTAGAAACTATTGGGGCTGTCCAGAACTAGGGGTCATCATTTGAGGATAAGGGGTAAGTCTTTTAGAACTGAGATGAGGAGAAATGTCTTCACCCAGAGAGTGGTGAATGTGTGGAATTCATTACCACAGAATGTAGTTGAGGCCAAAACATTGTCTGATTTCAAGAAGAAATTAGATATAGCTCTCGGGACTGAAGGGATAGAGGGAGAAGGGGGGAATTAGTATGTTGAATTCAATGATCAGCCTTGATCAAAATGAATGGCGGAGCTGGCTCGAAGGGCTGAATGGCCGATTCCTGCTTCTACTTTCTTTCTTTCTATGCTTCTATGTAAAAGGACTAGCTCAGGCCCCCGCAAGGACATTGGTCCCAGCTCTGTCTTGGTGCAGCCCGCCCAGTTTGTACCTTCCTCAGAACCAGGGCCTCAAGAATCTGAATCCCTTCCGTCTGCACCATCTCTCCAGCCATGTGTCTATTTAGTCTCGCCTCTTATTCCTGCTCTCGCTAGCGTGTGGAATTGGGAGTAATCCTGGATTGCTACATTTGAGGTCCTGCATTCTAATTTATCTCCTCACTTCCTGTACTCAGCTTGCAGGTCCTCATCCCTTAGTTTGTCACTGGCATTGGTACCAATGTGCACCATGGCCATTGGCTGTTCACCTTCTCTGCCCACAATGCCTTGCAGCCATTCCGTGACATCCTGGACCCTGTCACCAGGGAGACAACATACCATCCTTCATTCACGTTTGCGGCCACAGAAGCTTCTGTTTGTGCCCCTGAGTATTGAATCCCCTATCACTGTGGCCCTGCCATTTGTTTTCCTCCTGCTCTTCTGAGCAGTAGAGCCACTCACGGTGCCATAAACCTGGCTGCTGCTGCTTTCCCCTGCGAGACAATCCCCCCAACAGTATCCAAAGTGATATATCTGTTTGAGAGGGGGATGACCCCAGGGGACTCCGGCACTACCTTCCTGACTCTTTTACTGTTCCTGATAGTCACGCATTCCCTTTCTGCCGATGCAATCCTCACCTGCGTTGTGATCACCTCGCTAAACATGCTCTCCACGCCTTGTTCAGCATTGCGGATGCTCCACAGTGAGTTCATCTGCAGCTCCAGCTCCGAAATCTGGTTTGTGAGAAATAGGAGCAGGAGTAGGCCACTCAGCCCCTTGAGCCTTCTCCACCATTCAATAAGATCATGGTTGATCTGATTGTAACCTCCACCCCACATTCCCGCCTACCACAGATAACCTTTCACCCCCTTGTTAATCAGGAATTTATCCAGCTCTGCCTTAGAAATATTCACAAAATCTGCGTCCGCTGCCTGTTGAGGAAGAGTTCCAGAATCTCACCACCCTCTGAGAGAAAACATCCCTCCTCACCTGTCTTAATTGGGTGACCCCTTATTTTTAAACAGTGACCCCCAATTCTCGACTCCCACAAGAGAAAACATCCTCTCCACATCCACCCTGTCAATACCCCTCAGGATCTCAAAGGTTTTGATCAAGTCGCCTCTTCTCAACTCCAGTGGACACAAGCCTTACCTCTCCAACCTTTCCTTCTTAGACAACCCGCCCATTCTGGGAATTCGCAAAGTAAACCTTCTCTGAACTGCTTCGAACACAGTTCGAATAAGGAGACCAATACTGTACACAATACTTCAGCTGTGGTCTCACTAATACCCTGTATAACTGAAGCATAACCTCACTATTTTTGTTCACCTCACAATAAGTGATGACATTCTATTAACTTTCCAGGACTGGTCTGTCGGGCAGCTTCCTGTCTCTTGATCAGAAGGAGACATTCGACACCGGGTGGATCATGAATATTTATCTGGGGCTCTGTGAGTATTTGTGTTGGGGAAGCATTTCATCACCAGGATTCTGTTCCCCTTCACAGAGTGACTTATTAAGGATAATGAGTCCCTGATGGGGTGACTGGATCTGGGGACTTGCTGGGTGACGGAAGAGGGGGCTGGATGAACCCTTATCAGTTGGTGCATTGGTGAACCTCCCAGAGCCGAAGTCGGACCCCACCCACCCACCTCCGCCACCGCCCCCCCACCCCCCCACACACCCTCCCCCACACACACACACCCCCCCACACACACCCCCCCACACACACCCCCCCCACACACACCTCCCCACACCACAACCCCCCACACATACCCCCCCCACACACACCCCACACCACAACCCCCCACACACACACCCCCACACACACACCCCCCCCACACACAACCCCCCACACACACCCCCCACACACCCCCACACACACCCCCCCCACACACCACCCCCCCCACACACACCCCCCCACACACACCCCCCCAGCACACACCCCCCACACCCCCCCCACACACCCCCCCACCCCGCCACACACACACCCCCACACACACCCCCCCACACACACCCCCCCCACACCCCAACCCCCCCACACACCCCACCCCCCACACACACACCCACCCCCCCCACACCCCCACATCCCCACACAGCACCCCCCACACCCCCACCCACAACCCCCCCACACCCTCCCCCACACCCCACCTCCACAACCCCCTCACCCACCCCACACCCCCCACCACCCCACAACCCCCCCCACTCCCCCCCACCACCCTACACCCCCACCCTCCACACACCCCCCACCACCCACCCCCCCACCCCACACCGACCCCACCCCAAACCCCCCCCACCCTACACCACCCCACCCCACACCCTTCCCCACCCACCCCACACCCCCCACCCCACACCCCCCCCCCCCCCACACCCCTCCCACACCCACCCTACCCACACACCTCCCCCCACACCCCCCCTCCCCACCGCACCCCCCCCCACCACATCCCCCCCCCACCACACCGCCCCCCCCCTGTACACAATACCCCTGCTGTTGGAGGAGGATTTACCCAACAGCATAAATCGGTGTGTTCGGGCCTGATGGCATGCAAGGTCTCAAGGATGCGCAGACGTCCGAGCGGAGCCCTGTCTGGGTAAAATTTCACACTGGTTCCCAAGCCATGAATGCTTCCTCGTGGATTGGTGCCTCGTGGAAAATCCCCTGAGTGCCCTTCGGCAGAACATGGAGTTGGGTTCTGCTGCACACCTTTCACGTCCTTACTTTCTCCCGCCATCCGGGTATGCCCCTCATTGCATCCAGCGGTGGAGATAACCAAGGGAGGGCTCTGTATGCGGGAGTCCTCCCCCCAACCACCGGGGACCTGACATAGAATGTGTTGCATGCAGCAGTCACACTCAACAATCGGCTGCTTTAGCTCCCGGGATTATGCGTTTCTTGCCGCCTCATGGATTCCATGGACAGCACATATGCAAGTTCTCCTCAGCTGAAGCCCACCTGTTAGTTTTCTGATAAACCTGTTTCTCATTTCTTTCTGCTCCACTTCAGCCCCACGCTTCTGATCCTTGGGCACCCCATATGGAGGGGGGGGTTCGGCCACGGGTGATGTGAGGGGCTCGTCTGACCTGAACAACCTGCCCCTCTACCACAGCTACATTTGCAGCTGGGTGTTCCTGGAGAAGGAGCACATGGTGTTTGCCAGCACCATTGAGCATTCCATAACCACTGGGCACCACCGGGATTGGGCTGCTTTATCGGTCCCCTTTGTTACAACTTGATTTAATATTTAGTTTGTTTTTTGGTCGATGCACTGTCACATGAAGTGACTGTTCATTTCATTTGTGTGTCAGTTTATTTGATTTGTTCTAATTGGTTGTTTGTTTAACTGTAAAGAGTATATCTCTTTCCTTTTCCCCAGTCTCAATAAATGAACCCACTGCATGTTTACCCAATTTCTTCTGTGTGATCAGTGTCTTTATATCATTCGGGATGGCACGGTGGCACAGTGGTTAACACTGCTCCTCCTCAGCGGTGGGGAACTGGCTTCAATTCTGGCCTTGGGTGACTGTCTGTGTGGAGTTTGAATGTTCTCCCCGTGTCTGTGTGAGTTTCCTCTGGGTGCTGTGGTTTCCTCCCACACTCCAAACATGTGCAGGTCAGATGGATTAGCTGTGGTAAAATGACCCTGAGTATCCAAAGATGTGTAGGTTAGGTGGAGGGGCCATGGTAAATACACGGGGCGATGGGGAAATGTTGAGGGGTGTTGGTCTGGGTAAGATGTGCTGTCAGAGTATTGGTGCAGATTCGATGGGGCAAATGGCCTCCTTCTATACTGTTGGGATTTCATATAATACATGACATGAGCTTGTTATTATGTTTTCTTGATCTTTATTAATTGAATAATTGATATCATTGGATATTTTACTGCCCTCTTGAACTGCTCTCTGAACTTGGACTGAGTCACCCCATAAATAAACGTGTTTGTGCAGCAACTTAAACTCAGCAGCATATATCCAATTCTCTCAAAGATGTGCAAAGAATTGTTATAAGATTTGGGATCTATGTCTGCAATCCGATAATATAAAAAATTGATGACATATGGTGACCACAGGAGTATGAAGCTGCTGGATATGGCGAAGAGTAAAATCACAGACTTTCTTCTGCTCTCCATCTCTGGGTCGCTGTGTTTCTCTTCCTTGTGCTTACCCCTCAGTCCCTTACGCACTTGACTGGCCAGTAATATGTATCTGACTGTCAGAGCATTGAGGAGCAGAACAAAAATGAATGGGAGTAATGGTGTTAATGCCTTATCAAGCCAGTCATAAACCACCCATCTGGTCTCAGTATAATAGCTTGGCATTATATTACAAAACCAGGGTACATTGTCGATTATCACCCCAGGTTCCCGTGTGATGAAGATGGGGATGCTTTTTATACAGAACACAATGCAGGTGATTGTTAGAATCACAGTTGAAGTTTTCACGGTGCAGTATTTGACTTTCAGTTTCTGGCAACAAATAGCGACAAATCGATCAAAGGAGAAAGTGACGGTGAACCAGACTGAACAGTCTGAAGCCACGCAAAGCAGGAAACTGACAACAGTACACACAGGGGTGATTTGCAGGAAGGAGCCAACAAAATAATAATGGGTCATCTGAAACAATATGACATCAGTGATAATGACCAGTAGATCTGCGATTGCCATTCCCACCAGGTATCTTGTGGTGCAAGCGGAGAGCCCGCACTTTCCCAAGGACAAGATCACAATCGCCACCAAATTAACTGTGCAAAAAAGAAGGGAAAATAGACTAAATTTCCAGGTCAGACATTCTCTGTTTGAAGACTTGACATGTTTCCAAAAACAAAACTGTACACCACCACGAACCAATGTTTTACGTTGGAACCCCCCCGCCCGCAGATAACATCAGCGTGGTTTGTGACAACTCATAGACTGAATTGAGGAGGGCAGCAAAGCATTCCCAGCAACGTATTTTCAGTTGTTCCCCCAGTGTGGAGGAGATATCATTGCTGACAAAGCAAAGCAGCAGAATTCATTGATAGAACTACCACAAAACTGAGAGCCCAAAGGAGTGGGTTTGGAATCTGGGTGGGGAAGGAGGGAGGTAAATTATTGTGCTGGCTTGGGGAGGGTGAGGGTGGGAGGGGAAGGGATTGGGAGTGAAGGGATTTATTGAAGAGAGGACCAGATTTCAGAAGGGGCAGTGTCTTTGGAACACCGGAAGCGAAATGGAGATGAGAATCCATTGGGAGGGGACCTACCACTCAAAGTGATATGAAATGTTGCTAAATATTGGATCTGTGTTCTCTGGAGTTCAAGAGAATGAGAGGTGATCTCATTAAAAGGCAAAATATTCTGAGTTTACTCAACAGGGTAATGCAAAATGGATGTTTCCCCTGGCTGGGGGTGAGAGGG